>NC_134715.1:12077500-12420000 GCF_049634645.1 Pelodiscus sinensis
ATAGAGGTGTCCATTTCACACACTTAAAAAAATTCCCGTCGGATGGGATTCTGATTCCCCATCTCCCAACCATCTGGGGATCAGAACCTATTGAGAACCATTCAAAAGATTTCAGCATTGGTGAAATGGAACCCAAATCCTGTCCTTAACCTGAACTCTACATTAACTGCATCACCTACTGGTCATCTCAAACCATCTCTGTGAGGGAGCTGTGGTATTATAGTGGCCTTTCTACATGAGGGGTAAGTGAGGGGCAGACAGCATAAATGTCTCTTTCCTGTAATCACAGAATTATGGAATGGAAAAGAGTCACAAATTTTAAGGCCAAAAGAGATCACCATGATCATTTAGCCTGGCCTCCTGCATATTGCAGGCCACAGATCTTCATCTACACAAGCCTATCATAGGTCTATCATAGGCCCATAGCCTCTGGCCGAGTTAATGACATCTTCAGATCTTGATTTAAAGACTTCACGTTACAGCTAATACACCACGCACTCTAGTTTAAACCATTAAATGTCCCAGGCTGCAGAGGAAGGTCAATTTGATCTGGAGGAAAGTTCCTTTCTAACCCCAAGCAGAGTGGTCAGTTGGATTCTAAGACCTTGTCTACACTATTAAATAAGGTTGAATTTATTAAGGTGAATTTTTTAGTGCCCAGTTTTGTAAAGTCAAAGGTGCATGTCCCCACTGTGTGCAAGTAGGGTAGCTACTGTCAACTTTGACAGCGATGCACTATGGGTAGCTCTCCCACAGTTCCTTCTGGGCTTAGGCTAGAAAGTCCTTGAGAGTCATCCCCAATGCCGCCTCTGCAAGAACTCCAAGATCAAGTGGGAAGAGAGGTGCTCTAACATCAGTGTTCTGGGAGATGCAAAGACCAGCAGTATTGAGGCAATGATCATCCATCAGCAACTTCGCTGCACTGGTCACATTGTTCGGATGCCAGACCATCGCCTCCCAAAACAGGTCCAGTTTTCTCAGCTGAAAGAAGGATTCCGTAACATGGGAGGACAACGGAAGCATTATAAGGACTTGCTAAAGGATGATGCTGACACTGACACTTGGGAGACTCTCACCCAGGTCGATCAAAATGAAGAGAAGGCCTATGTAATGGCTCCCTGCATTTTGAATGTGCCCACTGACAAGTGGAAGAGAAGAGGTGCAGAAGGGAAGACTGGCTTCTAGTCATGGTCAGCAGCTTCCTGCTGTACCTGGAAATATCTGTCCTCACTGTAACAGAACTTGTGGTTCAAGGATCAGCCTTCTCAGACACCTGAGGGTCCACAACTCCCATGGAAGATGATCATACTAGGCAACCGATTTTCATCAGGCTCCCAGACAAAGGCAGTTCAGCATGTGGTTCTGAGTGCAATATCATCAGCATCCCATAATGCATTCATCTCCTCCCTCCCCCCACTTGAAAGCAGCAGCAAACAATGTTTTTGTGCCCTTTCCCCCCTTGTTATCTGTGCAGATGCTACAGCAGAGCAAGCATGGACCCCGTTCAGCAGCAAAGTGCTATGGCAATCATAGTAAACACCTCACACCTTCTGCTGTGATATGTCCAAAGATTAGACAGGGCCCGCCGGAGCAAGGAAAATGTGAGGAGGTCATGAACAGACACTTGTAGGAAGTGCTTGAGTGGAGTAATTGGCAGATGCTGGCAGCATTTGATCCTCTGGACACAGTGGAACACTGGCTTGGTGCCGTGAGACAAGCACAGACTGGTGGGACTGCACAGTTATGCAGCTATGGGGTAATCAGCAGTGGCGGAAAACCTGTCGCATGCGTAAAGGCACCTCTGTGGAAGCTTGTTAGTTGCTTTCCCATGCCTTGAAATGCAGCAATACAAGAATGAGACCCTGTCATGGGGTGGACTCACCACCACGGTGCCTCCAGCTGGTGGCACTAGGGATTAGCTTTTGTCTGCTCGCTGGATACCTCCCTCTGGCTGGGGTCTCCCCTTGTCCTCACTTCACTCTCCAGTCCAGACACGCATCACTCTTGGACTGAGGTGTCCTCTTTAGGACACGGCCCTCCAGCAGTGCCCACTCCAGTGTCTCTCGACCCCCTTCTGGGGTGTGTATCAGTCTGTGCACTCCAGGGTCCTCCCCTCCCAGGGAACACCCAGTCCCCCTATACCGTCCATACTTCAGTGACCCACTGCCAGTCTTCATCTAGCCCCTGCCTCAGGGGCAAACTGCAGTCTGAAATGGCCACTCATCATTGGCAAGGGAGTGTGGACCTGCTGCCTTCTGCTTCCCTGGCTGGCTCTCTGCAACCTTGCTGCACTCAGGTCTGGCCTCAGGCCTGGCAGCCTGACACCGGGGACAGAATTATATGTAATAACTCAGGGTATGGCTAGACTACAGGCTTTTGTCGACAGAGAGCATCTAGACTACATCCAGTTCTGTCAACAAAGCAAGCCACTTTGTCAACATGAGAGTGTAGATGCAAAGGACAGTGTAGATGCAATAACACCTGCTGCCAACAGAACTCTGTCGACAAAAGACGCTATTCCTCGTAGAATGAGGTTTACCGTGGTCGACAAAACTGCCGAGTTGTCGACGTTATGTCGATAGAACTCGGCGGCAGTGTAGATGCAGGTATAGTTTTGTCGACAAAAGTCCACTTTTGTCGACAAAACCCTGTAGTTTAGACACACCCTCAGAACCCTCCCCACCTAGTGTGCCATCTCTGTCCCTTGGAGGCATATCCTGATAACAGTTGCAGATGAGCCATATTCTGTTGTAGGCATTCTCATCGTACCATTCCTCCCATAAACTTATCAAGATCAGTCGTAGAAACAAGTTAGGTCTCCCCACACACTACTCTCCTTGGAAGGCTGTTTGAGAGCAGCTCATCTCATGGTTAGAAACCTTTGTCTGAATTGAAGCATAATACTGTTGCTGAACAGTTTATATCCATTTGTTCTTATGCCAGCATTGGCCCTTACCGTTCAGAACTCTTCTCTTTCTTTGGTGTTTATTCCTCTATTTATATAGCAAAAATCATGTCTCCCCTCTGCCTTCATTTTGTTAGGATAACAAGCCAAGCTCCTGAAGTCTCCTCTCGTAAGGTTCTTCATTCCTCAAATCATCTTAGTAGATCTTCTCTGCATCTGTCCTAGTTTGAATTCATGTTTCTTAAACATGGAGACCAGAAACTGCACACAGAATTCCAGATGAGTTCTCACCAGTGTCTTGTGTAATGGTAGTAACTCTTCCCTATCTCATCTCTGCTGGAAATACCTCATCTAATGCATCTTAGGATGGCATTTGCCTATTTCATGAACACAGCCTATTGGCAGCTCATAGTCATCCTGTGATTGACTGACACACCTAGATCTTTCTCCTCCTCTGTTGCTGCCAAGTGACAAGGGTCAAGAATAACCAGAATAGAGTCCAAGAGATCTGACTTGCATACCTCAGTGTTTAGGGTTGCCAGGTGTCCGGTATCTGTGGCCTCATGTAAAATGTCTGGTATTTTCTGTTTTTCTTGGAAGGAAAGCCGCTTGGGACATTCCTCCCCTGCCACGTCTGGTGGGAGTGGGGAGTGCTGGGATTTAAAGGTACAGCAACCTTTTTTTTTGGTGTGGTTTTTTTTTTTTGCTCAACAACTTTGTTCCCCCCCTTTTTTTCTTTTTATTTTGCTCAACAAGTTTGGTCCTCAACCAATTTTTCCCCTGCCGTGTTTGGTGTTTTTTGTTAAAGTATCTGGCAACCCTATCAGTGTTACTGCTAGACAACAATTCTTGACTGCACAGCAGAATGTAGATGGTTGATGGGAGCAGCAACAATGAAAGGGATATTTTAAATACAGATATGGTTGGCAGGTGAGGATTTACCTGCTGATGGCAGAAAAACTAGGCATAGAATGTGCGAAGGCATGTGGGGCTAGAGGGAACTATACCTGCAAATTTTGACCAACCTATGCCTGTACAAACAATATATATAAATAATATGTATATATATATATATTATATACATGATATATACAATAAACTATTATATATAAACAATTTTATATTTTTACCTGTTTGAAGCAATTTTCTTGATGTTTGACCCTGACAAACCTAGAGAACTTATAAAGACAACAAACTTCATGACCTAATTGCTGCTTCTCTGGCTAAGCAGGTGCAGAATGCATGATCCACCTCATTTGGCTGCAGAATAGCCATGTCTGAAAGCTGCAGCCTTTCCAGTCACAGTGCCAACTCACTGGCCAGAGGCTGCTAGCATCCCTGCCTAGACTGCACAACCACAATAGCTGTTCCTGTTAGTAAAGCAAGTCAAATGCATATATATATTTTAAAAAGTGGCTCATAAAAAAGAACATGGAACAATGGCAGCTGGGGAAAAAGTAATAATTTAAGTGATGAAAAATTAATCAGCAAGCCATACTTTATTTTTTAAAGCAAAGTGTGTTGCACTAGAAAAAAAATGCTATGACTTAAATTAATTATGCTTAACATTAATAGAATAAGGTCAGGCATACCAAAAACTGTTGAATAAAGCAAAAATGTGTGAAAGATATACTCTCTGATGTTACTCATAATGAAGAAGGGTTATCTTCTGGTCAATACAGCACCATTATTTCTAAGTTAGAGGTACTGCTGCTGAAAATATACAGTGGCTATAACAACCTACCTAACCTGACTGCAAAAAAGAATTCCCATAAAAGATGTTTTATGAGATTGTAATCTTTCGTAGGCAATTGCAACTAAAGGCTATTTCTAGATGTTAGTCCATGAAAGAAAACTGCGCCCATTTTGTTCAGTAATGTAGTTCCAAAGGTAATGAAGCACTTCTTTGTATGAATGAATTGCAAATTGTATTTCAAAAAGAGTCTTAAAATGGCATAACTGACGCCTTGGAGCTATCTCCTGAGTGCAGCTGCCTTGCTAGGAATTTATATTCCTGGGGATAGGAGGAAGCATTGCTTCCACTCTGGGCATTCTATGGATCAGCGATAGCTGCAACACCTCCAGGGTATGTCTACATTACCCCGCTAGTTCGAACTAGCGGGATAATGTATGCATACCGCACTTGCTAATGAAGCCCGGGATTTGAATTTCCCGGGCTTCATTAGCATAAGCGGGGAGCCGCCATTTTTAAATCCCCGCTGCTTCGAACCCCGTGTAGCGCGGCTACACGGGGCTCGAACTAGGTAGTTCGGACTAGGGTGCCTATTCCGAACTACCGTTACTCCTCGTGAAACGAGGTGTACCGGTAGTTCGGAATAGGCACACTAGTCCGAACTACCTAGTTCGAGCCCCGTGTAGCCGCGCTACACGGGGTTCGAAGCAGCGGGGATTTAAAAATGGCGGCTCCCCGCTTATGCTAATGAAGCCCGGGAAATTCAAATCCCGGGCTTCATTAGCAAGTGCAGTATGCATACATTACCCTCCTAGTTCGAACTAGCGGGGTAGTGTAGACATACCCCCAGGCTGCTGCTGGTCACCCACATAACCCAACTGCCTCCTGTCCTCCAGCTACAGTGCAGACACAAAAGGGTTAAACCCTAAGGCCGCATTGTGCACCAGGCCCCAGGGAACCTGACTGCAGAGGCTTCAGCCAGAAAGGTGGCTCAGCAGGGGATGGAGCAGCCCCTTGTTCCATGGGGCAGGACCCAGGACAGGGAGTGCGAGTGTGTGAAGAAGGTGCTAAGTCCCTGCCCAGGGTGGCTGTAGGTTCCCGCTACGAATAGGCTGGAAATTGCCTCCCCCTGCTGCTTTGACACATGGAGGGCTCAGATCCTCCTGGCCAGTGCCCCAGGCTAGAGGGTCTTGGGTTTTACTGGGGCACTGGACCAGCCAGAGGCAGTGGGGGAAGGAAGAAACCTGCTGGCCAGGCAGTTGGGGTATGTCTACACTACCACCCTAGTTCGAACTAGGGTGGTTAATGTAGGCAACCGGAGTTGCAAATGAAGCCCGGGATTTGAATTTCCCTGGCATCATTTGCATATTGCCGGGCGCCGCCATTTTTAAATGTCCGCTAGTTCGGACTCCGTGCCCGCAGCTACACGCGGCACGAACTAGGTAGTTCAGATTAGGCTTCCTATTCCGAACTACCGTTACTCCTCGTAGAACTAAAATGACGATCGGGGCTTTCTTGCGCAAAATCGCATCTAGACTGGCCACGGATGCTTTTGCGCAAAAGCACTTTTTGCGCAAAAGCATCCTTGCCAATCTAGACGCTCTTTTGTGAAAATACTTTTAATGGAAAAACTTTTCCATTAAAAGTATTTCCGCAAAATCATGCCAGTCTAGACACAGCCAGGGGGCTCGTCTACATTGGCCCCTTTTCCGAAAGGGGCATGTTAATTTCAGAGATCGTAATAGGGAAATCCGCGGGGGATTTAAATATCCCCCGCGGCATTTAAATAAAAATGTCTGCCGCTTTTTTCCGGCTTTTAGAAAAGCCGGAAAAGAGCGTCTACACTGGCCCCGATCCTCCGGAAAAAGCACCCTTTTCCGGAGGATCTTATTCCTACTTTGAATAGGAATAAGTAGGAATAAGATCCTCCGGAAAAGGGCGCTTTTTCCGGAGGATCGGGGCCAGTGTAGACGCTCTTTTCCGGCTTTTCTAAAAGCCGGAAAAAAGCGGCGGACATTTTTATTTAAATGCCGCGGGGGATATTTAAATCCCCCGCGGATTTCCCTATTACGATCTCTGAAATTAACATGCCCCTTTCGGAAAAGGGGCCAGTGTAGACGTAGCCAAGGTGTTTAAAAAAGAATGGCTGCAACCATACAATGTTCCACACAGCCTGAATGTGAGCTTTGTCCTCCTTGTTTTTTATGGTCCACTTCCTGCCTGAAATTTAATAAAGCACACAGAGACATAGCAGCTGAATAGTATGCTGCAAATAAACATAGATCCATTAATGAGTGTCCAAGTAGATTAAAGTGTTCTCCAACATACCCTGGAAAATGACCCCTCACTCTCAAAGGTCTTGGGGGAAAGGCCAATCCTCGCCTACAGACAACCCCCTAACCTCAGACAAATTCTTTCCAGTAACCATGCAGCACACCTCCATCATAATCATCCAGGAACCCACCCCTGCAATCAGCCCCGGTGCCAACTCTGCCCTCAAATCTACACCAGCGATTTTATCACTGGACCCAACCACATCAGCCACCAAATCAGAGGTTCATTTAACTTCACATTCACTAATGTGATCTATGCCAGCCATGCCAACAATGCCATTTATATTGGCCAAACTGGACAGTCTCTGCAGGAAAGAATTCATGGGCATAAATCAGATATCCGAAAAGACAATACACAAAAACCTGTTGGGGAACACTTTAACCTCTCTGGACACTCATTAATGGATCTCCAAGTTACCGTTTCATTTCAGGCAAATTCCACAAGCCTAATACACAGCAGACAGGAACTTAACTTCATTTACCAGTTTAATTCTTATGCAAATGGCATGAACAAAGACATCGGCTGGCTCGCACTCTGCTTTCCACGTCCTATGACTTAACCTACCAACCAAATAATGGAGGTGCCAATGGTTCTTATCAGACTCTTGTAACTATTTAGTCTTTAAGGTGCTACTAGACTATTAGTTGTTTTTTAAGTTTTTCCTGTTAGGGTACGTCTAAACTACATGCCTCCGTCGACGGAGGCATGTAGATTAGCCAGATTGGCAGAGGGAAATGAAGCTGCGATTAAAATAATCGCGGCTTCATTTCCCTCTGCCGATCTGGCTAATCTACATGCCTCCGTCGACGGAGGCATGTAGTCTAGACACACCCTTACAGACTAACTTGGCTACCCCTCTGAAGCTTATCTACTCACTGTCTCTCTTTTTTTCTTCCTCCCCTCCTTTTCTTTCTCTTTTTGCCTTCTTGCCCCCCTTCTTCCTTCCCTTATTTATTCTTGGATCTGGACTTTTAACACTCCAGTCATCTGAAGAAGTGGGCTATGCCCACAAAAGCTCATGATACCATCTACGTGTTTTGTTAGTCTTTACGATGCTACAATCTATTGTTTTTTTGTCTACCTTAGTTCGACATTGCCCCCTAGTGTAGATCTGGCCTAAGTGGGAAGTAAGCCAGTGATTTAGAGCTAAAAGCCTCCCTGTCACATTACAAATTCAATCCATCCAATCCTTCACTAAATAGAATTAATTAATGTTCCTGTTATGAGTTAAAAGTATAAAATTGTTGTTAGTGTGAGTCAAATCTTTAATGGGTCCAGAATTTTCTCTTTGTATATTGCTTTATCTCTCAATAAACCTGGATTTTATTGTTTGTATCACTTATGGTGACAGTCATTAGGCAAATTGCATTTACTATGAAACTTTAACCCTGGATTATTTCTAGGATTCTAAAACTCTGAGTAGCTTTCAACCATTGCCATTTGAAATCAAAATGAGTCTATAGAAAATTGTTTCTGTTTTTCTCCATAATGTGAAAAGCCTGCCCCTTCCATGAACCACACTGGTTTGAGGCACTATTTGGGCAGTATTCAGGCATGAATCAGTGGGAAAGTTTGAGATATGATGCTTTAAGACTAGGGCTCTTAATCAATCGTGGTTATCTCATGCAATTATCTCAAAAATTAATCACAATTAAAAATTAATTGCAATTAATTGTAGTTTTAATTGCACTGTTAAATAATAAAATGCTAATTGAGATTCATTAAGTATTTTGGGTTTTCCAATATTTTCATATTCATTGATTTCAATTACAACTCAGAATACGAAGTGTATATTATTTTTATTATAAATATTTGCATTGTAAAAATGATAAAAGAAATAGTATTTTTCAGTTAATCTCATACAAGTAATATAGTGCAATCTCTTTGTCATGAAAGTGTAACTTTCAAAGATATTTTTGTTAAATAACTGTACTCAAAGCCAAAACAAGTCCGCTCAATTCTGCTGCTTGGTCAGTCAATTGCATTTCTTATAAAATCACCTAAGATTCTTGTTCATTTTAGGTAACAAAACACTTCCATGTATAAGATATATGGCTGGTTACAAACTTTAGGACAAACTGTTTAGGATAAACAAATAGAAAAAGAGAAAGATGCAAGTTGAAACGATAAGCATTTGATAGCCAGGGCTGGATTTTTGCTTCAAGAATGGATTATGGGGAGAAAATAGGAGTAGGAAAGAATAATAATGAAGAATTAATCCCTCCAAATGCCCTCTGGTGCAGGAAAGAATTAACTTCTTCCTAAATTTCAAGTGTGGATAAATTATGATCATATAATGGATGGATTTAGAACCCAAACCTTAAGTTCCATGAGTAGAGTGATTAGAACTTCCTTCTCCACTCAGAGGAGATGGTTAAAGCAAACTCTCCGTTGGTTCCAGATAGTTTCAGAACCAGAGTACTAGACTGGCTGAGGAATGTGGTTCTCAGAGTAGCCATAACAGTCGTCTTCGCTTGGGGCAAAGCACCCTAAATAGACTCCCTATATAAACGTACACTTTCCACAACTGGAGAGAAGACTGGAAGGAAGCCAGATATGCTGATGGGCTCAGCTGGATATTTTGAGCAAGTAGACCCCTTCTGTGTGTTTGTTTTGTGTGTTTGTTTTTTAACTTTGTGTATATATTGAAGCGGACAAGGGCCTTTAAATCTGGTAAGACATTCATATGCTTTTGAACATAAAGAAATAAACCATACTGCTTCTATTTTTATCTGTTCACAAATTCTGCAGAAATGTATCTCTTTGGGGCTGGCCTGCCATAGATCAAAATTATGGTTATCTGAAAGTGGGACCTTACTCAGTGAGCAGGTCTGCCAACTGAAGTAACTTCAACTGCTTCTTGTTTCTGTTCCTGTGTGCACAGACTCATGGGTAAGGCAGTGGGCTGGTGACTGGTTCTGCCATAGATTTTTGGTGTGATGCTGGCCCAGGCATGAATGCTGGGACTTCAGTATTGCCAATTTTAGGCATTTCTTCACAAGTTTTGCAGCATTTGGTGTTTTTCTTAAAGTTCTAGTTCTTGAAGTCAGAGAATCTGTTTCATTTTTAAAAATAGTAAAATTTTAGCCCTTGTAGTTATGAAAAAATGTGCAAATGTGACTTGAGTGTTAACCTTAAAGTTCAAACTCAAAAGGCATAAAGCAAGAGAACAACCATGACTATTACTATTATTATTACTATTATAGAATCTCAGGGGGGTTTAAGGCTTGACTCATGATTTCATGTTGGAAATGATGAGAACTTCAGAATAGTGTGTAACTGAAATAGAAATGCTCGCCTTACATTTATATTATTATGAGTTACATGGATAAACTTCCATGAAATGCCTTAAACATTGCACTGTATGGATCCTGTCTCTTTATCTTCACTATTTGCAGTCTCTTTGGCCAAAATCTGTTCATTTTTAACATATGTGCATAAATCTTACTGATGTCAAGGGGGCTTCTTGAGTGAGCGAGGCAGGGAGGGCTGGGCCTTTTGTCTATAAGGTGTCTTTTTTAAAATTTCTTTTTTGTTTTAATTTTTCCCCCCTCCCTAAAAATGAAATCTTTATGGTCCTGGCAGAGTGCTTGTCTCTGCACTACTGACCTCCTGCTCTCGGTGCCAGGAATACCTAATGATGATCCAGTGTTCCATGCCTCTCTTTGTTCTTAAATTCATAAAAGCTGAATTGTTTTTATCTTGGTCAGTTCTTAAACTCTGTCTCCTTTGACATGCTGATGCAAAATGTTTCCTAATAGTCTCCCTGTGTCCTAAAAACATTTTTCTTCCACTTATGGGACTGGGCTTATACTACAGCTCCTGAAAGTATTTTTATATTAATACACAGTAACTTTTGAGAGCCCTTTAAAATCCTAATGAAAAATCACCTAAGTCCATAGTACAAAATAAATACATTGTTATTGATCATGCAATAAAGTATTAAGGTAACTTAATAAGTCTCTCCCTGAGATGTACCTAATTCGCCAGCAGAGTCATTTCTCTACAACGAGAGATGCTGCTGTTTTAATGCATGAGGTCCAGAAGTGCAGTGGAGTGATTCAGTGTTGCCACCTGAACTCTCTAGTATTCGTCCCTATCCCTGGCTATTATTTTCCTCCCCTGTGTACTACAGACCTAGAATCTAGCTTAACATTGATGAAATACAGATTCATTACTCCTGAAATGACCCCTCTTTGCAATATCCTTTTAATCAGCAAAGTAGTGCTTTAAGACTGGGCTTAGTGACTGCAACTATATTTATTACAAAGACACATGCTGAATAATTGTATATTTACCAACTTCTGTTTAACCTCGAGGTTTGAGTCTTTCATCCTTGTGATGGGACTTACGCTCTCTACAAAGTGAAAAATAATCACAAGACTCTACTCTCTCAGTATCTCATTAACATCACTCCTTTCTCTCATTCTTCACCAGGATTTCATGTGTGAATAGACACCAGTTAGGCAAGATGTTCAGTTTGGAGGAACTTGTTTCCAATTTAGGAAGCGAGAGTTTCCTTATTCTGCTCTTACACTAAAGGTTTTCCCCTCAACAGACAGAATGGAAATAAGTTTTCTTACATGCCTCACAGGGGCACCCTTTGATAGAGTATATTATTGGCTTGGACTGTAAACTTCATAGAAAAGGGCCCTTCAGAAAAATATTTTTATCTTCAGCCATGGTTGATTAGATCAGCTGGCCTTTTTTATCTGTATCAACAAATTGGGAGTGGTACTTAAATAAATACTGTAAATAGTTTTTCTAATGATGGGGTGTGTTTTGTTCCAGGTAACTGGGGGCTGTCAGGTTCCTTTTTCTTTGGATCATTCAGATACTCTAAGCTTTCTGATCCCATTCATCTAAAGCAAATCTCCAAACTTTTTTAGGTTAAAAAACTGTAGATGTCAGTCAAAGCATACCCACCCTCTGTAGCCTCTCTTCAATCATCGGTTTATGCACTGGCATGCTATGAAATCAGGGAGACACAAGATGCCAGATAATTTAGTATGAAGCTGCCACGACCTAACCCAGATTCATACAGGCCCCTCCACTAAATTGTACAGCAGGGAGGGGAGAACTGGAGGTAAGATAAGTTATATGGGAGGCAGATGGGTCCCTGCAAGCTGCCAACACATGAAGAGCAGGCAACTTAACTTTACCAATATGCCTTTCCAAGAGTTCCTGGGTGTGATTCAGGAAACATGTGAAGTTTTGGGCTGTTTCTTACTTTACCCAGACTGTTTCCCCCAACCTTAGTGTTTCAGCTTTACCGAGAGTGACGCTACATTCCTTCTGGGTCACTAAGGCCATGTCTACAGTAAGAAACAATTTCGACTTAATAACTCCTGATTTAACAAAATTGAAATAGCATGTTCCTGCTATGGGGAAATTAGCTTGAAATTAGTCTGAAATAGCGTGTCCACATTCAGCATAGCCTGCCTCAGACATAGAGCCCCTGGAAGCACAGTGGGAGGGTGCCAGGAGGATGGATAATTTCTGTGGCTGCTCGGTCTAGC
Organism: Pelodiscus sinensis; assembly: GCF_049634645.1. Classification (NCBI taxonomy): domain Eukaryota; kingdom Metazoa; phylum Chordata; order Testudines; family Trionychidae; genus Pelodiscus; species Pelodiscus sinensis. The sequence goes on from NC_134715.1 coordinate 12,089,952, forward strand.
AAGCTGCAACATGTGTTTTCGGGGGCTCCTCTCTGTGGCTGCATCTCACTCGCCGCTCCTCCACTGCCCCACCCTCATGGAACACAAAAGGGATGCAGTGGGCATGTGCCGTCTTGTGCTCTGGTTGCTCTTGCGGATGCCACAGCACTCACAGCATGAAGCCAGAGCTGCTCCAAAGCAGTGCCGGGCTCATGGGCCTTGTGCTGCAGCTCATGGTTCAGTACTTCCAAACTGCCCGCATGTTGCTTCAGCAAGACAAGGACCTGCAGGACGAACAGCAGTGTGGCCCACAGGCCCTGCTCACCCAGGTCCTGGCACTCCTGCTGCTGCACATGCTTCTCAATCCCCTGGACACCATGGAATGCTGCCTCTGTCAGAGGGAGAGTAGCTCATGCTGGTGGGACCACATCGTCCTGCAGGGATGGGATGACAAGCAGTGGCTGCAGAACTTCTGTATGTGCAAGGCCACCTTCCCGGTGCTCTGTGAGTGGCTCAGGACACCTGCATGAGACCCGCCATCCTCGTGCAGAAGCGTGTGGCCATAGCCCTGTGGAAGCTCGTCACACTGAACAGCTACCGCTCCGTTGGGAACCAGTTTGGCATGGGCATTGAAATCCACAGTCAGGGCGGTGCTTCTCCAGGTAGCCAAGGCCATCAACCAGGGGTTGCTACAGAGGGACATCACTCTGGGAAATGTGGACACCATCGTTGATGGCTTTGCCAACAAGGGCTTCCCCAACTGCAGGGGTCTATAGACGACGCACATATCCCCATCCTGGCTCTTGACCATGGGCCTTCAGATTTTATCAACAGAAAGGGATATTTCTCCATGGTGCTGCAGGCCCTCAGGAGTCACAAGGGACACTTCACCGACATCAACAGCCAGTGGTCAGGAAAGGTGCACGTCGCCCATATCTTTCAGAACTCTTCTGAAAGATGCACACTGGCACCTTTCCCCCAATTGCACCATCAGAGTTGGAGAGGTGGCCATGCCCATCTGCATCCTGGGTGATGCAGTCTACCTCTTGCTCTCTTGGCTCATGAAACCCTCATGGGCAGCTTGGACCCTAGTAAGGAGCAGTTCAGTGCCAGGCTGAGCAGGTGCTGCATGTTCATTGAATGTGTGTTCGAGTGTTTCAACAGGAGGTTCAGGAATCTCCTCATCTGCTTGGACCTCAGGAGTGCAACATCCCCTTTGTGGCAGCAGCCTGCTGTGCACTCCACAACTTGTGTGAAAGCCAGAGTGGCGGGCTGACGCTGAACGTCTGGCCAGAGAATTTAAGCAGCTGGGCTCCAGTGCCATTCAGACAGCACATCAATGTGCATATCAGAAAGCTCTTGAAGGAGAGTTTCATGCAAGGCCATTTGTCAGATTCATCCCTTTGCCTCTCCCCAAGGGGCCCTGTATTTCCTGTGTGTGGCTTTCATCCCCCATCCCCTGACTCTTTTTTGAAAAAAAAAACCAGGATTCTTTATTGAGAGTCCATAGAGCAGGGGAGGGACTGAATAAAGAACCTGGAATGGGGAAAAGGGGAGAGGAGTACAGGCACGGGGCTGGGAGTGTCTCCTGTCTCCAGGGGTCGGAAGGCTTTGCCTGCCCAAGAGGTCCCACTGCCCTGTGTTCTGGGGCCCTGAAGGTAAATATCCCGGGCTTCCTTTGCATGTTCCTGGGTATCGCCATTTTTAAATACCCTTAGTTTGAACTGACTGCCCGCGGCTACATGCGGCAGTCAGAAGTTAATCTGAACTAAGTCCTTAGTTTGGATTAACTGTTACTCCTCCTGCAATGAGGTGTAACAATTAATTCAAACTAAGGACTTAGTTCGGATTAACTTCTGACTGCCACATGGAGCTGCAGGCAGTCAGTTCGGACTAAGGGGATTTGAAAATGGTGCCCAGATGGGAAGATGCCAATAAAGCCCGGGATATTTAAATCCCGGGCTTTATTTGCAACTTAGAATGCCTACATTAGCCTCCCTAGTTCGAACTAGGGGGCTAGAGTAGACATACCCTGAGTGAGTGAGAAAGAGGGGGAGCAGGAGCAAGAGCACAGTGTGTGTCTCTAACAGGCTGCATGTGAACTGAAAATACAATGCCAACTTCTTTCAGCAGATCACTGGTTCCCCTACAATTTTAAAGTTACAGTAATTGAAAAAGTCAGTACAGTCTGATATACTGATATATCACACATTTGCTCCTATTTAAAGCAATGGGAGGAGGATCTGGCTCTCTGATCATCATTAACAAAAATATTTCTAATGAAATCCCTTTAAACTTGTTTCCTTCCTTCATATCAGCAATGCCTATAAAGATACATGTGTAAATAAAAATGTTCTTCTTCATACTTAGTATGATATCTCTCTCTGATTCATTCACTGAGGCCACAATTCAGTATTTCTGATGTCATTATGAATACCTCTGGTAGCAATTGTGGTATCAGAAGCACTGAACTGCAGCTTCCCTGAATGAATCAGTCAGGAAAAACAGGGATGATCATCAAGGAGGAAAGCGTATATTTATACACTTGTACTATAGTAGTCAACAGTGACTGGAAAAAAAATGCACAAAAATTACGATGGTTTTAATGAGGTTTTTGAGCAGTAGTTCTTTAACCACATTATAGGGCTGATTACTCTAAAATTATAACAACTCTGGATGGTCCTCACCCTGTATGGTAAAAGTGAAAAAGAAGACCTCTTTAAAGAGACTTTTAATCAATATTCCCTTATGACAGCAGGAGCTTCAGCTCTGCCAAGACATTTTTACTATGAAGTTAGTTCAGCATCAAAGTCCTAAATGAAGCATAGGATTTCATGGCTAGCTCCTTGGTTTAAATGTTATGACTGATCAGTGTCAGAAGAAACACCTTTTCATTGCACTGTGATAGCACAGGAAAAGCCTCACATGGTGGAAAGAAACTGCCACTTGCTTTCTACACATATCCATTTAAGAAGTTTTTCCCTTACTGCAAAAATAGTTCAGTCTTAGTAATAAAGCACCCAGTGCAGACTATACAGTATCAGTTCAGTTTCCAGTGACCCTGTGAGAGCCGCTAACTGAGAACTGTTTTTTAATAATCACCAAAAGTCTTGTGCTACAGGAATAACAGAGAAATCTAAACAGCCATTGCCTTAGGTTGAAGAAACAACAACCAATATGAGAGGCCCTTTACATTCTGCAAACTCCACAATGTGGAATTTTCTGTGAACAAATGCCCACCTGGTTATACCCAGATGTTTGGTTTTTAAACTTGGTCCTTCCCTCTGTCTGTAACTAAAACAAACCAAAAAAAAAAAAAAAAAAGGCAGGGGAGAAGAAGAAGAAGAAAAAAGAAAACACAAGTACTTCCATTAATGCAGGATAAGTTGCAAAACAAGCTGAAGCAGATCACAGGCAAATGTGTCCTCTGACTAATGAGAGGAGACGTGACAAATGTTTAAGAGCATGTGAAGCATTAAATGTGTAGTTTAAGAAAGCAAAGCTGAGAATAATGGGAATAAATGGGAAAAAGAGGAGTGGAGACTGATTTGCAAGAACAGAATTCCTGTTTGATCTTTTATGAAAAGATTGGATAGTGTAAATGAAGTTGTTGGAATCCCCACCATGAAGGGCATGCTTATATTGAGATGGCTAATATAGCACATTTTCCACTGTGGAAACCAATCCTGCCCTTTCAGGAGGACTGTCTAGATGATCTAATAGTTCTTTCCATCTTTGATTTCTGTGTTTTTTTTATTCTAATGAGATTGCGTGTGGCAGAGCTTTGTTTATGTGTGGGGCCTACAGTAAGAACAGTGTTTGAATTACTCAAAGCAGGAAAGATCGATGTTTAAAAATCTAACATCTGGGTATGAGCAGGATGACATATCCTAACAAAAGATACAGTGTTAAAGGTATATATTTATAAATACAGGGGAAAATGGGGCGTGTGTAGATCTAGTGCTATTTGATAATTATGAAGTGTCAAAGTTTTATTTGGACAGAAATTTAGTAATTATCAACACTGGGGTCATTTATAAAGTCTGAAAGTAAATCAATAGCAAATAGGAATGTCATTAAGTTAGTGACCACTTTGCTTCTGCCTACTGTGCCAACTAAGTGTAGCATAATACAACTTCAGAACTACCAGGCATGTCAGGTCACACACATTCCAGTCCAACTGCAGTGGCTTTCATCACTGTAAATGAACTATGCAGTGGTGCAAAAGAAGAAGGAGGAGAGGAGATGACTATAGGGGTACATCTACACTGCACACTTATTTCAAAATAAGCTATTCTGGAAGAAATACTTTAAAATAGCTTATTTTGAAATAGCACGTCTACGTGACAGGGTAGTCACAAAATTAGTCCGAGACAGGCTTCCCTAATGTATACATATTACCTCAATTTAAACCTCCAGGAAGCACTGGGGAGTAATTACTCTGCATGGCCCGGTAGAGGAGCTATTTCAAAATAGCAACAGTGGAGTGTCTACTACTACTGCTATTCTGAAATAGCTATTTCGGAATAGGCATTATTCCTCACGGAATGAGGTTTACAGAAGTCAGAATAAGCCATCCGTTATTTTGAATGTATTTCAAAATAACAGAATTGCTGTGTAGACGCTCGCACTGTTATTTTGGAATAACAGCTGTTATTCTGAAATAACATAAGAACATAAGAACGGCCATAATGGGTCAGACCAAAGGTCCACCTATCCCAGTATCCTGTCTGCCGACAGTGGCCAATGTCAGGTGCCCCAGACAGAGGGAACACAACAGGTAATCATTATGCAATCCCTTTCCTGTCACTCATTTCCAGGCAGAGGCTAGGGATACCATGTCAAATAAATGTTAAATAATGCTGCTATGTAGACATACCCCAGCAGAATAAATAATACCCATAATAATATATAAGATTTAAGGGCTGAGTCTAATACTAATGAGTGTGCCATGGTGAAATATCAATGCATTGAGTATTTAACCAGTGATGTCTTGAATACATTATAGGAGTGCATGAATGTTTTACATGTGTGTGTGAAGAACAATTCCAGAAATAAAGTTACAGAATCTTTCTTTCTTCTCATGATAATTTTTTTAGCTCCTAAACATGTGCTAGACCCCTCCCAAAACCAAGAAAAGCCCTGGTCCCTTTGCTGAGGCGCTAATAAGCATGGTAGATAATATAGAAATTGTAGATAAAAAAAAAACAAAAATAAGTGAACCAGAATCCTATTTTCTTTATTTCTACTCAGTGATGACAATTAGCCATAGTTACTGATATGTACATTCTATAATGGAACTAGTCGCAACATTGAGCATGGCAACTAGTTTGGCAGGATTGAGCCCATAGTATATAAAATCAGAATATCCTCGGTACATAGTAGTATAAGTTCATGTTGTGCAGTGATCAGTGTTGGAAAATGGCTAATACCAAATGTTTCAGGGGAAAGTGCATGAAATCTCATAAGGGGCAATTATGGAATAACCTTCTTACAGAGAAAGTTTCTTTCTAATTCCAGACAATTGCTAAAGTTATCTTCTGTTCTGAAACATTAGGGTTTATATTTCTTATGAAAATGTCCATCTTATCAAATATATTTAGTTTTATTCATGTAAATGTCAAATTATATTGAGCTCAATAACATCCTGTGGCAATGAGTTCCACTGCCTACCTAATTGTCTTGTTTAAATAGATTATTTCATTTTATAAGCTTTAAATGTAGTTGGCTGTGCCCTTGTTCTAAGTTTATAAGAAAATTATTATTAGCCTTTAACTTTATCAGCAGATTCAATCCTACCTGTTTTATTCAGCCAAAACTCCCAAAGGGTGTAATGGGAATCTTTCCTCTATATGAGGTACAAGATGAAGTTCCATGCCATTTAAAGCACTGATGAGATCATTTGCAGTAAGGTGGGGCTAACAGATCAGCATTCAGTTTGTTTGGAGGGGTAGTGGGTGAATGATTTTGATCTTTGCCAAAGACAACCCATGTTACACACCTCAGCCACAACAAAGCATTCAGTTAAAAAATGAATGAAAAAATAAATATTTTCCTGTTCTCCAGGCAGAAAATATTCTGGACCTGTCTTTTCAATGACCTACAAGATTTTAAGAAAAGTGCTTCCAGGTTTTTATTGGCATTGCCACTATTAGAAGAACTTCCCTTTCTCTTCTCCTCAGCCTGGGGGTCAGCTTTAAAGAGAGCATTAAGTGAACGGCTAATGGAATTAAGGGTATAATAATAGAAGGATATAGTGAGACAATTGTATTAACAAGAAATAAATCATGTTGAGTGTAAGGTAAGTGTTTTTTAATTGATTGATGGGAAGGATGCCCCATAGGTTTTTCGAGGACTAACAGCCATTTACCTCCTCATCTACAGCAAAAAGCCAAAAGAGAAAAGAGATAAGAAAATTATGCAGCAGGGAGATAAATTATTCAGAGAAGATGGCCTTTTTGTGCTGACATCACTAATGTGAAAAAGCATTAAATCTTTGACACTAGCGGCATTCCTTCGAGCTTGCAATGGCTGGAACAAGGTATTAGCGATTAAAGCTGGAATGCTTTTACAGCTTCCTTGAATGCCATAAGTGGCCTTCCAAGGTGATCTGGTAAACAAGAGACTCAGCAAGTATTATGGTTCCCAGTTGAAATGCTGATGTTGCATTTTTGTACCTTGAGACTCTAGTAATAACAATTCTGATGGACTCAGTCTCCGGACATGGCGATATACATTACAAACATGAAGGCTAACTACATGCACACATGTGAAAAATGACATGGATGCAAGGTTAAGGTTCTAAAGTGAAGGCCACAAGGCCAGGCCTCAGTTTTTGTAACTTGACCTGACTTCAGTGGAATTATGACAATTCACAGCAGTTGGAGGAGCTGATTGTCCATAGCCAGGAAGCTAAGGTTGCACCTGCAGTCATAACTCTGTCCCCTGCTGTGTGTATATTACAGCAAACATTTCATTAAAAGGCAAGACTGGCTGCTGACTTCCCACCCACTCAAAACTTAAAAGCAAGGAAATGCCGCGTGAAAGATACTAGCAGGAGATGTGATTGCTAAAATTTCTCTGCTTCAGGGAGTTTGAAAAGTCCACTTTTAGTGACTTTGTTAGCTTTGCTTTTGTGCTCCTGCTGCAGCTCCTATCGTTTCAACCTGGCAGATTCCATTTGGAGGTTAGCCCACTCTGTGTTCCATATTACCTTACTGAATCCAACCCTAGAAAGTGGCAGTGTTCATCTCAGTCATCGTGAGTCAAACACACTTTTGAAGTGTACTGGAGCAATAACATGAATTTGCGGGTGCAACTTAAAGGTACTGCGATCCATAATGTCTTCATAAACAGGTGAGATGGCACACTGACTATGACAGAAACAGGTATGATGTTTAAATTTAACAAATGTTAACCCACAGTTTCTCACAACATTCAAACATTCCATTGCCTAGTTCAGTGGGAAATTATATAGATGCCTTCGACAAAGAAGTTAATGTGTCCCACTGAACTGAGAATCTGGACTCAGCTTTAACTATCGTATTGCTACTGCTTCTCTATAATCAAGTCTTCAATTATTCAATTGCCTACTATTTCTCAATTTAAGGAATGGAATCTAATATTTTTTCTATAACCTTTGATGCACATTTGTATTTTCATGACTGTTGTGATATTGTGTAACTGTAAGAAAATATATACTCTTTGAACAATGAAATGCCACAGCAGCAAATATAGGAAGTGAAATATAAATAAGCAATTAAAAGGCATGGGTACATAGTTAAATCCACAATTAAAGATAAAGGTAAAATGTGTCCATAAACTAATCTAGGTCCATTTTTGCTAGCTTGCTTTAAATAGAATCTTGCAATAAAAGATAAAATACCTTGGGCTTAGAAACTTGCAAATTGTTGTCATCCTTTAAAGTATGTGTAATCTGTCTAATTTCATGTATAAAGTTAGAGATATCTTTGGACCTTCCCCAATATTTATACAGGAGTATAAATTCGATCCATGATGAATCCCCCATGTCATCATAAAGAAATTGTTTCATAATGTTTTAACATGATTATAAGCAAAACTCTGAAAATGTACATAGGCTTTGGGCAGCATACAAACAGGTCTTGCAGGAAATTTGTTCATTGTCTACATAACGTACTTACTCCAAAAGTATTAGAAAGCGTATAATGTACACTATGCAACATTGTTGCTTGATGTACTTGTATCCAGAAAACAAAATTACAATCTGTACATATATAGCAGAAAAACCAGATAAAAACAATAATACTCAATTGAGAAGATAATTTAGTACAGTATGTCAAATACATAATTTTGGAATGATAGACAGCTTGGCTTTTGCAGTCCCTAAAGCCATAAACTTGTAAAGACTTAATTATGTTCTAAACACTACTTAAGGAATCATTTAAAAAGTTAAGCATGAGTCTTTTTAGGTTTGGAGTCTTAAAATGGAACTGCCAGTCCTCAACATCAATTAGGCTCAGAATAGCAAAATATATTTTAAGATAATATATGTTCTGGATGAACGGGTTGTGATCAATCCCCACCTAACTTCTCTTGAGAAAGAGCTACTTTTAAGAACACTATAGTGACTGAAAGAAAAAAGGATAGCTTAAAAAATTAAAAGTTTAGGATAAGTATTTTTCAAATGACAGGGTATGTCTACACTACCCCGCTAGTTCGAACTAGTGGGGTAATGTAGGCATACCGCACTTGCAAATGAAGCCCGGGATTTGAATTTCCCGGGCTTCATTTGCATAAGCCGGGCGCCGCCATTTTTAAATCCCGGCTGGTTCGAACCCCGTGCCGCGTGTAGCTGCGCGACACGGGGTTCAAACCAGCCGGGATTTAAAAATGGCGGCGCCCGGCTTATGCAAATGAAGCCCGGGAAATTCAAATCCCGGGCTTCATTTGCAAGTGCGGTATGCCTACATTACCACCCTAGTTCGAACTAGCGGGGTAGTGTAGACATACCCACACTGACTCACAGATGATCTACTTGGAAAACTCTTAAAAATGCTCTAGACTTTTTTAGTTATTGGTAAAAAGACAAAATAAAAACCCACCTGCCCTTTCATTCTCATCACTAGTCCATGCCTCAGAATAATTTAGAACATCTTTTGGGCTGCTCCAAATGGCACCAGTGATGGAGGGCACTTCATGCATCCTATAGCTATGGAATATTGATGTAGCAGTGCTCCACTCTGCCATATTTTAAATGTCCTTCAACTTCAATATAATTCCTTATACTGGTGGGTGATGGTGAAAGGAAATAGTTCAGGACTTAACTAAAGCTGTTACACTCAGGACAGATCTACATTTACCCCAAGACTGATGCTCCAGCATCAATTTTCCAGGGTTGATCTAGTGGGTCTTGTAAAGGCCCACTAAACTGACCACTGATGAAGCCCATGGGAAGTCTCAGCTGGGCACTTCAGATACCTAGTCAAGGAGCAGAACCCCATTGTGTTAACCACTGTATAAACATGAAACAAAGAGTGTTCTAAATTAGAACCTACTGAAACCTACTGAAACCTAACAAATGGCAGTCGATTCATGTGTCCAAAAGCTGCAGAAGTTTCTCCAAGATGCTTTCTCATGAGTCTGCAACTGCATGAAATTCCACTAGATGGCACTTTTCTGAATATATGAGGGTATGTCTACACTACCCCGCTAGTTCGAACTAGCGGGGTAATGTATGCATACCGCACTTGCTAATGAAGCCCGGGATTTGAATTTCCCGGGCTTCATTAGCATAAGCGGGGAGCCGCCATTTTTAAATCCCCGCTGCTTCGAACCCCGTGTAGCGCGGCTACACGGGGCTCGAACTAGGTAGTTCGGACTAGGGTCCTATTCCGAACTACCGTTACTCCTCGTGAAACGAGGTGTACCGGTAGTTCGGAATAGGCACCCTAGTCCGAACTACCTAGTTCGAGCCCCGTGTAGCCGCGCTACACGGGGTTCGAAGCAGCGGGGATTTAAAAATGGCGGCTCCCCGCTTATGCTAATGAAGCCCGGGAAATTCAAATCCCGGGCTTCATTAGCAAGTGCGGTATGCATACATTACCCTCCTAGTTCGAACTAGGAGGGTAGTGTAGACATACCCTGATAGAGCAAGTCTTTCTGTTCTTTTCCTTATTGCAAACCATTTCTGACACAGCGCCTGGTGCTATTGCCAATGAATGCACATCCATTCTTCAGTTTCAGTTGGATTGTTTTGCGGAAGTTGTGAAAAATAGTTTGAACATCACTCTGCATTTTTAATGAACCTAAGCCTTAACATCTGAGGATTGGTCCTTTCACTTTCCAAATGTCTGAAGCACCACAGGATTCAAACAAGACACAACAGCCTTTGTGATACTTTGCTGTCATCACATGGATCTCCAGATGTTCTCCCCGGATTCCACAGTCTTGGCATGGACAGCAAACTACCCACATCTGCATTCTAGAGTGATGAGGGGCACATAAGTACTGAAATAAATATTGTATTCAGAGAGAGTGCATGGTTTTGTGGTTAGGGCCCTGGACTGGAACTCAAACTTGGACTCAGTTCCTGGTAAGGTTGCCAGTTTTGGCTGGATGTCTTCCTGGCAATTTCATCACATGACATCATCTTTAATTAAAGATTAATCTTTAATTCCTGCAGGCTCCAGGCTAATCCTGAATGGTTGGCAACTCTTGTTCCTGGCTCTCCCACAGGCTTTCTATGTCTATGTCTATGCAGCAGCGGTATTTCGGAATAACTGACATTACTTCGAAATAACAAAATGTGCGTCTACACAGCAAGCTATTCTTTTGAAATAATGTCAAGCTGGAGGACTTCTTATTGCAACTCCTGTAACCCTCATTTCATGAGGATTAAGGGAAGTTGGAGGAAGAGTGTTTTTCCTTCAACTTCCTCCTGTGTAGACAGCACCAAAAGCCAAGTTAAGCTATTTCAACTTAAGCTACGCAATTGATGTGCCTGAAGTTGCAAAGCTTAATTCAACTTTTGTCAGTTTCACCTCCCCCCCCCCCACAACTTGACTGTGGTGCTTTGAGTGATTTATTCCTCTCAGGTTTTAAAACAAAATTCTGCATAAATAAAACAGTCTCTTACATGACCTCATGATCGATTTTTATTGGTGGGAGAACATGAGGAGGCTGAAGCACTGAGACAGTGATAGAAGCAGGAACTCAGTTAACCAAATCACCAGACATTTATTATTGATAGAGGCTACAGAGACATGAGTGCCCCTCCTGCTGCTGGTGCAGTTGTACCAAAAATAGCTTATTTGTCTGGCTGTGCCAAGTGTCACCCACTCACCCAGGGTATGTCTACACTACTACCCTAGTTCGAACTAGGGTGGTTAATGTAGTCATACAAACTTGCAAATGAAGCCCGGGATTTGAATTTCCCGGACTTCATTTGCATGTTGCCGGGCGCCGCCACTTTTAAATGTCTGCTAGTGCGGACTCCGTGCCCGCGGCTACACGCGGCACGAACTAGATAGTTCGGACTAGGCTTCCTATTCCAAACTATCTGTACGCCTCGTTCCATGAGGCGTACAGATAGTTCAGAATAGGAAGCCTAGTCCGAACTATCTAGTTCGTGCCGCGTGTAGCCGCGGGCACGGAGTCCGCACTAGCAGACATTTAAAAATGGCGGCGCCCGGCAACATGCAAATGAAGCCCGGGAAATTCAAATCCCGGGCTTCATTTGCAAGTTCGTATGACTACATTAACCACCCTAGTTCGAACTAGGGTGGTAGTGTAGACATACCCCCAGCTAGCACAGCTGCTCTTTTACCAGTCTTCCAGTATCCATCTGGGCTCAGTTCTTTACCTGTCTTTGCTAGCTGTCATACTCAGTTTCCCAGCCTTTCCCTGGGCCCAAGTATTTTTCCAGTCTTTCTATGTGCTAATTAGTTTCCCATGTTGTCCCACTGTTCTAGATTGGGGATGAGGAGGGAGACTCTTGGCTACTGGCATTTAGCCTTAGGTACTTATGCCAAGTACTGCCATGTTCCACTGTTCCCCAGGACCACTTCCTCTCGGTATCCTTCTTTTCTAGGTCCTTTCCTGGTTTCTTCCATATATACAGAACTTCCCAGGCTCTTTCACCAGGTTCATCTCAACCAGAAAGCTGCTGCCAGTCCTTCCATACTAACCAAGGTATTTTTCTCCATATCTTCTATTCCAAGTCTTGTGCCAGAAGTCAAGAAAAGATGCTTCACTCATTTGATGTTTGGCAGGCGATAGCATTCTACATCGAGAGCACTAGGCCATTCAGGAAGTCGAACCAGGTGTTCAAGGCGGTAGCATACCGGATGAAAGGGCTCCTGGTCTCATCACAAAGAATATTGTCCTGGATAATGGCCTGCATCTGCACATGTTAAGAGCTGGTCAAGATCCTAGCCATGGCACCCATGGCACACTTCATAAAGGGAATAGAATTGACATGAACAAGCACTCAGAGAAGGAAAAAATGGTTAATCTTCTTTGTTGGAAGATTGTCAAATGTTGGAAAAACCTCTTCCAGCAGAAGGATTGTCAAAAAGGGTCAGTGTAGCCATACCCTCAGAGTGTAAGCTGGGAATAGGAAGTGATGGAGAGGAGGGGAACAGAGAGAGCGGGGCCTCAAGGAAGGGGTGAGGTCTTGGGGATGGGATGGGGTAGATCTCGGCTTGTCCTGGCATTGAAAAAGTGATCTTGGGTGTAAAAAGTTAGAGACTGCTATTTTAGGATAACCAATAGCTAGAGAAAATTTCCTTTTTACTCCCAATAGTTTGAGGCTGGCTTACGCCTTGACCCTGGGGGTTGATATCCTTTCCATAACTCTTTGTTATTAGTTACTAATATATACTGGATACCCTTGTTCACCACAGTAATAGCCAATCCTTTTATGACCCCTTCTAAATTTTTGGCTTCACGACTATCCTGTGGCTCTGAGTTCTAGGGACTAGCCCTGCAGTGTATATGAAAGAGCTTTGGAATGTGCCATTTTTCATTTGTTAACGTATGAGAATTGATTAATAGAATCTGTCACTCTCCTCTGTACCATTCAATATTTGGTATACCCTTATCATATCTCGTCTGACTCGTCTCCTCTAAAGCAAACAGTCCAAGTTATTTCAATCTCTTCAGATGAGTTTTTCCATGACCCTAATCATTCTCAGCATCCATTACTGGACCTCCTCCCTTTGCTACTTATGTTTTGTGCGATGAAACAATTGCCCTTTTTCACCTTTGAGGCAACTGAACTTCAGTGGTGTATGAAGTTAATCCCTGTGCATAGTCTGTACCTCTATCATTATGTCTATAAAGTGCTTTGGGATTTTCTAGATTTATCATTTAGTACAGAAGTTTCAGCCTGACTGTTCGGAAAGGGTGATACAAGTGACATTTCTGACACTGTTGAACAGACCACTTTAGTTGCTTTAGTTTTTTGGGGGGAGGGATGGATGTGAGACAGATTGGATTTGGCTTTAGCTTTATAAAAAACTAGCATTACTCATCCTGTTGTGCTGCTAGATGTACACATGGCCACCTCCCTGCCTGCTATTCCCGGGGCCGGCTCAGGCCGTGGGGCCTCCTCCCTCCCTGCTGCTCCCAGGGCTGGGGAGGCTTGGGCCATGGGGCCTTCTTCCTCCCCGCTGCTCCCGGGGGTGGGTTGGGGCTGTTCGTCCTCTTTTCTCTCCACTGTTCTGGGGTGGGCACACATGTCCATGGTGGAGAGGGGGGGTTATGTGTGCACTCCGTGCACTTCTTCTCTTCCTCCCTCCCCATCATGGGGGCAAGGCCTCAGCAGAGGGGGCGGGGATGTAGGTGGGGCAGAGGGTCCTGCTTCCCCCTAGACACTTCTCAAGTCTTCTCAAATGTTCTTTGTGACAGACAGCGTGACGGACACCTCTCCTTTTGTAATAGTATAGATGTGACTTGGCCATGAATATATTCTACAACAGATATTATTTGTAAGGTGTCTGAAGTTGCATATAAGGTGAGCAAACACTTTCTCTGACAAAAACCTTTATAATACTATTTTGCCTTCACTCTGCTGGAATAGAAGAGACTAGTTCAACTTAGCAGAGTGGTTGCAGGAATATCAAGCAATAAGCTACATGGAAGCAGAATTACCAGCCAACTTGCAGAAGCAGTGAGAACCAAGGAAACTCTCTGGAGTGCGCAGGTCAATTTATATATGAGATCATGGAAGGACCAAGCAGCATATGAAAAGCAGCAAATAGATTTGGATACTCCTGCAATTCTGTGCCAACTCTGCATTCCTGCAAACTTGCTAGTGGACTTTGACCACAGTCTTTCTAAGTTCTTTCACAGATCTGTTACGGAGCAATGATTGTTTGCAACAGTTACAGCCCCCGCTCAGCTTCACACTGCTGGGTTAGATACAAATCTGGCTTCCACAAGTATTTAAGCTTAGTCTGAGCAGTATCTAGACATTGGCTCTTAAACTAAACTCCCAGGAGACCCTCTGGGATACAGACTCCAAAGCTGGTACTCCTTCTTGGGCCCTGGGGACCTGCTTCTCAGTTGCCCTAGGGACCAAGAGCAGTGCAGAGTGTTCCAAGTGTTTCCAGTAGTTCATAGGCACCATCTCCAGAACACTACTTATAGTGATCAATTGCGGAAGAACTTTGTACATGCTAGTTTAGGGGTGGTGAGGCCTGCATTCTTTCCCCCCTTTTCCTCTTTTCCCTACATCTGACGAGCCAGAAGCAAGTCTTTGGGAACATACGCCACTTAAGATAAGCATTGTTGCCAGTATAGCAAGAACAAGTATGAGATAAGGGTAAAGGGCAAGAACGCATAAACAATTCTGTTTACCGTAAAGTACTGATCATGTAAACAGGGCCAAAGGACAAGAAGATCCAGATCAGAACCAGATCGATAACTAACAGCTAAACTCTACATCAGCACTAATTAGTAAGCCCTGGAAATTTCCAAACTGCGAAACAGGGCAGGAAAACTGTATTTAAGGCTGCCTCAGAGCCTAGCAAATCGGACTTCGCCAATGGGCTTTGGGTACCGGTGTCTCGGAAGCTGAAACAACCTCCCACTTCGTCCGCAGCCTACCCGGGGTCCCAGGCTTGCAGGAAGGCACGTAAGATATGCCGCTTCTTTGTTATGTTGTTCTTCCATTTATGGGGCACAGCTGTTAGCTGCCAAGAAATAAACTACTTGGCTGTGTCTAGACTGGCCACTTTTTCCGGAAAAGCAGTTGCTTTTCCGGAAAAACTTGCCAGCTGTCTACACTGGCCGCTTGAATTTCCACAAAAGCACTGATGATCTCATGTAAGATTGTCAGTGTTTTTGCAAAAATACTATGCTGCTCCCGTTCGGGCAAAAGTCTTTTTCCAAAAAACTTTTGTGCAAAAGGGCCAGTGTAGACAGCAGAGATTTGTTTTGTGCTTTTGTGGAAAAGCGTCCTGACAATCTAGACGCGCTTTTCCGAAAATGCTTTTAACGGAAAACTTTTCCGTTAAAAGCATTTCCGGAAAATCATGCCAGTCTAGATGTAGCCCTTGTGTTTGACAGATACCTGTGTGACGTCCTTTGTACTTTGGGAACCCAGTGTCGGACCTCAGACTTACTCTTGCCGACTACACTACCTTTGTGGGTACCTTGGATCCCTGCTTCACCTTCGGGGACCTGGTGAGAGTTAAAGTTACACAGACTGTAAAGGAATCCCACTTTATTCATCAATAAAAGCATCAGAAATATACTGAGTCATGGAAAAGTAACATCCACTTGCCTCCACCTCCTCACCTTTTCTGAAAGTCCATTGGTTCTTAGTCATTTCCCTCCCAGGGAGCCCTGGATCCTTTTCCGCCTGTCCAATCTTGTCATCAGATTCCGTTCTTCTATTTAACCACAGACCCTAATGCCTTTGTCTCTTCCTATTGTCCCATCCTCTGACCCTCTGATTCATTACCAACTCATTAAACTTTGGCCCCACTTTGGATCTGGACAAAACAGACTACAGTTTTTGACACTTGTATTCTTTAAATATCAGTGATGGGGCTGTCTACATCCTCTGTCTCCCTTCCTGCAAATCTGTAACCACCCCAGTAAAAAACTGACATTTTTTTGTCCCCAAGTAGCAGACACCACGATAGTAAATTAGGTAGACAGAAGTAAACAAGATGTTAACTAAAATCCAGATATCTCCAATGTTCTTGAAGTGGAGAATATCATTCATCAATAGAGCGTGCGGTCTCACTTCTGTATTAACATTCCAGTTTACATTAAGAGTAGGCCAAATTCCCAGGTGTGCTGTACGAGGCAGTCCCCTCATCTTCATTCAAATGGTCCCAGTGCCTTTCAAAAATCGGGGCATACAGACAGGTTCTCTACACTATGGCTGTGTCTAGACTGGAAAGTTTTTCCGCAAAAGCAGCTGCTTTTGCAGAAATACTTGCCAACTGTCTACATTGGCCGCTTGAATTTCCGCAAGAACACTGACGATCTCATGTAAGAAATCAGTGCTTCTTGCGGAAATACTATGCTGCTCCCGTTCGGGCAAAAGTCCTTTTGCGCAAAAGCTTTTGTGCAAAAGGGCCAGTGTAGACAGCTGAGATTTGTTTTGCGCAAAAAAGCCCCGATCACGAAAATGGCGATCGGGGCTTTTTTGCGCAAAAGCGCGTCTAGATTGGCACGGACGCTTTTCCGCAAAAAGTGCTTTTGCAGAAAAGCATCCGTGCCAATCTAGACACTCTTTTCCGCAAATGCTTTTAACGGAAAAGTTTTCCGTTAAAAGCATTTGCGGAAAATCGTGCCAGTCTAGACGTAGCCCATATGTATTTACAGACTGAGCGGGTGACATTTTTAGGAGGGGATGGTGAGATGAGACTGCCTACCATGGCATGTGACCCATCTGCACCCGCTATTAGTAAATATTGCTGATGCCTAGCAATGAGACGGTAGAGAGAGGGGGCTATGAGTTCTTTCCCAGATGTCTGGAGAGTGGGTCTTGCCCACATGCTTGGGGGTCTAACTGATCACCGTATTTGGAGTTGGGAAGCAATTTTCCTCTAGGTCAGATTGTCAGAGACCTGGGTTCCACCTCTCCTTCCCCCGCCTCTGCAGCATGGGTCACAGGTCACTTGATGGTTTGAACTAGGGATATAACCAGTTAACCGGTTACCTGGGAGGAGCCCCTGCTGCAGGTGGAGGACTGCTCCAGCTTTGCCTGGCCTCTACATGGGGCCACCAGCCTGCCCCGCACGGATGGCAGATGGTGACTGGGGCCAGGAACCAGCAGTC
The DNA here is from genome assembly GCF_049634645.1 of Pelodiscus sinensis. NCBI lineage: Eukaryota > Metazoa > Chordata > Testudines > Trionychidae > Pelodiscus > Pelodiscus sinensis. Next base: position 12,107,211 of record NC_134715.1, read on the forward strand.
AGCACTGCATGGGGCTGGAAGTGGAAGCCTCGTGGGCTGGAGGCTGTTCAAGTCAGGCTGAAGTGGGTCCTGCCTGGGATATCACTTAGCAGTCAGTTAACTGGTTAAATGTTAAATTAACCTAACCTTTAATCCGTTAATTGATTAATTGGGATTTTACATCCCTAGTCTGAACTAGTATAAATTATGAAGTTTCTGTACCTTGATGTCTCTAAATCCAGATTTGAAAAGTTCAGTAACTCAGCCAGAAGATATGGGTCTACGACAGGATTGTGTGAGGTTCTGTAGACTGTGATATGCATGTCAGACTAGATGATCATGATAGTCCCATCTGGCTGCAAAGTCTGAGTCTATACTTGCCTCATTTTCAAAAGTACTGAGTATTCATTCTGATCAAAGGGTGCTAAATGCATTGAAGTCAATGGGTGCTTTGGGCAGTTCTGAAAGTCTTCCACATGACTAAATCATGGTCTTGCAATAGCGATATACTTAATGTGGGGCCAGATGTTTGTTTCAGAGAATTTTTCTTTCCTTCCTTCTTTTTTGTAAACAGACTACAGTGAATTTGACTTAAATTTCAGCCACCAATTAAGGTGTGAGGAATGATCTCCAATGCCTGTTTTGCACTAATTTTTAAGGAAATTTGGAAAAACAGTAACACTAGAACAACCAGTGTTTCCCTCTCCCTTCCAGACTAAGTGAACATTTGCTGCCCCTGGAACTACCTGAACGAGAGCTCCAACCATTTACACATTTGAGAGAGTCACTATTGCCTCTGTTGTACTGGCAGCGGCTACCTTTGATAACGGAGTTCCCTCATACCGCTATAACATTAGCTCACAGAATGAGCTGCAATGAGAACAGACTGGGTTTAGATAAACTCCAGTTGTATGCTCCTTTGGGTTTGTACTGTGGCTATATTAAACAAAGGGTCATTGTTACTTTGCTCAAAGAGTTACATGAAAATAAGGCACAGAATTCCAAAGACCTTTTATGGATATTTTAGAAAGTTGATAAATTGAAGCTTTCTGAATATTTATATTTGTAAGGCAGTAGGGAATTATAGCTATGAGTTCCTTCACAGTTATATCTTTTAGAAGTTGCAGTAAAACTGAAGCTGCATTAAAAACACACTGTTCAATATACCAAGCAACATGGAACTGAGTATTGAAATATGGAGGATCACAAAGATAGCAATGGTCAGAAAATATACATGAAAGATAGCAAATGTGTAAGTGCTTTATTTAAATAGCATATAGAAAAACAATTTTCTTGGTATTTAAAAACAATAACATCCCTGTTTAACTTTTGTGAGGATTGCTTTCATTGATAAACTAGCCCATAAAATAAGAGGCAATACAAAATTAAAGATTAAAAAGTTGCAAAATCAAGCCCTTTTAAATGATAAAAAGCCAAAACGAATGTTGCCCAAGCATGATCATACTGTCTCTGATTACATGATCCCATAGTATTGTTTTCCACAGGATTCGTGCCTCCATCAGTGCACAAGTTGGATCTGTACTGAGGATGAACTGGGGTTGTATAGACAAGAAAGTTGTGGGCTGTAGGATTCCTGTCTCATTTGTACAGAAATTAGGTGTGTCATGAGGAAGCAGAAGATTTCAGTTGAGTGCCACCTTGGAGAACTGGATTTCATCTCTGCCTCTGCTACAAAGTTTCTATGTGAGGCTTGCGAGTCACTTAAACCAAACTTTTCACAGGCAATCACTTCAGCATGTACTTAAAGTCTTTATCATAATGCATACGCTCCAGGGGGCTGAATCAAGGTTGCAAGGACATGGTCTTTCTGACACTTCCTAACATGAGAGTGCTTGACTTTGCAACCTTTTAATCCTTAACTTTGTATTTCGTAATCCTTCATGGTTTAGTTTTATTGACAAGAGCTACCTTAATTAACATTAAACAAAGGGTTGTGTGTGTGAATATAGATTTAGGACTCTTAACTTTGGACTTCTACTTTTGAAAATGTTGGCTTCTGCCTATTTAAAATATTAATAAAAGTGGGTCAAATTCAGCTTGCAGTACACTATTGTGTGTTTTAACCAATACCAAATTGCACTATTGTAAATGAATAGAATTTGGTTTGTGCTTCAGATGTATGTGCATATAAAAATAACAAGCACATCACAGAGAGTATTTCTTTTGTATATTTGCCGGTTACTCAAATGATGAATTACCCGAGCTATTGACATGAGTTTGCATTTAGCTTTGTCTGATCACATTCCCAAAATAATACAACCACTTCCCCTGTTCAAAGAAAAATATATATATTCAGATCAAATTCTTCATATGCACTGTGGTGGAAGATACAAATTCCTACCCTAAGCCTAGCAATTCTATTTTAAGGACTGCAGAACAGGAGATGGGGAAGGGTGACTAACTGCTATAGGGGAAACAACCTCTTTTGACACAGTAGAAGAATATTCTCTTGCTACCACTGGCCTCTAACTGGATGATGAATAAAGCCATTTAAACACAATAACATACCTATCGCAGAAATCATTGAACTGATTGGTAGGTTCAACTTTTCAGAGGACGATGGAGAAACAGTTTGAAGCATGAGAGAATTAGCTTTTGGGGGATGCTAATGCATCCTGAGACAAACTATTTGATCAAGTCTAGAAGAAGAGAGGGGACGAATTCAGTCACATAGACCAGAACAGATTCATTTTTTGGAAAGTGGCATGCTGGGTGATTGACATGTCTCAGATCTTAGAGCTTGTTCTCTCAAAAAGCTATTGTAGGAAATGTTAGGGTACGTGTTGTATTAGGTATGAGGGTTACAATGGTTTCAAACCACTAAGAACCACTGAATCATTCATCTGAAGGTCAGAAGCAGAAGGAGGGAGTGGAGAAACTTGCCCACTGAAGGTGGTTTTGTCCAGGCTTGCTGGAGTTGACAAGAAAGGTAATTCCATGTTCGAGGAGTGGGTTGAGAAGGATGGTGGTGAGACTGGAATGTGAGAATGTTGGATTCTGCAGTTGATGAAAAAGAAGCTCCAATGTGGGACTTGAAAAGGACCATGGACACTTCCAGGTGACCAGCATTGGAGCTAATTCAGTTTTTAATGATCAAAAAGTAAATTACACGCTCTTTAATTCATTCTGGAGTGAAGGTGGTGACTGGGAATTTCTGCATCAGCTGTTGAAGAACACTTACCTTATTAGGAACAAGATCCTTTTGACATGGGAGCAGAGGAAGGGTGCCCCAGGATAAAATGGCTGTGGGTATGTCTACACTACCCCCCTAGTTCGAACTAGGGGGGGGAATGTAGTCATACGGAGTTGCAAATGAAGCCCAGGATTTGAATTTCCCGGGCTTCATTTGCATAAACCCAGCCGGCGCCATTTTTAAATGCCGGCTAGGTCGGACCCCGTGCCGCGCGGCTACACGCGGCACGGACTAGCTAGTTCGGATTAGGCTTCCTTGTGTAGTTGTATGGTGTTGGCAACAGGTTACAGAGACCAGGTCTAAGGAAACATAAAAATAGACTAAAGCTGGTTGAAATGTTTTCAATAAACTTTTCCCCGTTGAAAAAATATCACTTTAGCAAAATTGAAAAGTTGAATGGAAAAGTATCCATTTCAACAACAATTTCCTTACAGATTTCTCAAGTCCAAGATGGAATTTCAGTGTAGGTGGGGAGAGGGCCCCAGAACATTTAAGTAGTTGCAGCACTTTTAAGGGATACAGGGAGACCCACATTCAAGTACTTGTTCTGTTTTTTTCATGCACAGGTGTCTTTGAAAAAATGTTTTAAAGATTATGGTTTCATTCTGCATTAGAGCAAAAGCAAATTTGGGGTGCAGGAGGGTGCCCCAGGATAGGATCAAGGGGACCAGGGCTGGGGCAGGGAGTTAGGGCATGGGAGGGGTCAGGCCCTGGGGAGCACTTCCTTCAAGCAGCTCCTGGAAACAGAGGCCTGTCCCTCCTCAGGTTCCTCCATGGAGGCGCGTCCAGGCGGCTATACAGCACACTGCCCTATCTGCAGGCACCAGCCCTGAAGCTCCCATTGGCTGTGGTTCCCAGCTCCCCTACACATATGAGCTGGAGGCAGGACATTCTGGTTGCCTCCCAGGGACTGCGTGGAAAGGGGACCAGCGGGGAGATTGCCAGCCCCCTGTGTGGCACTGCTAACCGAACAGTCAACGGCCTGGTCAGAGTCGCCCGGCACAGGCGGTGAGTTATATGGGCCTGAAGTGCTTGAGCACTAGCAATATAAAAAGGGAAATAAGAATAACCCAGGAAACTACAGACCACTTAGTTTAACTTCTGTGCCAGGGAAGATAACGGAGCAAATAATTAAGGAAATCATCTGTAAACACTTAGAAGGTGGCAAGATGATAGGGAACAGCCAGCATGGATTTGTAAAGGGACAAATCATGTCAGACCAATCTGATAGCTTTCTTTGATAGGATAACAAGTCTTGTGGAGAAGGGAGAAGCGGTGGATGTGGTATACCTAGAGTTTAGTAAGGCGTTTGACACAGTCTCGCATGATATTCTTATCAATAAACTAGGCAAATACAACTTAGATGGGGCTACTATAAGGTGGGTGCATAACTGGCTGGATAACCGTACTCAGAGAGTAGTTATTAATGGTTCACAATCCTGCTGGAAAGGTATAACAAGTGGGGTTCCACAGGGGTCTGTTTTGGGACTGGTTCTGTTCAATATCTTCATCAACAATTTAGATATTGGCATAAAAAGTACGCTTATTAAGTTTGCAGATGATACCAAGTTGGGAGGGGTTGAGACTGCTCTGGAGGATAGGGTCATAATTCAAAATGATCTGGACAAATTGGAGAAATAGTCTGAGGTAAACAGGATGAAGTTTAATAGGGTATGTCTACACTACAAAGTTAATTCGAACTAACAGCCGTTAGTTCGAATTAACTTTCATAGGCGCTACACAGGCAAACCGCTAGTTCGAACTTAATTCGAACTAGTGGAGTGCTTAATTCGAACTAGGTAAACCTCATTCTATGAGGACTAACGCCTAGTTCGAATTAAGTGGTTCGAATTAAGGGCTGTGTAGCCACTTAATTCGAACTAGTGGGAGGCTAGCCTTTCCTAACTTGCCCTGGTGGCTACTCTGGGCACAACCAGGGAAACTTGTCTGCCCCCCTCCCGGCCCCGAAGCCCTTAAAAGGGCACGGTCTGGCTACAGTGCCCGTGCCAGGTGCAAGCCTGCCAGCACCCAGCCAGCAGACCCTGCACCTGGCACAGCTGCCACCCAGCCCTCCGCCTCCTCCCGGGACCGGGCTGGCGGCTCCCAGGAGCTTGCTCAGGGCTGCAAGAGGTGGGCGCCTGCCTGGTCTAGTGCGGAGATCATGGACCTCATCCACGACCTCCGCACTAGGCACAGGAAAGTGGCCGTCTAGGGCAGGAGAGCTGCCAGCCTGGCCACCAAAGGCCACATGCAAACCCAGGAGCAGGTTTGCATGAAAATCAAGGTGGTCCAGTGAGACCCCCCGACCCTGAGCCCTGAGCTTAGAACATAAGAACATAAGAATGGCTGTACTGACTCAGACCAAAGGTCCATCTAGCCCAGTAGCCTGTCTGCCAACAGCGGCCAACACTAGGAACCCCGGAGGGGATGGACCGAAGACAATGACCATGCCATTTGTCTCGTGCCATCCATCTCCAGACTTCCACAAACAGAGGCCAGGGACACCATTCCTACCCCCTGGCTAATAGCACTCCATGGACCCAACCTCCATGAATTTATCTAACTTCTCTTTAAACTCTGTTCTAGTTCTAGCCTTCACAGCCTCCTGCGGCAAGGAGTTCCACAGGTTGACTATTTGCTTTGTGAAGAAGAACTTTCTGTTATTAGTTTGAAGCCTGCTACCCATTCATTTCATTTGGTATCCTCTAGTCCTTCTATTATGGGAACGAATGAAGAACTTTTCTTTATGCACCCTCTCCACACCACTCCTGCTTTTATAGACCTCTATCATATCCCCCCTCAGTCTTCTCTTTTCTAAGCTGAAAAGTCCCAGTCTCTTTAGCCTCTCTTCATATGGGACCTGTTCCAAACCCCTGATCATTTTAGTTGCCCTTTTCTGAACCCTTTCCAAGGCCAAAATATCTTTTCTGGGGTGAGGCGATCACATCTGTACACAGTACTGAAGATATGGCGTACCATAGTTTGATACTTCCCCTCCTCCTTGTTCCCCTGGCTTCCCCCTTCCAGCTCCCTCCTCCCAGGTTTCCCCCTCCCCTCTCCCACCCTCTCCGCCTCTCCCACCTCCTTTTCCCTGTCTCCCCCAGTTTTGTTAAATAAAGAGAGTTTCTATTTTTGACCACACGTGTCCTTTATTTTGTACATCAGGAAGGAAGGAAGGGGGGCTAGGGACAGGTAAGTGGAAGGAGGTGAGGGAGGAATGGGGTACGAGCCCCCGATGGGGAGGACTAGGGTGGCTCTATGGGCTCCTTGGGGTGGAAACTCTCCTGCAGCCCCCCGATTGGCCCCCCCCGGATGGCATGCTGCGGCAAGTGCAGCCGGGCTGATGGCCGAGTGCTGTGATGTGCCGAGTGCGGGCACTCAGGGCATTCCAAGCCAGGACTGCTTTGCTGTCCCTCATCGAGGTAGACAAGCAAGCGGGAAACCCTGAGAACTGTCTGTCCGGGGTGGGGGTCGAGTCCCTTTAAGCACAGCCCTCGGCTAGCCTGAGACAGGATCTCCACACTCTAAGTCCTAACCTGATGCCCTGCCGGCACTGCTTCTGACCAGCCTGAACTTTGGTTCAGGGTCCACTCAATGTGGACATGCTAGTTCGAATTAGCAAAATGCTAATTCAAACTAGTTTTTAGGTCTAGATGCACTAGTTCCAATTAGCTTAGGTCGAATTAACTAATTCGAATTAAGTTAGTTCGAATTAGTGCTGTAGTGTAGACGTACCCCAAAAGACAAATGCAAAGTCCTCCACTTAGGAAGGAACAATCAGTTTCACACATACAGAATGGGAAGTGACTGTCTAGGAAGGAGAACGGCAGAAAGGGGTCTAGAGGGTATAGTGGACCACAAGCTGAATATGAGTCAGCAGTGTGATGCTGTTGCAAAAAAAGCAAACATGATTCTGGGATGCATTAACAGGTGTGTTGTGAGCAAGACACAAGAAGTCATTCTTCCGCTCTACTCTGCGCTGGTTAGGCCTCAGTTGAAGTATTGTGTCCAGTTCTGGGCACCACATTTCAAGAAGGATGTGGAGAAATTGGAGAGGGTCCAGAGATGAGCAACAAGAATGATTAAAGGTCTAGAGAACATGACCTATGAGGGAAGGCTGAAAGAATTGGGTTTGTTTAGTTTAGAAAAGAGAAGATGGTGGTGACATGATAGCAGTTTTCAGGTAGCTATAAGGGTGTCATAAGGAGGAGGGAGAAAACTTGGGGTATGTCTACACTACCCTCCTAGTTCGAACTAGCGGGGTAATGTAGGCATACCGCACTTGCAAATGAAGCCCGGGATTTGAATTTCCCGGGCTTCATTTGCATAAGCGGGGAGCCGCCATTTTTAAAACCCCGCTGGTTCGAACCTTGTGCAGCGCGGCTACACGGGGCTCGAACTAGGTAGTTCGAACTAGGATTCCTATTCCGAACTATCGGTACACCTCGTTCCACGCTGCACGGGGTTCGAACCAGTGGGGTTTTAAAAATGGCGGCTCCCCGCTTATGCAAATGAAGCCCGGGAAATTCAAATCCCGGGCTTCATTTGCAAGTGCGGTATGCCTACATTACCCCGCTAGTTCGAACTAGGAGGGTAGTGTAGACATACCCTTGTTCATCTTGGCCTCTGGGGAGAGAACAAGAAGCAATGGGCTTAAACTGCAGCAAGGGAGGTTTAGGTTGGACATTAGGAAAAGTTCCTAACCATCAGGGTGGTCAAACACTGGAATAAATTGCCCAGGGAGGTTGTGGAACCCCCATCTGTGGAGATATTTAAGAGTAGGTTAGATAAATGTCTATCAGGGATGGTCTAGACAGTGTTTGGTCCTGCCATGAGGGCAGGGGACTGGACTCGATGACCTCTCGAGGTCCCTTCCTGTCCTAGTAGTCTATGATTCTATGAATATTCCTGGCCCAGTCCCTGGCTCCACCAAATCTTCCTGCCCGCTTGCCCCGTACAACTGCCAGCACGTTCCTGTGGCCCTGGGAGTGTCACTGTTTGTTGCTCCTGCTGCGGAGTCCTGGGAGCAGCACCTGGAGACATGTGCATGCTAGCTGCACTGCGCTGCCGGTGATGGGGTGGGGAACCTCAGGGACATTTTAAATTGCCTGAGGGCAGCAGGCATGACCAGGATGTGGCAGGTGGGCAGCAGCATGGAGACCCCCGCCCTTCAGGAGTAGGGTTGCCAGATGGTTTCAGAAAAAATACACAACAACAACAACAAAACCACACCAGGCAGAAGTTTGTTAAGCAAAAAAAAAAAAAAAAAAAAAAAGGACCCCAAGAGTTGTTAAGCAAAAAAACCCCAAACAAAGAAACACCATGGCCCCTTTAAAAACTGTGTGCTGAGGCTTTTTGGCCCTAACAGGCGGCCGCTCACCATCTTGCCTCCCTGCGCTGGACCAGACAGCTCCCCAGTAAGCACTAGGGTTGCCAGGCTGCCTCCGTATTATGCCCATGATCTTCGCTTCCTGGCTGGGAAAAACTCAGAAAGTACCAGACATTTGTGAGTGAGTGCTCCAGTCAAAAACCAGACACCTGGTCACCCTAACTGTGAGCCCTGATCCTGCAGAACATTACATTTAGGCAGGTGGTTCCATTTATGAAGCCACTATTTGTGGCACATGTGACTTGGTATGGATTTGCTCCCTGACTGGCCACAGGAAACACCAATGAATGGCATGGAATGAACATTTCTTCTTGCACAAATACTCTTGTTTGTATGTGAATTCAGACACTTGTATAAAAAAGCCCCAAACATTTGTGTGACCACATCCCTGGTTGTGGTTCTTTGCAGGGATTGAATGAGGACATGGGGATGTACAAAGAGTAAGTTTCTTATTTAAAGGTACAGCTACACTGCGGAGCTATTTCAGAATACAGGAAGTATCCCAAAATAGCTATTCTGTGTCTAGAGGTTTTTAAGTCTCAGCTTGACAAAGCCCTGGCTGGGTTGATTTAGTTGGGATTGGTCCTGCCTTGGGCAGGGGACTGGACTTGATGACCTCTTAAGGTCTCTTCCAGCTCTATGATTTTATGATATTGAAGAATCTATTTTGAAATAGATTTCGAAATAATGGGTGGCTTATTCTGACGTCCTGGTAACCCTCATTACACAAGGGTTAAGGGGAATTTTGGAATAGTGAGTTATTTCGAAATTTGGTGCTGTGTAGCTATGCAATCAGCATAGTGCAAATTGTGCAGCTTAGTGTTTCTTAAACTATGTTCTGCAGAACACTGGTGTTCCGTGACCAACTCACAGGTGTGCTGAGACCTCGTCTTTGTTTTTATTACTACTTTGTTTTTGTCTTTTTTTGTCTGACAACAATTTTTTTTGAAGAAAATTTTCATAGGTGTTCCACATAAAAAAATATTATTGTTTGGTGTTCCATGGTCTCAAAAAGTTTAAGAAACACTGGTGTAGCTTATTTTGAGCTAATGATGCCATGTAGACACATCTTAAAGGACCAGTCAGACCTGTTAGCCTGAAGACAGTAGTTGATACATAAATTTCTGTATTTGTTCCAGCCACTAGAAGGGGTTAATGTGTGTAACATTTGTGCAGGCAAAAACTGGTTCTCAGAGAAGGGCACAAATCTGGGAAAATTGAAGAGCTAACTGGTCCCCAGCTTCTATAAGAGAAAGAGAAAAATACTGTTCCCTCTTCTGGCACTGTAGCTTTCTGACAGATACACAGGGTGAAAAGCTGACTCTCCCAAGCTAAGCCTACAGAGAAGCTTTATTATGCCATGAAACATGGGAAAAGGCTGAACTATCAATCTTGTTGGTTTAAAAAAGTTTATATCTGATGCCTAGTCAACATGCGGGACAAATGCTGAATGATAAGCAGAAAGTCTCAAACAGACAGGAGACAATTGAAAAAATGTCTTCATTTCTTTGGGTTAATGCAGTACAGTAGCCTTTCACCCCTGAAGACAGTAAGATCAATTCAGGGTTGGGTCACAAGTAAAAATGAGGTTAGTGATCTCAGTCTAATCTCTAGCAGACATTTGTTCACATTACAGAGTCACCACATAATTTGGCAGGGAGGGTATCCCTCCTACTGGGGAGCCTGGGATAGCCAGCCTTTGAGGAAACTTTGCTCCATGGAGAGCTCCTGCCACTAGTGTATCACCCTTCATTGAATGCTTCCAATAATTACCAGAACCTGTTCTGTCTGATCCACAACATACATTGGAATGAAGCGTTAAGACTAAATTTTGCCCTCAGATGTATGCACACAAGTAACTCTTATTGAAGACGCTGCTAGTCAGCAAAATCTGGCCTTAAAATACTCACCTTAGTTACTGGGAGCACAAACAAAGTAAAAGATGTTTTCTGAATGGAAAAGAAGGCATAGTTCCTGCCCCTTTGAGCACACAGTCTGAAGACAGATAGGTATTGTGTAAAAGTAGCGGGGTCAAAATAGTGACTGGTCATGTCATGGTAATACAAGGTTACCCAGAGTTGTTGACTCGAGTCCCACGACTTGAACTCAAGTCTGACTTAAGTTGCCTAGGTGACTCGACTTGAGACTCGACTCAGGTTCATTGTTTGTGACTTGAGACACAACTTGAGACTTGCTAATTTTGTTAAATTGAGTTGGTGAAAAAATTGTCTGAAAATGCCGATACTGAAGGCTTGTACAAAAGTGACTTGCCATTTTTTAAATTAAGTCTTGAGACTCGACTTGGGACTGACTCGAAAGTGACTTTAGGGACTCATGACTCCACTTGAGACTTGAACTGTAGTGACTTAAGACTCGACTTGGACTTGACAATGATGACTTGAAGACAACACTGAGGTTACCTGACATAAATGTTATTTTTTCAAATTAGGATGTGTTTGAACTCTTATCAAATTACTCCTCAGAATTTGTTACCATTCAGTAAAGTTCCTGATAGGCCTCACAGTGGAAAAATGTTGTTCAGAGAAACCTGAATGCAGAAAGAATAGTGAGTGACTTGTGAAAAAGCTCTGTAAGGATGTTCTGGGCATGAGAGGCAGCATTGAAGAAGGCTTTGAAATATGTGATAAGACCAGGCAGGTGGTGGTGTTGAAGCAGGGGGAGCAACACAATGAGGCAAATAGAGAAATAGGGAGGAGTAGAGTTATGCAAAGTTTTAAGGTGGGGACAATGCACAGCAGTGGCAGAGGGAGAGCAAGTGGAAGGATTCAGTGGGAGTCTGACAAGGGACAGTTTTAGTGGCAGTATGTTGCATGAAATGAAGAGAGGATACTGGGAATGGGGAGGCCAGTGAGATGGGAGATAAGGACCTATTTCGGGGTGGGCAATAATTTATGATGGGGGGCCACTCCAAGATTTTGGAAAGTGGTCAAAGGCCGCACTCTTTCATGATATTAATGGAGGAGATGTGAGGTCTGGGATGGAGGTTGGATGCAGAAGGGAGCTTGGGGTAAGGGACTGGGGTGCAGGAGGGAGACTGGAGTCTGGGAGGGAGTTGGGATGAAGCAGACGGTTGTGACCTAGGGCAGGGGGCTGGAATGCAGGGGTTTGGGATGTGATCTAGGGTAGCAGGGCATTGTGATCTGGGGAAGGAGACTGGGGCAGGAAAGAGCTGGGGTGCCAGAAGCAGGCTGTGGCCAAGAGACTTACTTGCCAGCTGCCAAACTAGCCTGCCTTCCTACAGAGCTTAAAATGTTTCCCAGCCAGTCTGCCTGCTTGCCTGGCCATGAACTTCATGAATAACTGAGCCCAGAAGAGAGGGCATGATTCTTCTTAGCTGCCTGTTACTCTAACAAGCAGCTCCCATTGGCTGGTTTCTGCCAAAAACTGGCCAATGGAAATGTGCTGGGGAGTGGGGCAGCTCCTAAAACTTCCCCCCTCCCTTTCAGTTTCAAAAGAGAAAAGGAGCCCAGCAGCCACGTTTCTGCCAGGTGTGCGGGGTTGCGGGGCAAGCTGAGGAGCCTGCCTGGGGCTCTCTGTAGCCTCCGCGGGCTGGATCCGGTGGCTTGGCAGGCTGGATCCAGCCCATGGGCCGTATTTTGCCCAGGCCTGATCTATATGATAGTCTTAGTTGTAAGGATCAAAAGAAAATCTTTGTCAAGGAAGAAGTGGTGAGACCAAGGAGAAGGATGGTACAAAGACAATTCACAGGCTTGAATGACAGGCCAGTGGCCTTGCTGGTGACAGAGAATGCTGCTAGTGAAGAGATTTAGGAGAGAAATATGTATCTCAGTGTGGGCCTTATATTCTGATGATTACTAGCAGGTAAAACTGTTGCAGGCAGCAGTACTAGAGACTGGCAAAGAAAATGGAATGTCCAATGCAGCCTTTCTGTTAGGGCTTTATTCTGCCATTATTTCTTTCATGTAACATTTCTCTAAGATAAGCTGGCGTTGGCTCTTATTCCTGCAGATGATGAAAAGCAATTGAATGATAAAAAATAAAAGGAAAAGGAGAATAACAATTTGAACATTACTCAGACTTGAAGCTCTGTAACGTTCCTAGCCATAATCTGCTCCATTACTAGAGCTCTACATTTACCCCTTCTTCAAGCTATACGGAATTGCCTCCCTACCTTGCCTCAAAACAACCCTTCCTTCCTCAAAACCCACCTGCTGCTGTTATATCCCTCCTGAGGTTTTTCTTTTCATTAGCTACTTTACAAAACTGTCGGGGCAGGCTGTCTTCACAGGGGTAAAGAGCCAGGCTGCCTTGAAAAGGTGTTTGCTGCTGTGTTAAATTGCTCACTCCCTGCCCTCTTTAATTTCTTTCAAACAGGAACCAGAGTGGAAGTGCAGCAGGCTGGCCTGCCCCAGAAGAGGGCATGATGGGGTATGAAGATTGCATCTGTTTCCTCACTAATGGACTAAGCATTTTAGCTAAGCCATCCATTCGGTGGGAATGCTCATAGACCAGACCCACTCTCTGTGATCCAGCACCATGGGTGCAACTGTAGTGTGCCACTGGGAATAACAACGTAGCCCCTAGGTGGGAGGCAAAGATTAGGCTTTGAGCGGTGGCCCTGCAGTGTTTTGCACAGCATTAACTTGTGGTAGGCATGTCCCAGCAATCTGTTGAGTTTCTGTTTCTTTTAAAGAGGTAACTGTGATTGCTTCTGAGTGCAGAGCAATGACTGGCTCCCTGTGCCAAGTGTAAGTGCAAGGAGTTTATCCAGTGCTTATTGCTGCCAGTTCATTCACAATGAACTGCTCAGGGTGTACTTAAGAACTCTGTCTTCCTGTTGCAGCAGCATTTACAGCATTTTATATGTTCCATGTTAAATGTTTCCACAGCATAAGTGAAGAAGTGAAACAATAATGCTGTAGAAAGGCCGTATGTCCCTTTCAAATCAATTGGGATGAACGATGCCGTAAAAGTGTAAAATATTATTCCACAAGCACAGCTATGTGTATATTACATAAAATGTGCTAGAAGGCCCGTTTACTTTAGACCCCCACTAACACAACGCACCTGCAAATATACAGAAAGACATTTTGGGGGGTGGCCTGGGTGTACTGGGCAACCAAAAAAGTGGAGCTCCTCACCCAGAACAGCAACTGCCCTTTCTATGCCCTTCCCGTAAGGGCCATCTCCAAAAGACAGGAAATCAAGGATTTAGCTGTGGGAACATGCATTTGCTGTTTCTGAGATGTTTCTAGACGCAGTGCTGCAAAAGTAGTCAATTTAGACAGTTCATCAGTTATTTTGACAGTACTAGATATGAGCAGACAGTGAATATTTTCATATCCGCAGGAGCTGTGCACTTCCAGATTGATAGAGAAATATTCCCAATATCTGGCTTTATTGCTTGCATGCTCATCTCATGAATTTTGCTGGTTAGTCCCATTAGCTCAGTGTCTGTCATTGTGCTTTCTTCTTCCATGTTGCATCCTATGCCTGAAAGGCCCCTTTGAGACATGTGTTTACCCTCTGCATAACTTTTATTATTCCCCAGCTAACAGATAGAGGTCCACCTTGACTATCAGTGCTGGCACCAGCAACATATTTGGTCATTTTCAACGAGCTCTGACTTGTTAATGTTGTAATATTATTCAGTTTTATTATTTGGACTGCAGGGAGTGGCCTGTGATCAATATGGGGAGGTTTTTGTCTTCATCACCGGTCCCCTATTTGTAAATAGAATATTTCCAGCCTTTGTGGAGTATTGCTTGCACATTCTGCTCCCTCAATGTATGGAAAAAACAAAAAACAAAACAGAAAAAAACAAACTTCACCAGGCCTCAAAGTTGGCAGGCACAGTTTATATTAGTCCCCCCCCATCACACTGTTACTTGTTTTTTAAAAGTGGTATGAATTCTATTGTGGATGAGGCCACTTTTCTTATTTTGATATTTTGGTTATTTAAGACTTTTGTATCAATCTGTGATAGACCACTTCTAATGCAATATGAGCAGATACATTGTCTCATAGGCAGAAGCATGGACCACTGAAATAAATGAAACATTTTTTTGGCTAAAATCCTATACATGGAATGGGCAACCTTCCTTTCTCCAAAATGGAGACTTCCTACCCACCAGGAACCAGTCAATGGAAGAAATATACATCGCTTTGCTAACTTGTTACAACCCAGATGTGTTCATAGGCACATGAATGGCTGAAATATGGATCCAACCAATGGCCTTTCCTGACTTCAGTTGGAAAGGTCAAATTTTTTTAACCTATTTTTGAATGACTAAACTAAATTTCAGAATTCTAGCTTAGCAGTCTGACAATTAATTGTCAGCCTATGAGTGACATTTATGTAACATGGGCGAGTGGGCTGTGTTAGGGAAGTATTATCTCACGGGTCTATTTTAAGAATATAGTCATTAATATTTAAAAGGGGATCTGCTACGGGCCATGTATCTATCTGAATAAGTTGAAAAGGAGATCTATTGTTCTGTAAAATTCATGAAACCATCTAAGAACAATTCATTAAATTGGAATTTCCTAGGCCAACATTTGGAAATGGCCTTTTGTCCAGTTGCCTAACTATCGTGGACCAGATTCTGATACCTTATTCTTGGAGCCAGGTTAGGAACCCATTTTGTGCTAGCTGCTGTACGTGCACACAGAAAATGACAGTCCCTGACTCCAAAGAGCTGGCAGTTGTATGCATGAAACTAAATTGGAAACCCCTGCTACCAGTCTGTAATAAATGAAAACTGAAAATGTTCAGGTACACAAGGCTGAAGTTTAAAAAATAAAATAAAATAAAATATATCTTCATAATATGCTATACAAGGTAGACAAACATTGTGGTGATGGGCTACTGTAATATCAAAAATGACAAAAGAATAATAATTTGTCATCATTTAGACATGACATCCAAAGAGAAGATACGTTTGACAGGAAGAATCAATACATTTCTCACAAATACTCTGCTACATCCGTTATCAAGTAAGCTATTTTTAAAGTGCTAATATTATTTCAGTGATGTCCAGAGATTTTTTTTTGGGGGGGGAGAGGGAGAGAAGTCTATATGTGGGAGATGTTCAGATTTTTCTAGAATTTCCTACAGATTTCTAAAGCACCCAGCTGTAACTAAATCCAACAATTAGTTAAAATTATTAATTAGTCATCAGAAATATTAACACTAAATTGAGCTAATGGTTTGTTGCAGCAGACACTCAGTACAAAATTCCCAGATATTGCATAGCAAACTGTACAGTTAAAACTCACATTAAAGATTCATTCAGACCTCTGCAAGAGAGTTGATCAAATCATCGCTAATAATTTTGTCTTCATTGTGCTTCACAACTACTGCCTCTCTGCAATCTGTTTACTCTGATTTTCTGCTCCTAAATACTGCTTGTAAATTACTTACATTGGATGTTATTGAAAGTGCTCACCTAATTTCATATGCCTATAGTGTTAATAGCTACTCGAGATTCTCCTTTCATTTAAAAGGTTGTGTTGTGTTTTTGGACCAGTAACATCTGACTCATCTCTCTTTGATGGCCATGAAAATCTCAGTCCTCATGGTGTGCACCATAGAAACCATCATTAAGATTTATGCTACATCTAGACTTCTACAGTACTAAACTGCTACATCCCAAGGAAAATATGATCTTGTTCAGTACAGGCATGGATATCAAGACATGGTTCTCTAATGTGAAATACTTTTCAGTGATGATTAAGTTCTGTCCCAGGTTTTTCACTGCCACTGATTGATAGGTGCTGGGTTTAATTCATTTAACAATAACTCACACAAAGCCACTCCTTGATCTTGCTTTGTTTGGCACCCACATCCCTTCCACCAATACTAACAATCTGTTTGCCACTATAAATGGGTGTCCCTGTCAGTACTGCCCAGAGTTTTCCTAGTAAAAGCTCAGTGCTGGCACTCAGCACAGGTTAGCAGTGGATGGCACAGCAGCTGGTTATCTTGTATGCTTTTTTCTTTAATCCTTCCCACTGTAGGCCCACCGAACCGTGAACAAAGAAAGTGAGATAAATGTTAGCAGTCCACCAAGTGAGCCAGCTAGAGAACAAATCTATGTTTTATAGAGATTCAGCCTCTGAATTCTTGGTACGTCCTGGGTGAACTTTCTGCAATATGTTCCTCTCCTTCTGGACTGCTTCCTTCATTCCTCCCTTCCAACACAGAGAACTCCACACTCGCATGATAATCAACCCCAGCTATTATAAGCAGTACAAACAAATGACAAATCTCTGGGTGCAGGAAGGTAACAAGAGGCTGATCAGTAGCTTTAGTTATCTTTCCTTCATGTTTATTGCAGTCTGCGGCAGTTATTTCAAAGGCTCTGACATTGATCGACATCTTCTATTAAAGCCCATCCAAGGCAGCTGGATTGAACAGATACATTAAATAAAGCAGTTATTGCTTTTCATTGCCTTTCCGTAAAATATCACTGCTAAATAGCTTCTGCCATCAGATGCAGTTAGGTACATGGTTTTAATTTGAGGGACTGCTTTATAACACTGCACAATTGACACTGGCCTTTGTTTCCCCTACAATAATGATTGTGTACATCCTGGAGAATTGATGGGCTGTCTTCTGAGGTTGGAGGGAGGTGGTGGTGGGGGAACAGTCTTTGTTGTTCTCTTTTTTTTTTAATACTTGCCATGCTTGTCAGTTGTTTGCAGCACAGACAGGAATAATGTCAAGCAGGGCCCCTTATCTCAGGATGTTGTAATGTAGCTGCTGTAAGCCCTCGCCTGGAGACGAGATAAGAGCAACCTTACAAGCATGGAGCGGACTAATGAGGGGGGATAAGGAGGAGGGGGTGGCAGTGTTATTATTGAGACAACAATGGCAGAGCTGTCAGTTGCACGCTATGGCTCTTTCTGGTGCCAAGGAAATATATGCACACTGAGTGGTGAATAACAAGCATGAAAATAAAAGTCCCGAATGTTCATCTAATAATGATGTATTTCTAACAGGATTATGCTGCCCAATGATATTCTTTCTTTATCTCTCCACTAAATGGTGGGGCAGCTGTGTGCTTTGGCACAGCGCAATGTCCTTTCTTTTGTGTGCTGCATATTAATCCTTTATTGAAGTAATTAAATGTGTGCTTAATGGCAATGAGCTGGCAGAATGAACGTACAATTGAATTAGCGGTTATGATTGGGAGCATGCTACAAGATGAACTAAATGCAATTACTGTAGGCATTTTTCTCCAAGTCGAATCTGGCTACATGACATGACTTAATTACAGATTGTTAGATACACTTGCTCTCTGATCTCGTAGTGTTGTATCTGGGTTTTGGCTACAGCTCTGGAATATACATATAACATGTGTGCACATATACCTACTGATCTGTTTTAACCTGGCAGGAAAGTCAGTGTGGATACCTAAAACAAGACATTTCACATCAAGTTTCTGCTGCAGTGAGGCCACTTCAGCCATGTTGGGGCTGGTCCTGCCTAGAGCAGGGGGCTGGACTTGATGACCTTCTGAGGTCTCTTCCAGCTCTATGATTCTATGCACTGAAGATGTAAGACCGACTCCTGAGAACCTGGTGTGTTGTTTGACTCACGATCCCTCACTCTGATCTTCCCTTTAGGGATGGGCACTCGGCAGGTGGCTGTGCTCTTCTGTGTGCTCGTCTTTTTAGAATGTGAATACTTTGGGCCAAATTCTGTTCTCAGATACTGTGGATTAATTCATGTGCAGCAGGGCAGTATCATTGGGATTATGCGGTAACAGGGAGCAAATATGGCGGTTCTTTGTTTTGAAAGCTCCCTTTTATAAAAACTTAAATGTTAAGTGCATTTCAGAACACAGGGTGGCTGACAAATACATCAACCCAAGATAATGCGTTGCCTCCTTTACCATACGTGAGATCTTTGGAATTCCTGGCTCTAATCACCTGAAGTCTTTAAATGGAGAGCCTGCTCCCAATGAATTAAAAGCAACAGTTCCATAGACTACAATGAGAGTGGGGTTAGGACAACGGAAACATCTCCTCATCACTGCTCCGGTGCTACAAACCAAACAACATGAGTGCCAGTGCTTACAGTGTCCCAAACTGTCACTCTTTCTCTCTCCCCTCTTGGTAAGGATAACTACCTACAGCATGACTGTGCAAGGGTGCCAAGGAGAGGATCATTTTATCAGAGGTGAACTTAGTGACACCTGCATCTTGGGTCCATGTTCTGGCTTCCCTTCTAAATTCACCAAGTTGGCCACAAATAGTAGTGTAGGAACGACTATGATGAGAAAAATGAGGGTACTATGCATAGCCATTTATAAACCTGAAAATGTGTTCTTTTCTTTTAATTTTAATATAATGTAGCAAGTCGTCTAGTCACCAGAGCTCCCAAAGTTTACTTTATAGCTTTCATTCTCTTTGCTGGGACCATAAATGAAATCTTTTCAGCCCTAATGACCACAATGACTTTCCTCGATCATGTTATTGCTACTTTGGCACATTTATTGCTTTCACATGCACTAATGGATGAGTTTGGATATGTTAACAATTTATATATCATTTGATCCTAAAAAAGAACCTCCCCCCACCAACTGAACTAACTTAGCCCTCAGGATTGAGTAGCTTTTAAGGAGTATAAATGAATTTAATGTTTTAGAAAGAGCTTCTGTAAATTATGAACATGACACCTATTACATTAAGCTGCATTAAGCATTAATACATCTTCATTACTGGCAGGTTGCCCAAACCTCCAAGGTTGAAAAAGCTGCCTGAAATATCCAATGTGGCTATCACCTAGGTTAAGATTTATGATTTTTTGGGGGAGAACACATTGGTTCTCTGCCTTCTGTGTTCTCCCATGCAGATGTGGCCTGTGAGTATGATTATGCAACAGGTGCTTTCCTGGAGTTTTCCTGGCTTATCAGCACACGAGAGTATCTGGCTCCTAGCTAAAGAGGTATAATAAATCTCAGAGCAAAGATAGAAACCAGTCATGTTCACCTTTTTAAAGCCACTGGTATAGGATTGCTTGACAAATTTTGTAACCACTGGCCAAAAATTATCTCACTATGCAAGTAATGGTAATTTCTTATTGTAAATCCTCTGAGAAGTAGGCACCAATGGCTGGAATTGCTGATTTGGTATTTGCAATGGTAGTTAGAGAAGAGAGTATAAAAATAATTGTACATTAATGATGGCCATCCCTGCACCATCAAAAAAGAGAGATTAAAAGCTGATGTTAGTGTCTTATAAAGCAAAATCCATTAGACCTAAATTATGGCTAAAATGAACTGAAATGGCTCTTATTTCAGAAGGTGTACAGGTGTGGGGGGGGGGGGGGAAGGGAAGGAGAGGAAGTGTTGGGAGAAAAACTACATATTAGTGACACATTGTAATTAATGTTATGTGGTACTTTTATGAGACTGGCGATGCATGTTCAATATTGGATTTAGCAATGAGGTAGCATTGCAATTTCTGCATCCTTATTTTGTAGTTTCTTTAGGAACAGCCCCTCATTTATAAGACTAAAACTGAGTTTAGTTGATAATGTACATACAGTGGCATAAAGCAACACAGTCAAAACGGGAATCAAGGGGGGATAATTTGGGGGGCTGACTTTTTTCATAACTGGAAATATTTGGCACAGTCTTCGGGCTCTGCAACTAGCGGAATGATTCCTAAATTTGGATGGTACAAGTTAATCCCAGGTCCCTCCACAATAGGAGTTTGCAGTACAAGTATAAAGCAATGAGGAGGAGCTGTAATACATATTGTTCATAGTGGTGGATTATAGGAAGTAGTAAATTTAATGCTGAAATAAAGCCGGAGAGTCTGATAACTGCAGAGCTGTTTACTCCAAATATACTATTTCCAGCAGTGTGATAGACCTATTATATTCCGTAGAAAAAAATTACAGTAAAACAATATTAAGCTTACAAAGTCTCTCATTCAGAAGTTAGGGAATATCAGATTTAAGGTTACCCAGGCAACTTTAACTCATTCCTCTTGTGCATATGCATTACAATAGTCTTTACTTACAAACGGCTTTTTCCCACAGAGCCCCTGCCTTGCTCAATGCATGGTGTTCAGGGTCTGAGGCAACTATTGAATATTTTCTTTTCTGATGGTCCAATGTGTGGCCTGATGGCTCATTTACAGGATGTCACCAAATCTTGCACTAAACATAGAATTATTAACTTTTGATGAGCTCTTCTACCATACCTATCCACTATCGTAACTGAAATGTCTCACAAATGTTAATAGATTTACCTTCACAGCTCTCCTGTGAGATGGCAAACCAATATTATCTCCATATTATTGATGACTAAAATGGAGAAAAGAAGTCCAATTGGCATATTTAAGGGACTCATAGTTAAACAAGTGGATACATCTTTGCTGGATCAGGACCCCAAATTTCCTCCTTGTGCTATGCCTGAGAACCTGAAAGTTAATTTAACTAGAAAATTTTCCATAAAAATTGTGAAATGGACTAAACTCTTTTAATTGATTGAACTGAGAAAAAAGTACAAAAAGCACAAGCCTAAACACTGAAAAGTATATATTAAAATTAATTTCAGGTTTAAATAATTGTGTTAACTATAGCTGGACATATCATTTGAAGGGAATGTTTATGCAGTACATTTTGCTTTTTCTCTTTTCTGAATAAATTCAATGTTTTGTAAGTTTAGTGGTACGGTGTTTGCTCTCTTACTAGAGATCTAGTCAAAAGTCCATTGTCTTCAGTGTGATACTTCATGGGCAGGGCTCTCTCTTGGGGGGAGGGGTGCAGAGCCGGAGACATAGGTATTGAGTATCTAATTTCCTGCTTCCCCAGCCATGTTCCATCTACCACTTCCCATCCTGTTCTGCGCCTTCCCAAAAACTCGCTATGCCCTCGTGTCTCTCCCCTTCCACCCAGAACCTCCAGACACTGCAAAACATCTGATCAGGGCAGACAGTA
This sequence comes from Pelodiscus sinensis, assembly GCF_049634645.1. Lineage (NCBI taxonomy): Eukaryota > Metazoa > Chordata > Testudines > Trionychidae > Pelodiscus > Pelodiscus sinensis. The sequence continues at coordinate 12,128,733 of NC_134715.1, forward strand.
GGCACTGGAAGAAGGAGGTGGGCTGATCAGCGGGGGCCTGTTACAGGGCAGGAGATGATGCGGGTAGGTTCTGGCAGGAAGGCTGCCAGTGGGTACTCAGCACCTCTATATTTGTCCTGTGTGTCTTCACCCTCCTTCTGCCTGTTGTTTGCCTCCCCGTTCACCACCTCACCCCACTAATCCTCCTTCCTCACCTCCTCTGAGGTCCCCGTGGGGGGCCTGTGGTGGTCACTCCAATTTGTTGTACCTAAGAAGCATAGGTGAAGTTCTGGCCCCTTTAAAATCAATGGGAGTCTTGCCACTAACTCCAGTTTCAATGGCAAGGCACCTATTGACTTCACACCATGTGGGTAGGGTCAGCACTCACTGAAATGTGTAGATCATTGAGATCACAAACTGGTGCTCCGTTCCTGCAGTGAGCTCCATGTGGCCAGATCCTAGGCCCATGCAGAGCTCATTGCCAACCAAGAAATTCCCATAAAAGTTTGAATAAAAAATGTATCTGAGTACTTCAGCATCTTTCACTGTCTATGTATAGCAACAGCATCTGTTGTAAAGGGACTCCAATCTCTGTTAGGGCAATTGAACTCATTATTATAGTAAATCATTACATTCTCTTCCTGGACAATTCAAGAACAATAATAAGGGGTAATTTAGGAATAAATAATTTTCTCTTAACTAGTGACACAGCTCTAATTACATATGAAATCTTAGACAATTATTCCTGAAAGATTTTGAAAATGTATTTTTCATTATAATTAATGTGTTGGTTAGTATAGACGTCAAATTCTACAATAGAACATAAAGTGAAAACTAGCTTTTCAGCTACTGAGCATTCAAACTACAAGTCAGGAATTCTATTGGTGATAGCAAAAAGCATGGATCAGTATTTCTAAACTTCTTTATGACACTGAATTGGACTGACTTATAAAGGACCCAAAGAAGTTTTGCCTTTGAACTTTTGAGTATCTGAAGATTATAAAATTACTTTAGAAGAGCAGTTACATGTTTAATGCTCAAATGCTCAAAATGTCTGTTTACTCTGCTGTGTTAGGGCACATCTATACAACAGGGCAAAAGAAAGGCAAAATAAGCTATACAACTTGAGCAACATCAATTGCGTAACTTAAGTCGAAATAGCTTATTTTGGCTTTTGGCACTGTCTACACAGCGTGAAGTCCAAGTTAGAGCACTCTTCCTCCAACTTCCCTTACTCCTTGTAAAATGAGGGTTACAGGAGTCAGAGTAAGAAGTCCTCTTTCGAAATAAAGGGTTATAGTGTAGACACGCACTATGTTATTTTGGAATAATGTCAGTTATTCTGAAATAATGCTGCTGTGTAGACATAGCTTAAGTGACATAAGCAGGGGGGAAATACAGTCTGCTTTGGTCATTTAACCTTGATTTTAACATTATGGACAGACATCTCTTTAACACAAATATCTACTTTTTCCTCCCAGTAAAACAAAGTCAACATTATATTGAGATATATAATCTTGAAACCAAACACAAGAGCAATACATTGAAGACATAAGTAGAAACTGGTTCCCCACTCTCCTTTTAGGAGTAATAAGAGAAAATATCGAGGACAGTATTTTCAAATGTATGTCCCTAAGACTTGGCACCTACACCCAGATTGCTCAAGAACAAACAGGACAAATGCCCACTGTTTAAAAAAAAAATCAGGACTTGGACTTGTCTTAAAAAAGAGACTGTTCCGGCCAAAATGGGATGTATGATCACTCTACCACTTAGTTATGTATCTAGCTTTAGGTAAAGATGTTTGAAAACACCGAATCATGTTATCACCACTAGGAGATACTAAACCCACAAAAGACAGATAGGGTATGTCTACACTACCACCCTAGTTCGAACTAGGGTGGTAATGTAGGCAACCGGAGTTGCAAATGAAGCCCGGGATTTGAATTTCCCGGGCTTCATTTGCATAAAGCCGGGCGCCACCATTTTTAAATGTCCGCTAGTGCGGACTCCGTGCCATGCGGCTACACGCGGCACGGAATAGGTAGTTCGGACTAGGAAGCCTAGAAGTCCAAACTACCTAGTCTGTGCCGCATGTAGCCGCGCGGCACGGAGTCCGCACTAGCGGACATTTAAAAATGGCGGCGCCCAGCTTTATGCAAATGAAGCCCGGGAAATTCAAATCCCGGGCTTCATTTGCAACTCCGGTTGCCTACATTACCACCCTAGTTCGAAGTAGGGTGGTAGTGTAGACATACCCCTAATGATTAGAAGTGCTGGGAAAATAGATTATTTTAATAATGCCTGTAAAATGTACAATCTCTTGGGAATATAGACCATCTTGTTGTTTGTGTCTTTTATATCTGGAATATGTTTTCATCGCTTATATCACTATGCCATGTTTCTAACTAGGTTGATGCTAAGATGCTGCAGTGATTCGCATCTGAACAAAACCTTGACCCAGACAAGCTAATCCCTTCTCAATACACATGCAACCTCTTTCTTATCATGCAAGGATATCTGAATGGTGGTTTGATGCAGCACAAACTTGCAGTATAAGGGAGAAAGGGAAACGGTTAATTATGACATTCATCTTGAGGACTTGCTCTGTCACTCCAAGGAGTTAGGTGAAGGCAAAACCCCTGCCTCATTGCTCTTTCCAGGTCTCTTCTCTAGGCAGCTATCTCCAGTGCATTAGAGTTACAGCTGGAAAGTAGGCATAGGAACCAATGCTGTGTGCTACCTGTAGTGCTGTTCATCAGTAAGTTCAGTGATCGTATATGTAGGTTGAGAACAGGATAGGAGAGAAATGATCCACCCAACCCCTCCTTCCAGCTATTGCTTATTTATGGAACCAAACTTGAAATACACTTTTATTATTCTTTTTAAGGTTTATAAATATTTCGTTAATATATTTTCCGTTTTTTTATGCAGCTTTTTATGTCTGCAATTTGGATAGGATTAGAATGAGAAATTCCAAGATTCTGCATGGAAGACCACTCTCTTTAGGAGCCCAATCCTGCAATGTGATGAACTCTGTCAATTCTCATTGACTTCCATGGGTGTTGAGGGTGCTCAGTATACCAATGTAGGGACCCTTAACAAGTAGGATCATTCCTCTTCTATTATGAAATCTTGGGGGAGACATTAGAGGATTGGAGGGCTGGCTGTAGCAAGCAAAGTGCCAGTGTATCATGAACTTGAAATCAGAGACAGTTTGTTTCAGAGAGCCAGGTACTGATTGGTGTCATTTCAAATATTTACCAGTGCAAGAAGCATGTGAAATAGGATCAAACACTAGATTTCTAGCCAAGTTTTTGCAAATTCACATGGCAAGGCTCATTCAAATCAAACCCGAACTCAAAAGCTTTTGAGGTTTGCCCAACACTGCCCTTGTCCAGAACAAAATACAGGACTATGTAGCACTTTAAAGACTAACAAGATGCTTTATTAGATGATAATAAACCATCTTATTAGTCTTTAAAGTGCTACATAGTCCTGTATTTTGTTTCAGCTACACCAGACTAACACGGCTACATTTCTATCACTTGTCCAGAACCTGCCGCTCAAGGATTTGGAGTCCTGGGATCACTTCTGGGTTTGTGTTTCCTGTAACAATTAGTTGCTGCTGTTGCTACTGCTCTGATCTCTGTTTTAATAACTAACAGTGCTATTGCAAATGGGTACTAAATGTGCCATTAAAATTGTTCTGCTATACACTGAAGTCTGATCAGTGAAACACACCATATTTGAATGACTGTTGAAATTAAGGGGAAAGAAATCTAGGGTACCAGCCAACGGAACATAACTAACATTTTGTAAATTGCTTAAAACCATTAAATAAATTAAGATGCAGTGGGGTTTGAGCATACATTTCATGGAGTTCCACTTTAGCAATTACTGTTACGTGCAGGAGAATCTATCACATGGACACTCACAGCCATACATAGAAGACCTACACGTTCAGAAACTTATATGGATTTGACCTATGTACCGAGAACATTTTCTATGAAGAGCTGGCCTCTAACCCTACCTGGCATTACTCTCTCTTCTGTGCAGGGATACTAGATTTTTTTCCCCCTTTGCTAATTTTTTCTAGTTTTCTGTTCCCTTTTGTGAAGCGATGATCCTGAGTTTGCATTTTAACAAATCTCTCTTCCAGACTGCCAAAGACAAACCTGCCCTGTGTTTCCCAGATGCTGAGCATGCTCAGAATTGGTTACATCACACATGGAGTGAATATCTCTCATTGTTGTACCAAGCTAAGTATACTCTCTGATTATGATACTTTCAACTGTTTATTGCTGTGTATTACTAGTGGAAAGTGCCTCTGTATTTCCTTGTTTTGAATAAATGGTGGTATTAGATTCACACTCTGCTTTCATCAGAAAGGGAAAATGATTTGACCCTCACATTCCTAAAAGCTGAACTAAAACTTTGGAGGCACACATCAAAGCTCTGTAAATAATGTGAGTAACTCTTTGGACACTTCTGGGGAGGGGGGCTGGAAATTCCCTCTATGAAGAACACCCAAGTATTTAAAAAGAAATGGGTAGGTTTAAATATCTCACTGTTTTTCTTTTCCCGGACTTCATGCTGAGGGTTTTATTTTCCTTTGCAATGCATATGCTGCTGGAGCCCTTTTCTCTGAGGCAGACTGACGTTAGCATGCTGAAGTGACTAGCAGTTTCACCAGAGCTCGTTGATTCGTGGTTGGATCCATGGGGTGTTTGATGATTCTTTTTTGATTTGGAAGGCTCCACAAGTGTTGAATATCAATGGCACTTCAAAGCTCCATTGCTGTGAATTAACAGATGTGTTACCTTGTAGGCCCCAGAGTAGAAAGAGAGATAGGTTCCAAGCTAGGAAATAGGTAGAATTTCTCCAAGGGCATTAACAATAAAGTAGGCACCCCAGGTCTTCATAAATGTTGTGGAGTCTCTTCAGGATCAAGAGATTGTCCTGATTATGTAGAAACCACTCATAGCATCCAGGCCAGTCTTCTTCCTTTATTTTGTTTTAATTAGCCAAGAGCTGAAGAGAAAGGAACTCATTCATGTTTCCTCGACTGAGATTTTATTTTTTCTTTTAAGAGAATGTAAATAGAAACCATTTAATTTATTCAAATTTTCTATAGGCTATAGATTTCAAGGCTATTTTCCACACCACCCACCTCTTTTCCCCTAAAAAATTCTCAATCTTCTTTGTAAACAAAACCTAATCTTGAGATACAAGAGACCCTTGGCTCAACTGTTCTGGGTTCTTTGTCAATATTCTGATAGCGAAAAGGGGAGTTCTGACAATATTTAGCATTCTTGGGAACTTCATTATTAATTATAGTAGTAACTAGAAGCCCCATTCTGCTAGCTGCTATATGAACAGATAATAAAAAATGGTCACAGCTCTGAAAAGCAGTCTGTATAGACAAGGAAGACAAAATGTGGGAAGAAGCAAAGACTGTTATCTACGTTTTGTAGATGGGGAACTGAGGCACAGAGAGATTAAGTGACTTGGTTGAGGTCACACAAGAAGGCAATGGCAGGGCCAGGAATTGAAACTAGATTGCTTGTAAGAAGGTTACAAAAATTAACATGGCACCAACTTTGACCTCCTGAAATAAGGCACCTTAATGACAGGTTTTATTTTGGATTTTTTCCATTTCATTATTTCTTTAAAGGAACTCTCTCAGGAAATCCATTATGTTGTGAGGTGGTATACTGATTTTTTAAAAATTAGCATGAGTTTAAAATGGCTGTCTTACTAATGAATGATGAAGCAGCCTTTGCCTTGTTTATTATACATATTGTATGTAAATTATTTTTCTGGGTCCTACTTGCCTAGCATAAACAGAATAATACCCAACAATAGATTTTACAGATGCATAGCTAATGTTGCAGAATTTCTGTATGATACTGTATAATATTACTTGGAAATCCTATGTCATTAGGTAATTGTTGACAACATTATAATGGGTGTGCACCAAAGGGAAGAGCTAAGCTTGTGTGTGCAATCTTAATTTTGGCTTTTTGTGACTATTAGATTTTTAACCTTGCAACCTGAATGTTATCCTAACAGTTTTTTAATGGCAAAACATATAACTTATTGTTGTGCATGCATAGAATACAAAATGATAAAGTGTTTGTCATGAAAGAGTTTGATTAATATATGTTTGGGATGACTGCATTATTTGTAAATGACAAAGTAACACAGGAAATACATATATAGATATGAGAAAAGAGAAAGGGTCTGTCTAATATCAGTTTCAGCTTACAATAAATAAATGCAACCATTAAAAATTCTCTTAATCTTAGTTCTTGCCTTTATATTTATTTCCTTCTGTTACTTGGTTTGGAATTATCCTATTTTAAAATTATTTTATACCAGAAGATTTACTCGGTGTGGCTCGGGTTCTTAACTCAATTATTTTTTGTTTTTCTTTATTCAGATCATTGCTCTGGAGTGGGGCTAATGGGACTGCTCTGGGGAGACTGCTCTGGGGAGAGAGGACTATCCCAGCCTTCTTTGACCACAGCAACCAGGGCAAGCGGTGGGGGGCACAGGAGTCAGGGCAGGGGGCTGGGTGTGTGTGGAGGGGGGAGGAGGGGCTCAGGGCAGAGGATTGGGTGTGTGGAAGGGGATGGACTGGAAGCTCACCAGGGCTGCCAGGCCGGTGGGGGCCACACCGCATGGCCAGCAGCTTCCTAGGGCTGGCCACAGCAGGGGCTGCACTGCATGGGTGGCAGCTCCCTGGGGCTGGCCGTGGCAGGGACTGCTCTGCCCAGACAGTCGTTTCCTAGGGCTGGCCGGGGCAGCGGGGACCACACTGGGCAGCGTCCCAAGGCTGGCCAGGGTGGCAGGGGTTGCATTGCCTGGGCGGTGGCTCCTTGGGGCTGGCTGGGGCACCAGGGTCCACGCTGCCTGGGATGGCAGGGGCCATACTGCCCAGGTGGTGCATCCCCGGGGCTGGCTGTGGTGGGTACCACACTGCCTGGGTGGCAGCTTCCAGGGCTGTCCAGGGGGGCAGATCCTCAGGGCTCACTGGGGTGATGGAGGCCATACTGCTGGCATCCCCTTGTGTCCTCTGCTGCCCCAATGGGGTTACAGTGGTTCCCATCCCTATCTCTGGCCCCTTGCTGCCCCACTGTGGTTCTTATACATAGTATAACTGTCCCTGCTAGCAGCCCTTTCCATGTTATGAAAAACAATCCCATTTCAGGCACATTCCATTGTCCTGGCACAACCTGACCTTGTTTTAAGTTATTATCAGAGGAAGCTGCACACCAGATTTGGAGATCCTAGCTTTTACAGTTTAGGAAGAGTTCTTGAACAAATGGATGGACAGAAAGATAGACTCGCTTGCTCACTCACAGACAGACAGACAGACAAACTCTCATATATAAGGTAGATATGGTCTAATAAATAGAAAGAGAAAATTATTTTGTTCACATATGAGTTCTTCTGCATCAAACATAAGCTTTTAGTGCATTATTCCTGCACAGCTCATGCTCCTCCTAATTCAGCAGTGGCCAACCTGAGGCTCACAAGCCACATGTGGCTCTTCCCCCCTCCACCGGGTGCAGCTCACGAAGCCCCCCCCAGTGCTTGTAATCCACCCCCGCACCCACAAAAATAGCCCTTTTCTCCCAGCTCCCTGTTCTGACGTGGGCAGGGGAAGCTGTCTTGTGTGACCAAACACAACCGGGGAATGCTTTTTTTTTTGCTCTACAACTTTGCTCTTCACACCGGATCCATTGTTATCTTGGCTCTGCCCAGAATTGGTTGGCCACCCCTGTCCTAGTTGGTTGGAGCAATCGTAGGGTATGTCTACACTGCAACACTATTTCAAAATAACTTAGTCTGCGTCTACACGGCGCCTATACAGCACGCAGTTCTTTCGAAATAGTGTCAAAATACTGTCAAGCTGGAGAACAGTGTGTTTTGGGGGATGTCAGCATGCTGTCTTGTAAGTTCAGACAGTGGCAGGAAACAACCCCTCCTGAGACAGGGACAAAGGGAAACCCTGACATCTCAGACCCTTCTCCCTGCCTCACTCCGCTCTTTGCTCCACAATCTCTCTCTCTCGTTCTCACTCACATCTACAAATGTCTGTCTCTGTGTTCAACACCACAAGCAATCCATCTGACTGCTTTGTTCTGTATCCTGGAGCATTCCTGCCCTTTCCCACAAATATTTGCATGAGCTGAGTTTTATCCATACAAATACTGGTGAGTAATTCTAATCCCGTAATAACTGAAATTGTATTCACAATAGAAGCAGAATGTGTGTGTTGATTGCAATCATTTGCATCACGGAACCTTTGGGAAGCAGAAGCAACAGTGTCAAATACAGTTCTCAAGTTCCTCAGCTCTATGCCACTTGGGATTCCTTTCCCATGGGAGACTCTTCAGTGGGCCCTTTGAGTTAGCTTTCCAGCCCCTTCATGCAGCAGGGAGGAGTCCTGTGGTGCCTTATGGACTAATTGAAGTGTTGGAGCATAAGCTTTCATGGGCAAAGACCCACTTCATCAGATGCATCTGACGAAATGGGTCTTTGCAAAAGCGGCGAGGAGTCCTGTGGCACCTTATAGACTAACTGAAGTGTTGGAGCATAAGCTTTCATGGGCAAAGACCCACTTCATCAGATGCATGTGATGAAGTGGGTCTTTGCTCACGAAAGCTTATGCTCCAACACTTCAGTTAGTCTATAAGGTGCCACAGGACTCCTCGCCGCTTTTGCAGATTCAGACTAACACGGCTACCCCTCTGATACTTGACTTCATGCAACAGGGAGGATGTAAAGAATGTGCACTGAGCCAGAGAATCTAGCTTAAGTATTAGTGATGTACAAAATTGTGTGACTGACATCAGAGAGGCTACATAAATCACAAGGGAAGTAATGGTGATTCTGCGCTTAGGCCTGTGATGTTGTGTCTTCCACCATTTGGTACTAAAGTCAGCGGGAGAGTCAGCACCATCAATGAAAGTTTCAGAAGGCAATAAATCAAAGAGACCAGCATTAGTGATCACCATAGATGTGTTATGGTGATGTTAGTGACATCACATATACAATTTGCATTCTATGTTGGCAGAGATGCAGCTCAAGAATCTAGCCAAAATACAACGGCATTTCTGTTTTCTCTCTAAATCAGGCATATCGCTTTCAGTCTATGCCTGCTGAAATATCTGAGTAACAGTATGTTGGGTGGAGGGGAGCCCACCTTTTTCTGTACATGTTTGTCAGGTTTACAGTAGTCTTTACATCACTCAAAAGTCAGAGCATCAGCACCACTCCCCCAACCTATCAATAGTACCTGTTTTGGGACAAAGTACACGACTGAGGCAGCTATGGAATGACTGCCATGGCAGTTGATGTGCTGGCACTGGACTTACTGTCTTCCATGCCTCACAAAAAGGGAGAAAGAAAACCTGGAAGCTGCTGGCAGTTCTGTTCTGGTTCTTCTACTGCTACAAGCACTTTGCTGCTTAATCCCTTTCTGTTGCTGCTTCACTGGATCTCATTCAAGAAGAAAGTGAGATGAAAACTGTCCCAGAATATTTCAGAACAGTATGGGCTGCACTACAGAAGGCCCTGGAAAGCTCTGTGGGAGAGATGGAGATATGAACCAAACCATGGCTTGCCCATTAGGGCAGTTTTGGTGGCAGCAGCACTCAGCAAAATGTCGCGCTATCAGTATGCAGCTCTGATCATTCTCTCACTTCAGCCCATCTCATCAGGAGACAACATTATTGGTTGACCAGCTCCTCCTCCTTCCTTGTCACCAAACAATGGTGCCAATGTGATAAGCAGTGCGTTTTCCCCAGGTACAGTATCATGAATTGTACACTGCCTTTGCTTAATTATGAGGAAGTGCCTGAGGAATCATCAATGCAGGCAAGATATTTATTATTGCCCATAAGATTTCTAACCACTTCAGCCAGTCTCATCCAATGCAGAATCTCTTTAAGTATCTTTGTGTATAGTGTGGCTATCTTTCTTGCCAGCTGAAGGCTGAGTTCAAGTATTCAGTGACCTGAACTTGCTGGGTATTAGGGATTCAGCTGTCCTAGCAATAGCCTAAAGATACACTATTGTCATTTTGTGAACCTCTTTGCAGCCAGTAGCTTATTAGTTTCTGTAAGGATCTACCTTTTTTTAAAAAAAACTATCAGTTGCTTTATAAAGATATCCCATACCATTGAAAACTTGTCATCGTCTGTTTATAGTAGTTTTTGCTCTGATATATTGCAAAATAGTATGTATTGCATGAATGGCAATAATTATTCCATTTCAATCATGATTTTTTTTGCTTAACTTGTTGTGCAAATGATATTTCAGTGAATCCAACTAAAACCAGAGATGTAAGGAATTACGTCTTTTTAGGGATAGATTCTGTCATCTTTATTCTCATTGAGTAGTGCCTTCCTCCACTGATTTTTTTCTAACGAGATTACCAGCAGAGTAAGTTACTATTTCCATTGAGTAAATGTGGCAGAACCAGATTCAAAGCTGTTATCTAGGGTGACTCAAGATTAGGTAGGCAAATATCATCGACAATAAAACCATCATTAACAGTAGGGATATTTCCACTGTGATACGTTAATTGTTCTATGCAATTTTCTGATTCCTATAGATTAATTTTGCTCCGCTGAAATTCAGTCCATTTTGAACACATCCATCATTAGGCTGGGCTGCTGAAACTCGGGTAAATAGCTCATTGCAGCTTTCAGTTTGGGGCATGTTGACTACAGAGCATTATGTCTCGGAGAACCAAGCCCAGTTTAAAATGGAACTGGTAGAATGGTTTTGTGAATGTCAGATGTGGGAAGGCACGTTTAGTGCCACGGCTCAAGAAAGATAACTTGGCCAAGATTTTCAAATGTGACTACTGATTTGGGAGTACCTAAGTTTTGGGGGCTCCCAACTTGAGACATTTTTACAAAGTTCTGATTTTCAGAAAGTGCTTAAGACTAAATTACATTTTGTATCTCCAATGAGAACTAAATAGAGGCACTAAAAATCCCTCTAGCCACATTTGAAAATCTTGGTCTAAGGAAGGTAGCACTTTATAAATACCTAACAGAGAGATATGTAAGTTGTATTATGGTATCTTCTCTATTGTCTGTCTTTCCAACTCGCCAAGTTTGGAACAGCCAATGTAGATCATGACACACCATTGTCATTCCCAAAACCTCCTGGCATTGTGACAACACAGTTAATCAAAACCTGTCCTGTTGTAGTGTGCATGCCATCTCCATGACCACAGAAATTAAATTAAATTAATTCAGTGCTGGAACACTATGACGATAATTAGTGACGCACCTTTGCAAGGTCAGATCCTAGCTGTCTGTGTCTTCCAGAGGCCATTTCAACCTCTAGGGAATGCTTGGAGGTAGGAATGATGCAGTGGCATACCTGCTTTCCTCTGGCCCAGTCCTCTGCAGCAGTGGCTGAAAGATGGTGATGCTGGAGCTGATATGGTGGCTTTATTACACCCAAGGATTCTCCTAGGAAGATGAAATTCTCAAGTGGCTAATGAAGTTCACTTTTTGGGTTCCTTTGCACAGCTCCAAAAATCTGACTTGTCTTCTTTTTCCAGATGAGGGGGAACTGAGGCACACAGAAGATTAAATCACTTACCCAAGACCAGAATGCAAGTTAGTTTCAGAACCAGGACAGAGATGCAGGGGAGCCTGATTCTTAATGCTGTGGTTGGAGAACACTACCTCTTCAGAGAGGGCGAAATTTATTCCATTCACCCAAACCCTAAGCATTTGGCTCTGTGGAGGTGAAGTGCAGGTGCAGCATGGAAGTGAAAGCAATCATCTTAATCTATGGCATAGGCACTGGGCAGCAGCCCTGGCTGGAGAAGTGTTTGGAGCCTCTCTGCATCACAGGTGTGGTGTATTGGACTCTTTGGGAGATTAAGGAGGTTATTTGCTTAACAAAACTCCAGCTATTCCCTGTGGCTACGTCTACATTGGCCCCTTTTTCGAAAGGGGCATGCTAATTTTAAACTTCGGAATAGGGAAATCCGCGGGGGATTTAAATATCCCCCGCGGGATTTAAATATCCGCCGCTTTATTCCGGCTTGGGGAAAAGCCGGAAAAAAGCGTTTAGACTGGCCCGATCCTCTGGAATAAAGCCCTATTCCGGAGGATCTCTTATTCCTACTTCAAAAGTTTAAGTAGGAAATTCCTATTCCGAAGTTTAAAATTAGCATGCCCCTTTCGAAAAAGGGGCCAGTGTAGACGTAGTCTTGTGAGTCTTACACTACTAGCTGATGGTGTTAACCTCAGAAGGTCACTGTGGCCCGCCACACGCTACTGAACCATGCTCACACATGCTAGTTTGCAAGTTTGGGGTAAAATCCTCTCTGCAGTCCTGATCTCCCTTGTCAAGGCAGAGGTTGAGATATTGTGCGGAGGTTGGGGGGAACCTGGGCCCGCCCCCAGGTTCCGGCCCAGGGACCCTAAGGTGATGGCAACAGGCAGGGTTACTGCCACTCGCAATCTGGCAGCTTTCCCCTGGGCCGCTTCCCCAAACAATCCCTCCCAGCACCTTTCCTTTGGTACCTGCTCATCAGTCTTCAGCTCACTCCCACACAGCTCCTTCACTTTCTCATTCCTGTCCTTTGCTCTTTTCCTTTCACCGTCTTTGTCTGGGGGAGCCCTCTGAAAGCAGCAACATAGGCCTTAATTGGCGGCAGGTGTTAAATTAGCCTGTGGCTTCAAGCAAGTTCCAAATGACCCCATGTGCCTGCCTGATTATGCTGGACTTAGGCTTTGGCCTTTTTTTAACTCAGGGAAGAGAAAGCTGTTTACCCAAGGTCCAGCATGTATTCCCTCCACCAGCGAATGGCAGATGGCTGGCCTGGGTCTATCCCACAACGTACTATCCAATGTGTATAAGGATGACAGAGTCGAACACAGTGGTAACTATATATGTCAATAAGGGTTGTTTGATCAGGCTCATATTTTGTACATATATTTAAAACCCCAACAGAAATCTTTGAGGTTATCGAGATCAGAATCTGGTCCTCATTCTTAATTTTTAACATTTACTTCAATGGAAGCAGGATCAGGTTTTTGGTGCTTAAACTGATCCGGGGCCTTTTTGCTGATTTCATCCAATTGCTATGGCTTGAGAGCAGCAGGACCAGACCCAAGTGCTTAACGTTCGTAGCAGAAGCAGTCTCTCTGAGGGACATAACTGCATAAGAGCAAACAGCAGGGATCCTGTGAGCCTGGAGGAGCTTGTTGGCCCAAATCTGAAACTATTGAATAGTTCACTGCAGTTTTCAGTTTGGGGTACATTGTCTACAAAGCCTTATGTCTCAGAGAAACAAGCCCAGTGAAAAATGGAACTGGTAGAATCGATAAGTGAATGTCAGAGGGGGAGGACACTTTTAGTGCCCGTGCTCAAGCAGCTATTCCAGCAGTGGGTGCCAAAAATGATTGGAAGGCTTTTTACCCTGAGCGGTGTCAACAGAAGGAAGTATATAAGCTATGTAACTACAATACCACCCAAAATTTACTGCAAAAATAATTATGAGAGAAAATTGTTGCACATAATTAATATTCAAAGCAATCCATGAATATATTTACATATTTACACATATCTCATAGTTGCATTTCAAAGTTGAAAAATCCCATGGGGTTGTGATCCAGAAAGGATGCAGGATTTATGCAGGCGTGTTTTCATTAGGCATGGTGTTTCCTAACACTGCACACAGTACTAGGACCTTACATGCTGCCGCAAGTTTCTGTGTGAGAAACAGAAGCAATTTAGCTTCAGTGTGTGGGGTGCTCTCCACATAACAAAGGATGGCTGAGTGAGGAGGCCCTGATTTTTGATCCAGAGTAAATCCTTCACGATCCATTCAAAGTCACTCTATTTAGGACTCCTGCCCTGTAAGGAGAGACAGGTTGAGGAGGGGAAGGAGGGAGTAAGCCAGCCAGCCCCTGAAAGGGTTGTAGGGGGGGGAAGGTCATCCACGTGGATCCTGGTTTAAAGCTGCCACCTTTTGCCCCAGCTACCACACTTGGTCACATTCTATTCCCTGGTAATGACATTTGCACTTGTGGCAAAGCCAACTTCTTTTGGAAAATTAGATGAAATTAGGATAAAATGCATGAACCCCTCAATTACCTATTTTCATCTGGCTCAACAACCTTCCCCTCGGAGTTACCTTACTGCCCAGTGTATTCAATGGTATTCTATGCAATGCATGGCAACTCTCAATTTTTATTTTCACTATGCTGTAAAGTAGATGCATTAGAAGGAAACAATTTGTGAAATAGTGGAAGAGTTTCCCTAGCCATTATATACATCACCACACATCAGTGTTGTTCAGATAAGAAGTTTACTTGTTGGCTAGGTTTTGATGAGCTTTTCAGTCAGGACAGTGAGTCAGGCATGCTCACCTATTAGAATTCAACTGGAGTTGCATTCTCCCTAGGAACCTGTGAACATCTCATATCTTTGGCATGTTATACCTATTTGAAAAGTGAAGTGAATAGCAAAATTCCTATTTGATTTGGACAATGCCAGGATTTTACCTCAGAAACTGAATAAAAAAATAGTTAAAGGGGATCCTCCTAACTTAAATTATTAGATATATTTTGATTGTTAAGCCTTTTTAGAGTATACTGCATATTTTAAAAGCATAGATAAAAACTACATTTTAAATTTTTCCTCTATCTCTCCTAAATGTGCCCCTTTAGTTCAGTAGGAAAAAAAATGTTACTGAGCCTTCTATGTATGTTCTATGCCAAGAATAGTAACAGGGAAAAATCCTTACCATGTATTTATATGTTCACGTCATTCATTTGCGTAAATGGTTGTAGCAGCCACTTTGATTTATATGGCCAGCAGATGTTGGAATTTAAAGCACCTGCTAAGAAAAGCTGATTCTTTACAGCCATGGTCTAGCCTCGTCTCCGTGGGATTATATTTTTCCCTTGGCCTCCTTGCTGTGGCCCAGCAGTATCTGTGCTATTAGTTCATTTGTGCAGGCAGCGTCTGTGGTGGGTCTTGGATACTCCATTCTGTGAATCTGCCAGACCTGCTTTGATAGCACAGCCAAGCCACTGCTGGTTGACATGTGAAAAATGCCAGAAGTTTCTTTTTCTGTGTGTACAAAATCAGTCCAGGAGGCCAGTGACATGAGGAAAGCATAACTCATTCGACTATATTGCTTGAAAAACCAGCAAAAATAAATAATTCAGGGTTACTAGCAACACCTAGGCACAACAGCTACTCAGAGTCAGACACTAGTGTCCTGTGGTGCAAAGAAACTGCTACCTTGTTGCTCAGCAACCACTGTTCAGAAGAAGTTTCTAGGGAGTAGCTAGGACAGTCTCAATGTGTCTGCTGTAACACATCAGTCTATGTGTCTCTAAATGCTAAATATACCAGGCTCTCTCACCCACTGCTTCCAGGGACCTTAGTTTGAGTTCACTGACTGAAATCTGTTTTAGCTGGATAATATTTGGTTGGCATTGTTTTGCCGTATCTGTAAAAATAGTGTGACGAGTGTAATGTGTCATTCTTCGCCGGTCTCTTCTCATTATACCTGCTGCTGCCCACACCTTCCCTTGGCTACATCTACTGTGAGGGAAGTAGGACAAGATTTCAAGTCTGACATTCGGTATTGGAATTTGTTTTTGAGGAAAAGACATTTCCCCCAGATTTATTCTGTTTCTGTGTTTGCTCATTGGAATGTGTGGCGTGGGGAGAGGCTGAAAGCTAAACCAAAAAATGGAGCTAAACAATAAAATAGATGCTGCTGAGGTCTTGACCAACTATTTGGCTAAATATGGAACCATAGAAGCAAGCAGTTTCTTTTGGTCTCTCTAGAGTGGTGTCACCATAGACATTGGAAGCTGTAGTAAGGCAAATAGTGAACATTCTGTACTGAAAAGGCTCAGCATAACGATCCAGCTTTTCATCTCTACAGTAGAATCCAGTCTATTGAGAAGAAGCTTGTATAATAGTAAATCGCTAGTGATGGTGAAGTAACATGTAAGTCTTAAACTGCTTCAGTGCATTGCAGTGAAATTCCATTTATTGTGAAATGACTTTTTCAGTAGGAGAGCTTCAATACTTGTGCATTTGATTTTTTTAATGTTCCCAACTTTGAACTTACTTTTACTGAATACTTTGCTCTAAATAGTGTTTTCTTGCAATTACCATTAGTGGCTTTGAGCCTAAAACCTGCTGTGGAAGATGAGCCTTCAATCCATAGCTTAATTACCCAGTCCCATGCACCTCCAGCAGTAATGCCTTGTGCCTGTAATAACTCCCCTGCATCTGAAAGAGCATCTTCCATAGAGCAGCATATTAATATGTGATTCTCTGTGCCTGAGGAATGGCTAATGTTTATTTAGCAGAAGAGGTTTGCTGCTTTTCCTGTTAACTGATCAGTGGAATGTAGCAAGGCAGCAATGAGCCTTTGAATAAAAAACAAAGATTGTACAGAAGCTTTAGGGAACAATTGAGAATAGGACATTAATATTATTCAATTGGGAGATTTTTTCTCCCCTCAGGTTGCTATTCAGTGTAGATACCAGGTAGTTCTTCAAGGAGTATTTTTACGCCAAATAAAATCTGTTTCTCTGATCTCTCATTCCAAAACTGGCTGTGCATGACACCTCTTAGACCCCCTGGTCAATGTCCTATGCACTGTAAAAACACTGGGATGTGCCCCAAGGAGCAGGTGAATGAAGCACTTATGTATGTGTATAATTCTGAATCTGGTTCTTCTGCTGTGACATCAGAGCCAGGCAGGGTACAGTAAATTCAGAGGTGAAAGTGGGCTGGTATGGGTCAGTATTGGTAAGAGGTGGCTGCCAGTAATGGCCTGCACATGGCTGATGTTAAAGAGCTGCTGTGGCAGTGAGTGCTTTAATGCCACTCCTCTTTTGCTCCCTTCCTTCCACCCACTGGTGGTCCTGTTGGTAGGTGCTGCTAGACCATACCGCCATGGCTGCTGAGAGGGGGGAATAAAAGGGGCAGCTGCTGCTCCTGGGCCTGATGATTTAAAAGCAGCTGGGAACCCTTCGACCTTCTAATCAGAACCCAGGGGCTTCTAGCCACCACTTCAGCAATGGCCACAAAGGGCTGACTGGGGAGTTTGGTTCCCACTTCCCATCCCTTCCACCCAAGGCCCCACTCTTTCAGGGGCCCATCCCTTACACCCCAGAGTACCAGCAGGTCCCAGCACTTTCACTCTGAATAAACTATGCCAAAGGGCTAACGGGGACAGACTTCAGAGAGAAACAGCAGAGAGGAAGTGTATAGAAAAACTGAGTGGAGAGAAGGAGAAAGGCTAAGTTGGTTTTGTAATTTGTAAACAGCGAAATCAAATCTGTTTTTTTGTCTGTACGGACAACTCCATTTTGCTACTTTAGTCTACTAATGCTAAATTATGATTGCATATTCATTGCTGACTGAATCAGCTTATCATCCTCGGTCAGACAGCCACTTCTAATTTAGAGTCAGATTTTCCTATCCTTTATTAAGCAACACTCTCACTGAAGTCAATGAGAAGTTTTTCTTGAAATAGGATTGCATTCAAGATTAGAACTTCATGAACTTGACTTTGGAGAGCAATATGGTGAATGTAAAATAAGAAGGGACTTTGGCATTGGTGTGCCTCAGAATTAATGTAGGGATGTTAAATTTAGATTAATTAAGTAATCGAATAGTCAATGGGATATCCATCGACTATTCGCTTGGTCTATAAGCGCACTTCCGCCATTGAACTGTAGCAAGAGCCCTGCTGGACTGGCCCCACGCTCCCTGTGGTGCCTGAGCCTTTGAAATGTACAAGAACCCCAGTAGGCCACAATTCAAAAGCAGAATCCCCACAGAGAGCCTGGGACCAATGGGGGACTTCTCCCTGTCCCCGCGCTTCCTGCAGTGCCTCAGCCTTTGAAATGTACAACAGCCCCAGTAGGGCTCTTGTACATTTCAAAAGCAGAATTGTAGCAGAAGTGGTGGGAACAGAGACTGCTTCAGTCCCCACTCGCATTGTTTCCGCTGTGCCTCTCCCTTCCCTGCTCCCCGGCGGAGACGGTACTGGGGGGAATTGGCTTTTAAGCTGGTTCCCCCAACTCCGGCTCCTGCTCCCCTCCTTGCTGCCTCTCTCTAACAGGCAGCAAGTGGGGGGGGGGAGCGACTATTCACTAGTCGACTATCCGTTAAGCTTATGCTTATAAGATAGTTGACTAGTCACTTATATCCCTAAATAATGCACTGTATCATGCTGCAAAAATGAAAAATTCCTAAGCTATGAAAACCATGGGAATACAGTACAGGCATGGAATCATGCAGAAGAAACCAACAAATTAGTAAATCTGATATAGTTAATCTAATAGGTGAGTGTGAACTGTCTTAGAAGGGGGTGGACATTGTGATGTGGGCAGACGAGTGAAGGGGAGAGTGGATGTATGGTAGATTGGTGGGTTTGATGGGAAGAAATGAACCTCTTTTTCTCACATTCTGGTTTGTGGTCTGGGGAGAGTAGTCCATTCATGGGTCCCATTACCTCTTTACCTGGTTGCCACAGTGACAGAACACCTGAGGAGGACTTTGTGGCTAGAGGGCATCTTATTATTTAAAATAAAAAATACTCTAATTTCACTTTTAAATAAAATCTTGCCCTCAAAAACACGTAGAGGAGGTGGTTGGTGACTCCTCCCCTCACTTGAAACATGGTAAGGGACATCTTAGTCATTTAAATACCATACAACATTAAGGCAGGAAATACAAAGTATATTTTAGGGCTGTCAAGCGATTAAAAATTTAATCGTGATTAATCACGCGATTAATCACGTGCGCCTCCCCTTTGAAATGCCACGGCGTTTCAATGGGGCAGCACTGCATGGAGCCCAGGATCAGCTGGAATCCCCAGCTGACCCCAGGCTCCATGTAGCGTTGTCCCTTGGAAGTGCCATTGCGGCGTTTCCTAGGGGCAGTGCATTAAGAGCCAGGGATCAGCTGATGACTCCAGCTGATCCCCGGCTCCACTGTTGCAAAGCCCCTTTGAAGCACTGGAGCAGCATTTCAAAGGGACCCTGCTTGCACTGCCCTTTTGAAGTGTCGTTTTGGAGCTTTAAAGGGGCAACCCATTAGGAGCCAGAGATCAGCTGGGCACTCCAGCTGATCCCCGGCTCTGTTTGCACTACCCCTTTGAAGTGTCGTTTTGGCACTTCAAAGAGGCAGCGCAGCATTAACGCCTGCGATTAACGCGTTGAAAAAATTAACATGTTAATCCTGTCCTGAGTTAATCGCAGGCATTAGTGCAAGTCAATTGACAGCCCTAGTAGATTTGTATTTTATTTGCCTTTGTTCTTCAATACTCTGGAAGAGACAGTGAACACATCAGTGAAATTCACAGATGATGATAAATTGGGAGGAGCTTTTAAGTTATTCCTTAAGCTGCAAAGAGATGATGCAGCAGGCTGATGACAGGGTGGAGCAAAGGGGGCAGTTGCCTTGGGACTAGTGATTTATAGGAGCCTGGGCCTCCTGGCAACCAGAACCCAGGGCCCTTTAAATCACCATTGGAGTGCTACATGGCACAGAAGACTGCCTGCTCCTGTCCCCATCCCTTCTGCCTGACATGAGATGCCTTGTGGAATTCACAAAGGCGCTGACCACAGTGGAATGCCACTTTTGGGCTCGGGAAACAAGCACTGAGTGGTGGGATCACATCACCATTCTAGTCTGGGATGATGAGCAATGGCTGCAGAACTTTCAGACGAGGAAAGCCGCTTTTGTGGGATTGTGTGATGTGATTCCCCCCCCACTCTGCGCTACAAAGACATGTGAATGAGAGCTGCCCTGCCGGTGGGGAAGCTCTGCCACAGAAACTATGGAGGTGGTGTGCCCAGCATCTGCATGACACTTTGATGAGATCTGTGAGGCCAATTACCATGAAGAGAGACAGAGTCCATCAAGACCTTGCTCCACATCTGACTAATCCTGTGTCTGTACTAGCACCACACAGACCCAAGAGTGCTTTCTGCAACCCTCCCGCCCCCAATAACTTGCTTTAGCGCAGTGGTCTCCAATGTGTTTAATCACAAGATCACTTTTTCAATTTAAGTGCAATTGTGCCACTTCCTTCCCACTCTTCTTTGAGGCCCCCCCGTTCCACCCCTTTCCTTAAGGTCTCACCCTGCTCACTACACCCCCCCCCCCCTTCTTCCTCCATTCTCACTCACTTTCACCAGGCTGGGTAGAGGGTTGGGGTGCAGGCACTGGTTTTAGGACTAGGAGTGTGGGAGGGGCTCTGGGCTTAGCCCAGGGCAGGGGATTGAGGTCCAGAGGGGGTTCAGGGTGCAAGCTCTGAAAAGGAGTTTGGGTGCAGGGGGGCTCACATCTGAGGCAGGTGGTTGGGTATAGGAGGAGGTTCAGGGCTGGGACGGGTTCAGAATGGAGGTTCTGGCTGGGCACCATTTAACTAAGATAGCTTCCAGGTGGTAGAACAGCGGGGTTAAGGCAGGTTTACTGCTGCCGTGGCTCTGCACCACTCCTGAAAGCAGCTGGCATGTACAGCGATGGCTCCATGGTGCCATGTGCTGCCCCTCATCCACAGACACTGAGCCCACAGCTTCTACTGGCCACGGTTCCCCATTACTGATCAATGGGAGCTGCAGGAGAGGTGTCTGCAGGCAAGGACAGCATGTGGCGACCCCCTGCTCTGCCTTTCTCAGGGGCTGCAGGGACATGCCAGCCACTTCCAGGAGCAGCAATTACCACAGGGATTATTACTTCAGACACGACAGGTTAGGCATTTTAGAACTCACTATTCAAAAAATTAAATGTAAGTGTAAGAGAGAAATGAAAATATAACCCCCAAGGAGATTACCTAGATTCCCGGGGCTCTGTCTGCTGGCAGTTCAGGGACAGGCACACTGAGTTTGCCTTGGCTCCCCCTCCCTACCAGGGACAGAGTCCGCCCGGCAACCCATAGGGAGTGAGATGCCCCTCCCAGAGAGTTCGGGGGGGGAGGAAAAGCCATTGTAGGAGGGGTCTGGAGCCAGCCAGGGCAAGGGGAGGGCTGGCTGTGTGGGAGCTAGTAGGCCCCGGCCTGCATGCAGGGTTCCCCCTGAGAACTAGCCACTAGGGACCTGAAGGCAGGATCCCTCCACTGGGTTTTATGTCTCCACTGTTGGTTCCCAGTTTGTGGAGTTTGCTGGGAGGCTTCCCCAGCCAGGCTGAGTTGGCTCTCGGGTTCCCTGGGCGAGACCAGTCACTGCATGGTCAGCTCTGCTCTGTCTAATGGTTCAGGGCTGGTGCCTGCTGTGTGGGTCTGAATGCTGGGGTAGGAGGTTATAGTTTGAATTTTGCTGCAGTTGTGTGGCCTGCACCTTGAGCCCTGCGCCTCTTTGCGGTGAGGGGAAATTCTGGGACCAAAGCAGCCTGATTCCTGCCTGAAGAGGATCCCTGTGAGAAGAGAGCAGCCCCTTTGCAGTGACTGAGTCGTCTCTCAACCTGAGGCTCATTCATGGAGTGTGTGAGTGCACCACCATCTTTTAGTTAGTCAAGGAATTTGTTTGGGGATTTTATAACCTGCTGCATATTAAACCTGTGGAGGGATTTACCACCTTCTCCCACATCGGAGTCCTTTGAGCTGTACTGGACCCAGTCAGCCCCACTGCTCAACCACTGCAGAGAAGAAATTTGTGGTCATAAGTCATCAAGGGTAAGTCTACACTACCCCCCTAGTTCGAACTAGGGGTGGTAATGTAGTCATATGGAGTTGCAAATGAAGCCCGGGATTTGAATTTCCCGGGCTTCATTTGCATGAATCCGGCCGGCGCCATTTTTAAATGCCGGCTAGTTCGGACTGCGTGCCGCGCGGCTACACGCGGCACAAACTAGCTAGTTCGGATTAGGAAGCCTAATCCGAACTAGCTAGTTTGTGCCGCGTGTAGCCGCGCGGCACGCAGTCCGAACTAGCCGGCATTTAAAAATGGCGCCGGCCGGATTCATGCAAATGAAGCCCGGGAAATTCAAATCCCGGGCTTCATTTGCAACTCCGTATGACTACATTAGGGTATGTCTACACTACAAAGTTAGTTCGAAAATAATGGACGTTAGTTCGAACTAACTTTCATAGGCGCTACACTAGCGCTCCGTTAGTTCGAATTTAATTCGAACTAACGGAGCGCTTAGTTCAAACTAGGAAAACCTCATTTTACGAGGATTAAGCCTAGTTCGAACTAGCTAGTTCGAATTAAGGGCTGTGTAGCCCCTTAATTCGAACTAGTGGGAGGCTAGCCCTCCCCAGGTTTCCCTGGTAGCCACTCTGGCCAACACCAGGGAAACTCTTCTGCCCCCCTCCCGGCCCTGGACGCCTTAAAGGGGCACGGGCTGGCTACGGTGCCCGTGCCAGGTGCAAGCCTGCCAGCACCCAGCCAGCAGACTCTGCACCTGGCACGGCTCGAGCCAGCCACCCGATGCCCCCCAGCCCTCCCCCTCTTCCCGGGACCAGGCTGGCAGCTCCCGGGAGCTTGCCCGGGACCGCAAGAGGTGGGCACCCGCCTGGTCTAGTGCAGACATCGTGGACCTTGTCCACGATCTTCGCACTAGGCACAGGAAAGTGGCCGGCTGGGGCAGGAGAGCTGCCAGCCTGGCCACCCAGGAGCAGGTGTGCAAGAGAATCAAGGGGGTCCACTGAGACCCCCGACCCTGAGCCCTGAGCTTAGAATGGCCGTCCTGGGTCAGACCAAAGGTCCATCTAGCCCAGTAGCCTGTCTGCCGACAGCGGCCAACCCTAGGTACCCTGGAGGGGATGGACCAAAGACAGTGACCAAGCCATTTGTCTCGTGCCATCCCTCTCCAGCCTTCCACAAACCTTGGGCAGGGACACCACTCCTACCCCCTGGCTAATACCACTCCATGGACCCAACCTCCATGACTTGATCTCACTTCCCTTTAAACTCTGTTCTAGTTCTAGCCTTCACAGCCTCCTGCAGCAAGGAGTTCCACAGGTTGACTCTTTGCTTTGTGAAGAACAACTTTCTGTTACTAGTTTGAAGCCTGCTACCCATTCCTTTCCTTTGGTGTCCTCTAGTCCTTCTTTATGGGAACTAATGAAGAACTTTTCCGTATGCACCCTCTCCACCCAACTCCTGCTTTTAGAGACCTCTATCCTGTCCCCCCTCCGTCTCCTTTTTTCTAAGCTGAAAAGTCCCAGTCTCTTTAGCCTCTCTTCATATGGGACCTGTTCCCAACCCCTGATCATTGTAGTTGCCCTCCCCTTTCCCAGCCTCTCTCTTCCCCTCTCCCACCTCCTTTTCCCAGTCTCCCCCAGTTTTGTTCAATAAAGACAGATTCCATTTTGGAAGACACGTTATCTTTATTTTGTACATCAAGAAGAGGTGCTAGGGAAGGGTAAGTGGAAGGAGGTGAAGAAGGAATGGGACACGAGCCCCCGATGGGGAGGACTGGGCTGGCTCTGCGGGCTTCTGGGGGTGGAAGCTCTCCTTCAGCCCCCCCAATTGCCCCCTCTCCCCAGATGGCAGCCTGCGGCAAGTGCAGCCGGGCTGATGGCCGAGTGCTGTGATGTTCCAAGGGTGGGTAGTCCGGGCAATCCAAGCCAGGACTGCTTTGCAAGCGGGGCACCCCTGAGAACTGTCTGTCCGGGATGGGGGTCAGGACCCTTTAAGCACAGCCCTCGGCTAGCCTGAGACAGCATCTCCACGCTCTAAGTCCTCCTCTGATGCCCTGCCGGCACTGCTTCCAGCCATCCTTAAGCCCGGTTCAGGGTCCACTTAATGTGGACATGCTAGTTCGAATTAGCAAAACGCTAATTCGAACTAGTTTTTTAGTCTGGATCCGTTAGTTCGAATTAGCTTAGTTCGAATTAACTAATTCGAACTAAGTTAGTTCGAATTAACGTTGTAGTGTAGACATATCCTTACCCCCCCTAGTTCGAACTAGGGGGGTAGTGTAGACATACCCTAAGGGC
The DNA here is from genome assembly GCF_049634645.1 of Pelodiscus sinensis. Lineage (NCBI taxonomy): Eukaryota > Metazoa > Chordata > Testudines > Trionychidae > Pelodiscus > Pelodiscus sinensis. Next base: position 12,152,698 of record NC_134715.1, read on the forward strand.
CCCAACAAAGTACGTGTACCAACGGGACACCAATCTTACAGTTGCTGGGCACCAGTGAATGTAAAGATAGTGTTTTACCCTGTTATGTTGTATTTGTCTCCTGTTTAATATAATTGTGTTTAACATAGTGTTTGTGTTATTTTGTGGGAGTCTCCAACTATCTGGCAAATACGTGGGGATTACCCTGGGTTAGAATTTTCCTCCCAAGCTGCCCTGGTGACCCTGCCAGGAAGGAGTGAGGGGGGTGGAGGCACCGCCAAATAAATCCATTGGAAAAAATAAAGTTGAGTGGGTGGCGGGATCCAGAAGAACCCAGACCTGTCCTCCAAAGCCTGTAAGCAGATTGGCATCAAAGAAAGTAACCAGGTGGAGAGGGGCGCTACAAAAATTATGAAATGCACAGACCAGTCAAAAACCCAAAATAACCCACTTTGCAAGCAATGGAAGTAGGGACAGCAACCCCCCATGTGTGTGTTGGGTTGGGAGATGAGAGGGAAGGACAGTGTGTGTTTGTGAGAAAGACAGAGACACACACAGTGTGTGAGAGTGACAGAGATTTGCATTGCCAAGCTCCCGTCATCCCCATTTCCCTGTGTGGAGACAGGGTACAGGAGTGAGGGGAGGAGAGACATTCTGACATCAGCGCCCCCCACTTCTCCCTCCCACACCGTGCACAACAAGCAGGAGGGTTCAGGGAGGCAGCTCCAAGTCAGAGGGCTGGAGCAGCATGACAGTGGATGGAGAGGCACCTGAAGGGCCAGTGTTCAATAACTTCCTGGCCAAACCAGTCAGGATCACCTGTCAGAGGCTCCAAGATCTACTGGTAGATCCTGATCTGCTGGGTGGTGATCACTGCTTTAGTGCATCATCTGCAATTTGTGCTTCCTCGGCCGCCGACTGCTGCGACTGGCTAGTCTCCTCTGGAGTAGAAAATAGCTCCTGACTGCATGTATCTATGGACACCCCCAGCTCCCTTATCCAGGATTTCCTCCTTCTGGCTCAGTCTTCGGAGGTCTTCATTACAGTGCATCCCAATCATGGCCCCTTTCGGTCATGCATCTCGATATCTACCTGTAGGTATCATATTTCCTACATCTGGTGTGCAGCTGGGACTGAACTCTTCCCAAATGCTGATGAGGTTCAGCACCTTGGCCTGGTTGCAAGTGAGGGATCACCTGGTATGTGGAGCAGGCACAGTCACCTGAAAATATGCACTGAGAGCACTCCGTCGACGGAGCCATGTAGATTTGTTTGTTTGGCAAAGGGAAATGAAGCCGCAATTTAAATAATCGTGGCTTCATTTAAATTTACATGGCTGCCGTGCTGAGCCGACAAACAGCTGATCAGCTGTTTGTCGGCTCAGCGCTCTAGTCTGGACGCTCCCCTGCCGACATGAAAGCCTTTTATCGACCTCCCTGGTAAACCTCATCCTGCGAGGCATAACGGGGAGGTCGATAAAGGGCTTTCATGTCGGCCCGGGAGTGTCCAGACTAGCGCGCTGAGCCGACAAACAGCTGATCAGCTGTTTGTCGGCTCAGCGTGGCAGCCATATAAATTTAAATGAAGCCGCGATTATTTAAATCGCGGCTTCATTTCCCTTTGCCAATCAGCCTAGTCTACATGGCTCCATCGATGGAGCCATGTAGTTTAGACACAGCCCATGTGCCACCAACCAAGCTGGGTTGACCTCAGCAATCAATGGATTAGGCCCTATATGCAAAATAATCATTTCATATTTGATGAGTATGAAATCTTCAAGGAACGTAAGGGTGGGTCCAAGGGTTGGTCACCTGAGAGGAGGGCAATAGAGTTCAAACCAATGACCAGAGAGGTGAGAACAGGCATTATGAGACAGGTACCAGAGGCCCGGCACTGTGCTGTGGTACACCATGGCATCCACACTGGCACCCCAGTGCTGTAGTCACTGCACAGCAAGCTCTACACCTCTCACTGAGGTGACTTACCTAAAGTGCTGCCATTGTGCCATTGCACAGTTAGTGTGCACGAAGTGCCTTGCCATTGTGGACTGACCTAACCATGTGCTCAGTTATGTTCTGAACATGAAGTTCTCTGCTGAATTGGCACCTAATTGCTGTATGGTTCAGGCTCCGGCTAAAGGTGCATCTGTCTTTTCTCAAAATGATTTACATAAAGATTTTAAACTGAAGTTCATTTTATAATTTTAAACCTGTTGCACTAATATAGGTATGGAACAGACCTCCTTTTCTGTGACTTCAAATGATGTTAAACTCCCTGACAATGTTGGTTGGGTTATTTTAATATCCTCCAGAATGCTGCCAAAGTCTTGTGACTACCCTTTCTCACAAACCTGAGAAAATAGAGAACATCATCATACATTCTCTTCTGCAAGGTCAGCACATCTTGCCTGTGAATTTACTCCTGGGTAGCATCACTTTCCATGTGGCTGATGGGAAAGTGGTTTGGCCTAGCCTCTTTTTTGCTCTGAGAGAAAGATCTTGAAGTACAAACACAGCTATTTGCTGGTAGGGAAGCATCAAACATGCTCTTCTAGACTAAAAAGAAAAATACAAGGAATTATTGTTGATCTGCTCTGTTGCTGATTTGTCTAAATGAAAATGTATGTCTAGGGTAGTGATTACACAAAATTAGGAAACTATGGACTTGAATCCCCCGTCTTCCATGTTGCATTGTGGGTATAAAACTTGACCGAGTCATCATGGAAATATCTACTTTGCCAAGGAATAACTGACTACACAAGAGGTAAAGCAGTGGAGAATCAAGTCCCTTCTCTTCTCAGCTGTGTTCCTAGATGTGGCCCACAGAGGTCCTGCTGCTCCTCTGGCCCCAGGACAATTGGGGCCCGGGGGAGCACGCAAAGCCTCCTTCTGTCTTGCCAGGAGCATGCGGTGCTTTGAAGCACTGTTCACTGCTCACAGAGCAGGGGCAGAGCTGAGAAGCCTCCTCCCACCTTGCCAGGTGCACGTGGCACTTTGAAGCACTGTGTGCTGCTTGTATGGCGGGGGGAGAGCAGAGGCGGCTTCGCGTGTTCCCCAGACCCTATTTGGTCTAAGGCCAGGGGAGCCTCCCACGCTAGGGGCATGGGCATCTAGGAGGAACACGGGGGGGCAAAGGCACTCCCTTACCCCCAGACCAATCATCGTCTGGGGGTGGGAAACCAGGAAGTATCTTGGCCCCGCCCCTTCCACTTGATGCCCCGCCTCTTCTGCTTGATGTCCCGCCCCTACCTGTGCAGCCTGGGGCCACTTCAAAAATTTCTGAAGTGGTCCCCGGCAAAAAATTATTGACCACTCCTGCACTAGATAGGTAGATTGGATATTGTTTGGGGCAGGGACCAACCATTTGTTATGTCTGTGTGGCATCTGGTTCAATGGGGTTGAGGCCTCCAGTGCTAATGCAATGCAAATATTTTGAATAACGGTAATAAACATCAAAGAATTTAGCTCCGAAGTTCTATATAAAGGCATGACTGAGTGTCCGCTGAAATCGACGGAAAAACTGTTTTGACTTCATCAAGCAATGGATGAGGCCTTATCTGCAAAATAGTCATCTCATATTTGATCGGTAAGAAACCTTCATTTTGGAATCAAAGCTCTAGCACGTTCCCCGCGGAATAATAAGGAAATAGTTTAACCACTTAATTTTAATTGAGAAAGCATGGTAATTGCAAGCGACAATCAAATACAATTGGAAAGAAATATTTACGGTCAATTTAGCAGGATCAGCTATCAGATGACCTCTGCTACCAACCATCATTTACTAAAGAGCTAATTAGCTGTAAACCTAGGTGACAAGTCAATTGTATCAGCACAAAGGATGAATTTGTCATTTTGAATTGTGATGATGGTAAAGACTGCCAGCTAAAAATATACTGGTAGCTGTTTGTGTGTGAAAAGCAAACTTTTCTTAAGCGAGGCTCAGAAAAGCAGCTGTGAAGTAAGTCAGAGGTGTGCTATAAAGGCCTGGAGAGTATGATTATAAAAGTGAAATGTTTAGAAAAGTTGATGCTGGCAAAATGGATAATGAAATGGACAGTAAAAGGACATTCAAGACAAACTGAGCACTTACACTGGTGTAAATCTGAATCCCTCCTGTCACTGTCTAAACTACAGTGGCACAGTTGCAACAGTGAAACTATGCTGATGTTAGCTTTCAGAGAGGTAGCTGTGTTAGTCCACATCAGCAAAAACAACAAGGCATCTGGTGGCACTTTAAAGACTTAACAAATGTATTAGGGCACAGTATTAGGGCATAAGCTATTGTGAGATACAACTCATTTCCTCAGATGCAGAAGAGAAAAGAAAACAGAAAGGGAAGGGATATAGAGATGGGAGTGTGACATCAGTGCTAATTCAATCAGAGTGGATGTGGCTCATCTCCAGCAGTGATGAGAAGGTGAGAGTACCAGAATAGGAAATTGCCCATTGTAACGTGAGAACCACTATTTACACCTTGGTTCAGGGTGTCAAAACTGCATATGAATTCCAGCTCTGATGTCTGATTCTTAATGTCTGATTTGAGTCCGTTTATTCTTTTGCATAGAGACAGTCCATTTTGTCCGAAGTACATGGCCTGCCGCACTGCCCCTACACAAAAGAGTGATGTCTGTCATTTTAATTACAATGTGAATTAAAATAGCATCAGACTTGACCCAAGCTGGGTGTTTTGAATGTTTTTTCATTATTAAAATATTCAGACAGCTGCTCCAATTGCATCTGCCATTTTTGTCTTTCTTACATTAAAAAAAGAAAGCACAGCCTTAATTCTGGAGATCTTAACTGGACCCAATTTTGACTGAAGCCTAGGAGAGTTTGTTTGATTTCATACCACAAATTGTCCTACATTTTTACACTGTGCACGTACAAAAGTATACATATTCTATTCTATTAACTTCCTTCGGATGTCCCTTGAACACTCAGGTACGTCTACACAGCAGCATTATTTCAGAATAATTAATGTTATTTACACAGCAAGCTATTCTTTCAAAATTATGTCGAGATGGAGGACTTCTTACTCCGACTCCTGTAACCCTCATTTCATGAGAAGTAAGGGAAATCGAAAGGAGAGTGTTCTCCCTTTGACTTCCTGCACTGTGGACAGCACCAAAAGTTGAGTTAAGCTATTTAGACTTCAGTTATGCAATTAAAGTAGCTGAAGTTGAGTATCTTAATTTGACCTTGTCTCATAGTGTAGACATAGCCTCCCATATGTCTACAAAACGCATGACAACAGAGTCAGTAAGGGCTAATGGACAAAATACTGAACTGCTAGATTATGTTGGGCAAATTTCTTCTCCCGTCTCATGCCTCAGTTTCCCCAACGGTAAAATAGTAATGATGATACTGACTTCCTTTGTAAATTGACATGAGATCTAGTGATAAAGTAACATAGCTATAGGCATTGTTTGTATTAATGGCCAAGACTGAAACAGTGCTATGATCACTACTTATTCTGCTAATTATCGTGGTTTCACTGCTACTGTATGCCCTCCTTGTCTGTTTTGTGTTCTCTCATCCGATGCTGAAACTGTAAGCTCTTTGGGGCAGGGTCCATCTTTTGATTTTTTTCCCCTTTCTTCCTCCTTCTGCTCTGTTTTTTCACAGTGTCTCCTGAATGAAATCCTACTCCCCAACTTCTTTGCATTCAAGCTGAATTCTTATGTCCAGACTGTTCCTGTTGGCTTGCAATGAAGTAGAACAATTTTCCTCTTCCATGATTGACATCTTTACTGTTTTGTTTCATGAGCTTTGCAGGCAGTGGCCATATTCTGGCTCTAGGTAAATATGCATGACTCCTGTTAACATCAAGAGATTTCCAAGCACATTATCTGAAGCCAGTAAATATTACTTCTGCAATTTTGGTATCATTCTGAAACATGATTAGTTTAATTGGTTTTTGTACTTCTATAATATGCTTCATGCATGTGCTTTTCAAATATTTAGTCAATTTCATATAGAATCATAGAATAATAGGACTGCAAGGGACCTCAAGAGGTCATCGAGTCCAGCCCCCCGCCCTCAAGGCAGGACCACGCTCCGTCTACACCATCCCTGACAGATGTCTATCTAACCTGTTCTTAATATCTCCAGAGAGGGAGATTCCACCACCTCCCTTGGCAATTTATTCCAATATTTGACCACCCTGACAGTTAGGAATTTTTTCCTAATGTCCAATCTAAACCTCCCCTGCTGCACTTTAAGCCCATTACTCCTTGTCCTGTCCTCAGAAACCAAGAGGAACAAATTTTCTCCTTCCTCCTTGTGACACCCTTTTAGATATTTGAAAACCGCTATCATGTCCCCCCTTAATCTTCTTTTTTCCAAACTAAACAAGCCCAGTTCATGAAGCCTGGCTTCATAGGTAATGTTCTCTAAACCTTTAATCATTCTTGTCGCTCTTCTCTGTACCCTTTCCAATTTCTCCACATCTTTCTTGAAACGTAGTGCCCAGAACTGGACACAGTACTCCAGCTGAGGCCTAACTAGCGCAGAGTAGAGTGGCAGGTATCACTTCTGTGAGGTAGAATGGAACGTACTAAGAAGTAAGTAGGCTTGCCCTATGTCACACAGGATCTTCAATACTAGCTAAGAGTAGAACCCCCCAACCCCGTGAGTCCATGGATCCTACCTCCCCCTCCCAATTCACCAAAGCGAGTATTTGAAGGCGTTTGCAAACAGGCCTGAGAGTTCGCTACCAAAGACAGAAAAAATGAGACTGTAAATATTAAATAGAAAACATGACCCCAGTTAGTTCTTTTGTACAAAGCAGCTATTGCTCTTCTTTTTTGTAACCTTACACTGTAGTAGTTTTAAAATATCAATTCTTTTTTCACTTTAATTTACCATCCCCCCTCATGATGACAATACTGTCATGATGGTTGTGGTCTCTTTGGCAGCCTTTCAGTCATTCTTTTCATTGGTTCATCATTCTTTACTCTATTGACTATGCTTGTCAACATCTTTCCTCCAGATCCTAGAGACCTGATGAGGACAGGTAGAGCAAACACTGCAATGCAGAGTCAGCTATTTGCTTGCAGATTTGAAAGGCAAAGCATTCCAGGAAGGTACATTGAGTGTTCAGCCAGTGCATAAGCTTTGTCAATGCATGATACAGTTTTCACTGAAATATTTTATATCCCTTGTGATGTGTAAGTCAGGCTACGTCTACACTCCAGGGTTTTTGCACAAAACCCCGCAGAACATCCACACCTTAAGCACATTTTTGCACAAGAAAATTTACAGTAGAACAGCAGAACAGAGGGCTTTTTCCGATATAAGTATACCTCTTTCTACGAGGAATAACTCCTTTTTGTGCAAGAATTATTGCGCAAAAAGGTGTGTGTGTGGATGCTCAACAGGGGTTTCAGAAAAAGCACATGTGCTCTGATGGCCATTCTGTGAATGGCAATCAGATCTTTCTTGTGCAAGAGCATCCATGCAGTGTGGACGCTCTCTTGCACAAAAGCGCATCGCTTTTTCGATGTGCTTTTGTAGTGTGGATGTGCTTTTGCACAAGAAGTTTTTGCGGAAGATCTCTTCTGCATAAATCTTCTTGCGCAAAATACCTGCAGTGTAGACATAGCCTCAGAAAGGTCCAGTTAAAACTTGTGTCTTATTGCCCTGCTGGTGTTTTGGAGGGTATATCATCTGGTACTTACATGCCCATCTCTAAATTTAAGAATTTCTTGCATTTCCCTCCTTTTTTTATTAAATCTGACTAGTCTCTAAATTTTAGAAAGGTCTGAACCCAATTTTTTTGGACCCACCTATTGTGAGCTCACTCTAAGGGCTCGTCTACATGCAGATATGCAGGAAAGTTAATCTGAATTAACTAAAAATATGAATTTAATGTGGATTAGTTAAATTGTATCGATCTCTGTGCGGACATATTTATTTAGGAAAAAATGGCCTTAATTTAGTTTAAGTCTAAGTAAGATAATTTTTAATTCTGAATAAAATCTTTAATTCTTTAATTCTTGTGTTTTGTGTATGCAAGAAATGCAAAGATGGGCTGCTTTGTCCTGATTTTATTCTTATATCAACATAACTCCTAATTTTATACTTGTAAAATTTTACACTTACACAAGATCAGAATCATACCCTTTTCATGTATGTTGCCTACATTGGCCATTGACATACTGGCTTCTTTTCCTAGAGGCCTATTTTTACATGTTCATCACAAAGCCATTTTGAGTCACTGACATGATGTTGCCTTCACATAGTTGTGCCATTGATTTGTTATTAAATTAGTCCCTCTGCCCCATCTGGGATGTTTGCTTGTGTGTTCAAAATCTGGGCTTGGATGTCGAAAAGCATTCTTTAAACCCCAAACAAAAGTATTGTGTGGCTTCCGTGTTTCAACTCTATTTTTTCAGTGTGTCTATAATTTTCTCTGCTGGTTAGGTGGCTAGAGATTATCATTGACTTTGCTCCCCCATTTGAAATGCATGATGTGCAGTTTAAACTCTGTTGCAGTGATCTGCCTTCTATCACTTTAGGAATACTGCCAGATTGTGTCATCACCTCACCCCTACTGTAGCAGAGGTATTTGTTCCTGCTTTTGTTTCATTCTGTTTGAATCATTGTAAGGCCTTTTCTGCTGGTCTCCCTGAACACACCATTAACAGACTGCAGCTGGTACCGAATGTGGCTGCTGGGATTCTGACTGGCAACAGATGGAGAGAGCACATAATTTTAGTTCTGTCTCAATCACACACTGGTTGCCAGTGAAATTCCATATTAGCTTCAAGGCACTCCCCTTGACCTATAATGCCTTTTGAAATCTTGGCTTCAGCTCTCCCTCTAATGCAATTGCCCTTTGTATTATGTGATGCTGATGTGCTCTATCTCACTGGTACTCCAGGTGCTCAGATACCTGGGTAATGGACATGGTGCAAGAATCTGAACAGAATAGAACTACCCTTTAGAAATTTTTCAACTGAAGGTTTGTTTGGTTTTTTTTTAATTAAAAATGTGTTTTTAAATATAAAAAGCCCCAGTTGTATAAACAATTAGAGTTCAATAAAAAAAACCTAAATAAAATGGAAATGTTCATTTCAAATGGAAGTTTTCTTTTTGGAGAACAAAAAATATTGGATTTTAGTTTTCAGATTTTTAGAGATTTTAGCACTTTTCTATTCTTTTTTACTTTCCCCTCATAAGGGAGGGACAGCCTTTTTTAAAGTAAAAAAAATCAAACATATTTTTTTAAACAAAATTAAAATTGCAATTCAGAATGAACTATAATGTGTAGTACACTTGCAGTTCACAACAGGGTAGTGGCACCAGGGTGACTCAAGCAGTGTTAAAGCACAATAACTTTCCAATGCACAGAAGGAATGATAATGTAATGTGTTGCTCTGTTAATATAATTCTTATAAAAAATTAGGCCACTTAAGGTTTTGCATCAGAGTGCAAGTTTGATGAATCTGGAATATGTATTTCTTTGGGGGTGGTGTTGGAGCCTTTTGATGAGTTGGTCTGTTATAGCAAGTGTTGCAGTTAATATGAAAATGGAAAGCAACACACAAGTTTTACTCCTTAACTTTTCACCATTATTTTAAGCTTGTGGCTGGGTGTGGTGCGTCCTGTTGCCTCTTACAGCTGTCACTATGTAATAAATCTGTGCCCTTCACCAGATCTCAGGTTGTAATACCACACTTTTATTTCTTAGGCTAGGTTTTTCCATGTATCTTCAAAAGCAACAAAATCCATCAGTAAAGAATTAAATTGAAAGAAGCGGAAAAACCCCAAACCAGCCAGGATAACTGGGTGTGAGGCCACAGTTTTCTTATGGGATCATAACAGTATTTTATGTAAATCTGTATTTGACTCCTTGATTGAGTTAATCCATAGTACGGAGTGGTTATTAAATGGACATTTATATTAGTAAAGGGGCGGGGGGCAAGAAGAAACCCTTTGGTGCTTTGAGTGTAGCTTAGCCAAGGTTTACATCAGATAAATCATTTATGTCTGTTTCCATTTACAAATTGCAGGAGCATCAAGCATCCAAAATTTTTGCCCTTCTGGGCCTGTTTCAAGTAATCAATTTTAAAAGTTATTTATGCAATGGGCCAAATTCTTAGGACTTTGAGAGTCCTACAAAGTGCTGAGTACCTTGATTACTCCTGGAGTTGTGGGTAGATGTGGATACTCAGCATTCTCATGGACTCTAACATGGTGTCTACACTACACGGAAGATCGATGCTGTCTAATATAGACCCGCTAAATCGAACTCAGAGGCGCTGCTCATGAGGAGTAAGGGAAGCTGATGGGAACATTTACTCCTGTTGGCCTCCCTCTGTGTGGACAGTGCAAAAATGCAATTTAAGGTATGTAAATTGTGTATCTGGCTTTGACCTTCCACTGTAGTGTAGACTAGGCCTTAGTGTAACCCACACACCCAGTGGGTGTGGTGTACTGTTTGATGTAGTGGCACTTAGACTCTTCCAGAGAGGAAGAATGAGTGAGCTTTACAGCTTCAGCTGAAAACCAGCTGGCTTTATAGCTCAAGCTGTAGAGGCTCATGCACAAAATTTCATAGGTCCCAGGGTCAGTTCTGCTTGTCAGCAGTACATAAGTACAAGGCAGGATTGGGTCTTCACACTCCCATATAATCCTGTCTTCATTGAATCCTAGTCCCCAATGTTCTATGCTCCTTCCCACATGGCGACTCTAATGCGAAGTCTGTTTACTAAAGATGGAAAATGTTTGCTTTTTTGAAGGGTAAAAGCAAAAATCTGATCCTTTACCCACTGTTGTTTAATTCATGCCTTGTCTTACTACTATTGGGGTGAGGAATAGGTGACGGAGAGAAGCGGCACAGTCAAGCAGTATAGACCATAAACACAGATTTTTGTTTAAGACTATCACCAAAACTGCTACCAAACAGAATGTTTACATTGCATTTAACAAAAATTTAAACTGCATTGGCTTAATCCTGCAGTTGATTTTTTGTGAGTACAGGAAGCAGGCCCATATTTTTAATAAATGTAAACATTCCCTACAAATCTTAGGAACTTAAACACAACTGCATTTGTATGTTAGTGCTCATGCATGAACACATGGAACTGGATAGTCAGGCTTTCCTATCTACAATGAGCAAAACTATTTTCAAAATTCTTTTACTTTTAATAAACAAGGGCCAAATGCTGCAGTTCTTAAATTAAAGCAAAATTCTGCCTCAGAAGAGACTAAGACAGAATTAACACTATACGTTTCAGTGAATATTCTTTCAAATGTAAAATATAATATAAGGACTTGTTGTCCTTTCACCTCTTTATAATTTGACACTTGTGAACATCAGAGCAATCAGGTATTACTGGCTAAAATGCTTGTGGAAACTTCAGAATTTTCTATTTCAATATTACAGAATGTTCACATAGACACACCAGAATAATATGGGATGAGCATTCAGCAGGTATTCAGATTCCCAAAAGTCTTTGCTATAGCCCTGCTACAGAAGCAATTAAACATGGCAAACAAAGCTCTGTACCTTTTTCAGCTATGCTTGCTCACATGAATGTGATGAGAAAGAACTCCTTGCATCCAGCCAAGAAATCATAAGTAGCCTAATATTTCTGGGAATTATGTCTCTAGCAAAACCTGTGTGTACTGAGAGAATAAGTTTACAATTGTCTAAAGTTCCTAAGGCTACGTCTACACTGCATGGTATTCCAAAATAGCTACCCCGCATCCACACAAATGTTTTTTGAAATAACGGGCTCACTATTTCACCATCCCAGTAAACCTCATTGCATGAGGGATAAAGGATGGCTCGAAATAACATGTTATTTTGAAATTTGGCACTGTGTAGATGCGCCAAATTTCAAAATAAGCTATTTTGAAATAGTTTCTAAATCAGAGATGCAAATTGCATAACGCAAATTGCGTCTCTTATGTCGAGTGTAGGGTGCTGTGTAGACACACCCTAACTCTGAAAACATACTTCCTTTTCTAAACCAATGTCTCACCTTGAGAGATTCAGTCACTCAAAGGATTCTTCAAGCTTTTCTCCTGGTTGTGTAAGAGTTATGGCCAGCCAGGAAATGGAAGTACTACCATATGACCAAGCACAACTTTCAAACAGAGACTAAATTGCAGTTAAAATGTGTCAAATGCTCTCAGTGAGGTATTGTCAGACCACAAAATGAAAATGTAAAAAATATCCACAAAGAAACAATAATTTGCTCATGGACATTCAGTGAAACAACATTAAACAGGTCGTTGTTTCACTTTGAGCTCTAATGGGTATTTCAGAATTTGGACCCTTACATACTATTAGTAACACAAGCAAGAGAATTAGATTTTGAATCTGGTTCTTTTTATCTTAACTTTGTTATTTCAAACATTTATTTGGAAAATGAAGGCATAGGACACTATAAGCAAACGTAAGTAATGAAATGAAATAAGTTAGAGTGTGACTCTTCCACTTTTTCCAGTGTTCCTTTAGACAGCTACGACAACCCATAATGTTTTCATGTTGTTCATTCAGGAAAGTAAAACTGGGTCATGGATCATGATTTCTGTCCCTGATTCATATCAGGCATGTGCCAATCGTTAAGCCAAATGCCTCTGTCCATGGATGCTACTATATACTAGATAATATTGCTTTTATTTAATATCAATGAGCTATTCCCATACTGACAACAATACTGTACACCCCTAAGAGTTGCCTGAAAAGGGTAGTGATGTAGAAGTGTAGTCTCTCAAAATAGGTCAGAAAAGGACATTGTTATAGTAGGTGTCCTTGATGGAAACTGGTTTGTGCTGAATTGGCAAAAAGTGTGAGTTCAGTGTCATCTGTTTTGAGTATTTCCCGAACAATTGATTTATTCCACATTATTAATGAACTTTGCAGCAGTTCCACTTGTCAGGCCTACTCTGCAGGGGTCAATAATGAGAGGAAACCTGATGTTAGTAGATCCAGCTTAAGTGATTCTGTCATGCTAACGATTCAATATATCAGGACAAATGTCAGCTCCTTCCAATATGTTAATTCCTCTGATTCCATTTGCATAAACTACAGTCAATGAAATACAAGTTCCTCCTCTATGATAGTTAATAGGGATTTGTAAAGGATTTTTTTTTAGCTGAAGGGAGAGTAGCTGGCAAATCTTAGGCTCCATACACAAATTCACATGTTCATTTCTTCTCTAATATATTTAGGTTTGCCCTGCTACTGAAACATAAAGGAAGATAAAATCCAAATGATTTGGGTTTTTGTTAGAGTTTCTGTGATTTCTGCAGAACACTGCTTTTTAAAAAATCCTTATAGTTTAGATGTAGGAATATCAGAGAAATAATCTACTAGCTAATTCTCTGACTGTTAGAGTTGTTTATATTCATATATATATATATAGAGAGAGAGAGGATTCTATATTTTCTGGAGAACTGGTCATTTGAAATGTTCTGTAGTTGACGGCTAATGCAGGGTCATCAGTTTTTCTGCACAGAGATGAATTGGCATGTCTGCTTATCTGAAGTGCCAGTTCACAACTGGAGCACAACAGTATGCACTCAGTACATATGATTAAATGAGAAAGAAGTGGCAATAGGAAGACATGATTTGGTAGCAAATACACTGGACTGGATTCAGGAAATCAGGGTTCCTATTACTAGCTCTGTTACAAACCTCCTTTGTGGTCTTGCGCTAGTCACTCATGTCTCTTTCAATCTCAGTGTCCTGTCTGGCAGTGTTCCCTCTAAGCTGAGCTCTTGTGCGGGTGCCCAGGAGAGAGTCAAATGCCACCCAGCTGATTAGCAGAGGGCCCATAATGCCCAGAGTTAGCAGCATGTGTTTCTACTGGGAGTGCACATCTGCACATGCCTTGGTGCACATAAACATTTATTCTGCACATGGATGGAAAAGCTTAGAGGGAACACTGCTGTCTGGAAAAATTGAGGTAATTTTTTCCTTATCTTTTAAGGATTTTGTGAGAATAAATATACAACTACCTTGGAGGTGCTCTTATGAAGGGCCCTCTAAGAATCTAGATAGAATTACACAAGAGTACGAGAAGGGAAGAAGCATGACACCATGCAGAATAATGTGGATGGAAAACAGGTAGTAAAAGGCAGGTAATAAAATGGAAAATAAGGTCACCCAAATCTCATTTTGACTTTCACTTGCCACATCTTCTGGGCGTCTGTTTTTAAAATTCCTATTGATTTGAGAGTATTTATAGCTACAATTTAATTCACTCCATAGCTTGACAGCTGTAATAGGCCCAAACTCTGAACAAACGTGCATCTCAGACCAATACGGCCAGATGTTTCTGCCGCTAATGCATGGGACGGTTGCCAGTGAGGATATTAACTGTGTATTGCAAGGAGCGCAAATAATGAGCCCAGGTGGCTGTATGTGAGTGCATTGGCAAAGCTTGCTGATTCTACCCCTACCCAGAAGGCACATCTCAGGCATGACCTTTGCAGTTCCTTTTGCAGAGCAGCTTCTCCCTGGGTTTTGGTGGAAGACCAGCAATTCCCACCCTTTGTTCCCGATGATGATTTGTTTAGGGTGTCTTGTCTGGCACTAGTGCATGCCATGTACAGCTGGCTAGGGGACAACAACTCTATTTTGCAGCAACTTTCCAGGCTTCAAAAGTGGCTTTTTATTTCACAGAGCTTTTTTTTTTTTTTTCTTCATAGAGGTACCAGGGTCCTAGCCTGGTTGATAGGACACCCACTTGGCACGTGGGATATCCCAGGCTCCAGGTGCTGGTCTGGCTGATTTAGTGCATTATCCTAAAATACTCTGAACCAGCTGATGCTAGGGGTCTCCAGCATCCCAGTCCAGTGTCCTAACCCACCAGGCTATAGAGGTGAGAGGTCTCTCTCTTTCTGCCTCGCATACAAAAAAAGTTCCTGATGAAAACTTTGTCAAAACTGAACAGTTCCACAAAATGGCATATTTCATTTAATCCAAAACTCTTCCAACCACCTCTGGTGACGTGGGTGCTAAAACTTCGCCATTGGTCTCTTTGATTTTCTTCCTGATTCCTCAATGCTTTAGGAATTGATTCAGAATTGTGATGCTCATGGAAGGTGAGTTGCTGGTGCCAGGTCAGTGAATTTAAATCATGTAAGTTGTCAAAATACAATTTAAGAGGGATTTCAGTGATTTTTCATGGGGTTATCCCTCATTGTCAGAATTGTGGGAAATCTCAAATGAACGGGAGCATCCAGTTCAATCTCTGAAAAGGCTCGTAAGTTGGTCTGGCTGGAGATTCAGTTTAAAATGTCCATCACTGACAAGCTTGTCATGCTGCCAAAGCTTTTATATATAATTGCTGGCTATGTAGCAGTCTTCCTTGGTACACATGCTTGGAATTCATTGGTCTTTCTCTCTCATATGTCCCTAACAAGGAACTCACCAAAACCAAATCAGCATTGACAGAAGCTGTTGTAGGATTCAGCTTCAAATATCCTTATTTCTGATCTTATCCCACCACTGAACATGGAGCAGCTGATGAAGATGGTGAATTGAAAATGCCAGTCAGGCTCCCTCAGTACTCGTTTTTATGCTTCTGTACAACAGAGTTGTTATATCTGTGGTTCTATAGATCTGCAGGTTCATAGTAAGCTTTATCTCCTAATGGACCTACAGAAGGACCCCAAAATATTTGATATTTACCGGCTCCTCAGGATCCTGTCCCGACAAACAGATATTGAGTGATTAATAGTAATAGCAAGGGACTTAGTTTTGTCTGATTAATATTCAGATCAATGCATGCCACATTTTGCCCACCAGACACACTCAACAAGACAAGAGCATCATCATACTCCAGATGTTGAAGCAGACTTGTATTCAGCTCAGTGTCACTGATAGCTGCCTCCTCAAGCTTTTCCATCAACCAACCACTGGACAATCATGGTGACAGGAGTCATAAAGAAACTATGCCATGTATCTGCCATTGACTCGAACACAGCTTTCCATTCCATTAAAGACCTCTTCTCTCAATGACATTATCTTTCCAGGTACACTGAGTCACCTCATTCCATTGCACAGACATGCTCAATGTGCTGAGTCAAAAACCTGACAGAAATCTGTTAGAAAGAGATGTGCACAGCTTATTACATTCAGCCATTTTCTGAAAAGGCTGTGTCAAGGTAAAGTGCGATGACCACACATATCTCTTCCTTATCTCCTGATTTTACTATCCATAGGCAGCAGTAATGTTGGCAAAGGAAGACATTGCCTTCCCAAAATTGCCTACACTACTCAGTTGCTGCCCAGTAGCAAGGGAAGGCTGTGCCTGTACCACACTGCTCCTCAGCATCTGGGGAAGGCTGGGGCCATGGTGCGCGGCAGCCCAGCTCTGCAGAGGCCGAAGAAGGCAGGGGCCATGCCATGTGGCTCCCTGGTGGCTGGGAAGGGCTGGGGCTGCACTGCGCAGTAGCCCTGGCCCTCAGCTGGGGCTGGTCAGGGCATGGAATGGGGGAAGGTTGTGGAGGGGCATGGTCTCTGGGGAAGGGGCGTGGTGTTGAATGGAAGGGGAGGGGCTTTGGCTGCCTTCCCCAGCTGAGCCTTCAGCTGCTACCCATGCTCCTTAAATTGGGTGATGATTGAAGCCCTTTTGGAATCTTTTTTAGAGGGTAGTGGACTCCCTTGACCCTTGTCTGAGCTCCCTAAAACCCAACACAAGCTCACAGACATTGTCCAGCCATCCCTTCCAGCTAAAAACATTAAGGCCATATGCCAGACACTTGTCCTGCCCTCCCTCTCCCCCCTTCCCAGTCCTCCAAATGGTTGGGCCAAAATTACTATGTCCTGGCCAAAGGGACCAGATTTCTTTTTACTCATCCCACTCCCAGCTCACTTGTCATGGAGATGGTTAACCAGAGGGGAAAACAACAGTCCCGGTCTACCAGCTGTAGCAAGGACTGTAAGAGGCTTGGCTCTTTGGGCAGAAGGCCTCTTCCTCCGCCACCCTGCAATTCCACATCACAAATTATTCTGCACTACTCGTGAAGTACATGTACAGCCTCTTCACAAAAATGTCATCTTTTATTAACCACCTCCCTGAGGACAAGAAGGAGGTGTACACATCCAATGTCTCTGAGGGCTTCCTTGTTGCCAGGACAGCCCTCCATGCTTCTCTGGACTCAGCTGGTATAGCAGCTTGCTCTATTGCAACTTCAGTTGCCATGCACCAGCCATCTTGGCTCCACCTAACTAGGTTTCTGAGAGCGATTCTGGCCACAGTCGAGAACTTGCATTTCAAGGGCCAAAAGCTGTTTACTGGAGCTATGAACACGTCCTCACCCTTAAGGACTCTCATGCTAAGTTGAAGACCCTTGGCATCTACATCCCTGCCAACAGGAACAAAATGGAAAATTTCATAACCCAAAGTTCCAGACAGTGCCCTACTGTCAACCTCAACAACAGTGCTCCCAACACTGCAAACAGAGCCAGATTTCAGATGGAGACAGATTTGGGACCAGCCTTCCACATCTCAGTCTTCCAATCCTTGCCAACTATTTTGAAAATTTGGTTGAGGGTACAAGACCTCTCCCTTCACCAACACTGAACTGCTGTCCCACTCCAGCACTGCCTGACATCCTTTCCCCAGTCTGGAACAACATCACCACAGACAAATGTGTCTTGGAAATTTTCCAACAGGGTTATTCTATCCCTTTTATTTCTATGCCACTCTCCCTACCTCCTTCTCTGTCCCTTTTCAGGGACCCCTCTTATGACTTCCTCCTCCAACAGGAAGTAAACCATCTCTTGGACTTAGGAGCCATAGAACTAGTATCATCACTTCAGTACGGGATTCTACTGTTAGTCACCAGTGCTAGCAATAGTGGAAGGACTAGTATAGTCCAGGCCAAGGTGTTTTTACAATGCCTGCATGTTGGTGCCCATTGCATATCCGTTGTTCCTCGTATAGGATACCATTAGACAATATATAATACCCAAGAGCAGCCCTAGATGAGCTGCCATCAACTAGCGCCCTAGGCGAAATGCATGATCGGCACGCGATCGGCGCCTCTGCCTCCAAAGCCCTCAACGGCCGTTTATCTTGGCGCCCGCCTAGTTCGCCTGTATTGATGGGCCGCCACTGATAATACCACATGACTCTGAGGCAGGTCCACTGCTTTTAACTGACTGTCTCCAGTGAAGGGGCTCAAGGAACCTAGAAGTTATATTGTACATTCCTTGGAGCATGGACTGTTTTGTTGTCCTGTGTTTATACAGTACTTAGTACTTTGGGTTCCTTCTCCATGACTGTATTCGTAGTGCTACTGCAAAATCAGCAATAAAAGCTCTGACTTAAATTACTTCAGGGTGAATCAAAAACAATTGTATCTAACTGTGTTTTGATGTAAACATGGAACAATTCAACTGAAATCTATGATGTTATTCATCAGGATACACAAAGTATAATTTGGTCAGTGGAATAATCATTGCACCATTGTAAACTTGGGGTGGAAGAATTGGGTCCCATGAAGGTCCCAGCCTTGCTAACGTCATGGTCATATATGAAGAGAAAAGCCTCATGAGGCTTTCCAGTTTTGTCTAATTCTCATATTTATCATTACTATTACCTGCGTATATTAAAGTGCTGTCTAGAAGCCTTAATCAAATCATGGTGCTACCCTCCCCCGCCTTTGTTTTTGAGCTAGAGAATGTACAGATTTTTAGTAAAATATTACTATTTAACATTTAGGCCTGGTCTACACTAGAAAACTTGATCATCCTAACGATGTTGCTCAGGGGCTTGAAAATCCACAGCCCGAGAGACGTAGTGAAGCTGACCTATCTGTCAGGGTAGATAGCACTAAGTGGATGGAAGGAATGACCCAGCTATTGCCTCTCGGTGAGGGAGATTATCTACATTGATGGAAGAACCCATCCTGTTGGTATAGTTCATGTCTCCATTGAAGATTACAACAGAGCAGCTATGTCACAGTAGCATTTATAGTGTAGACAGTCCCTTAAATTGAAGGAGCATTTAAAGGCCACAGGCAGATTGGAATCAATTGTGCTAGGCACTATATATAATAAATGACACTCCCTGCCCCAAAGATCTTACACTGAAAAAAGTACAGAACAGGGTAGGAAGATGGAAAATTTAAGTATAGACTAGGTATGTGCATGTCCTAAAGGGTGGCACTGATTGGGTGTGTCTAAACTACATGGCTCCGTCGATGGAGCCATGTAGATTAGGCTGATCAGCAGAGGGAAATGAAGCCACGATTTAAATAATCGCGGCTTCATTTAAATGTAAATGGCTGCCGCGCTGAGCTGACAAACAACTGATCAGCTGTTTGTTGGCTCAGCTCGCTAGTCTGGACGCTCCCGTGCCGACCTGAAAGCCCTTTATCGACCTCCCCGTTATGCCTCGTAGGATGAGGTTTCCCGGGGAGGTCAGTAAAGGGCTTTCACGTCGACAGGGGAGTGTCCAGACCGCCCCGATCTGCCGACAAACAGCTGATCGGCAGAGCGGGGCAGCCATTTAAATTTAAATGAAGCCGCGATTATTTAAATTGCGGCTTTATTTCCCTTTGCCGAACAAACAAATCTATATGGCTCTGTCGACGGAGCCATGTAGTCTAGACGTACCCATTGCGTAGTCTGTATTCAAAATAGTTTGGGTCAGGATTGTGCCTCCCAAAGTACTGCTGTGTAACTGAGAGTAGAATTTAGACCATAGTTTTGCTGTCCATTATTATTTGGTACTACCAAGGTTTTGGGTGTTTTTAGTATGGCATGATTTTCTACCTTGGGAATATGCTGCAATATTTAGCAGGAGTGATGAAGGCATGGGAAACTAATTACTTTAAAAGAGCATTAGGAAAGGCAGCCTTTCCCCAGAGTGTTAAAGTTTTTGGGGACAGAAAAGACAAGTAGCTACTGCTTTGTTTTCTTCTACTTCCTCTGTGTATGAAATCACTTTGATAGATCTGCAGGAAGAGATTTAGTTGCAGATGGCAGAGGTCAGTGTATTGTGTATTCAATGTAGTCAATAATAAAGTCAGGACTTATGCTAACTGAATGTTAATAAGGAATCACAAGGACCTTGGAAAGTCATTATGTCTGGTCATTCGCTTCACAATATTGCTCCAAACAGGCTCTGGAGGCCAATACAAGGAGATTAAAAAACACAGAAATGACTGGACGAATAACAAAAGGCAGAAAGACTAAATATAGTAGAAGGTTCATGTAATGTGCAACAGCTTGCCATAAGGACAATTTCTGGAGGCAGTTGTAATAAGGTTAAGGAAACCATTGCTTCATTAAAAGACTTTTATCTGTTTTATCACTTTATCCAAACCCAGCTATCCTCTTTTTCTGAGATTGCTATTCTGTTGGGCTTGGAGATAATTTAATCATAGATCTTTTCCTTGTGGGGGACTGGAATTCCAAACTATGCTTATGAAACATGGATGATGTGATAAGGTGCATGCAGTTGTTCACACTGCATGTGAAATGAAACAAAGCCTAAGAGATTAACCAAATCCTGAAGGTCTCAATGCCTGGGCAAAATTCCTATTCATTGATGCTTTTGCCTGCGAAAGGTCTGCAGAATTTGGCTGCAGGTGCTTATCTTTGGTTTTAGAATTTAGGCTCAGAATCTTTTCAGGTCCAATTCTGACATCTCTCGAGCACTCTGCTTTGTCCTCTTTCTGTGACCCATTCCTTGGTCATTGCATTAGAGATGATTTAAAAAATATAATGACACTCATTGCACATTATAGAGAATGAAGTGCCGATTGTGCCCAGCACTTTAAAAATGGCAATGCACTAATGCAGGTCACTGCTTGGGATTTTTTTTAAAGGTTCTCCAGTATTGTGTATTAAAATGGCTGGAGGTCTTAGCTAGCTTGCGAAAAGATTGGACTGCTCCCATGGAATGTAAATAGGGCAAAAATACCTGCAACCCCTTTTTGCCCCTCCCCAATATTACATTTGTAATTTTCCCACACAACATTTTTCCCCGCAGAAAATGCAATTGATTTAAAGTGAAACACTTTGCAGAAAAGTTTTTGAAAGAAAAAAAACATAAAAGCGTTTTAATGAGTTTGAAATGTTGTATTTCAACCTCTTCAGAACAGAATGTTTGATTTTTCCATTTTGAAACTTTTTTTAACTCCCATCTTTTTATTTTAGATAATGCAAAATAAAGTCAAAATAAGAAAGAAAAACTTGGATTTGATCTAAACAAAACTTTTTGATTGACCCCAAACTAAACTTTTTGGAGGAATTTTGTTTTATGGGAAATTTCAAATTTTCTTTGATTTCATTAGGTTTTGGAGTGGAATTTTTTCCCCCAAACAAACAATATTCCTTGCAAAGTGAATTATCCAGTTCCCACCCAGCACTAATGTTTCATGCTGCTATGCAGATGCAGGTAGAGAGTGGGGATATTGTATAGGGGAGAAAGAATCCTCTGCCTTGTCAAAAACCAAATAACTCCATTATTTTCCAATTTACACCACACATTAAAGATCCTGTAGTGCAACAACCATTCTTCTGGCCAAGGAAGACTAAATTTATATTCTCTGTGAAACCCATCTAATGGGAGGTTTAGGTTGGACATTAGGGAAAACTTCCTAACTGTCAGGGTGGTTAAACACTGGAATAAATTGCCTAGGGAGATTGTGGAATCTCCATCACTGGAGCTATTCAAGAGCAGGTTGGATGGATATCTATCAGGGATGGTCTAGATCAGTGGTCCCCAATGCGGTGCCCATGGGTGCAATGGCACCCACCAAGTGATCGGGGCCAGCCCTGCCCTAGGTGCGCAGCACATGGGCGGCCCCGCCCCCGGGCACACAGCAGCCCCAAAAGGTTGGGGACCACTCGTCTAGATGTTGCTTGGTCCTGACATGGGGGCAGGGGACTGGACTTGAGCTCTCTAGGTCCCTTCCAGTTCTAGTATTCTATGATTCTATGTCCTCAAGTGAGAAGCCATCACTGAACCTTGCACAATCACTCCCACTTTCCCCTGAACTTCCTTCAGAGCTTCATTAAAGTAACTCAGGGTATGTCTACACTACAAAGTTAGTTCGAACTAACGGACGTTAGTTCGAACTAACTTTAATAGGTGCTACACTAGCGCTCCGCTAGTTCGAATTTGAATCGAACTAGCGGAGCGCTTAGTTCGAACTAGGTAAACCTCATTTTACGAGGACTAACGCCTAGTTCGAACTAGCTAGTTCGAACTAAGGGCTGTGTAGCCCTTTAGTTCGAACTAGTGGGAGGCTAGCCCTCCCCAGGTTTCCCTGGTGGCCACTCTGGCCAACACCAGGGAAACTCTATGCCCCCCTCCTGGTCCCGGACCCCTTAAAGGGGCACGGGCTGGCTATGGTGCCCGTGCCAGGTGCAAGCCTGCCAGCATCCAGCTAGCAGACCCTGCACCTGGCACGGCACAGAGCCACCCACCCGATGCCCCCCAGCCCACCCCCTCTTGCCGGGACCAGGCTGGCGGCTCCCGGGAGCTTGCCCTGGACCGCAAGAGGCGGGCACCTTCCTGGGCTAGTGCGGACATGGTGGACCTCGTCCACGATCTCCGCACTAGGCACAGGAAAGTGGCCGTCTAGGGCAGGAGAGCTGCCAGCCTGGCCACCCAGGACCAGGTGTGCATGAAAATCAAGGGGGTCCACTGAGACCCCAGACACTGAGCCCTGAGCTTACAATGGCCGTCCTGGGTCAGACCAAAGGTCCATCTAGCCCAGTAGCCTGTCTGCCGACAGCGGCCAACCCTAGGGACCCTGGAGGGGATGGACCGAAGACAGTGACCAAGCCATTTGTCTCGTGCCATCCCTCTCCAGCCTTCCACAAACTTTGGGCAGGGACACCACTCGTACCCTCTGGCTAATAGGACTCCATGGCCCCAACCTCCATGACTTGATCTCACTTCCCTTTAAACTCTGTTCTAGTTGTAGCCTTCACAGCCTCCTGCAGCAAGGAGTTCCACAGGTTAACTATTTGCTTTGTCAAGAAGAACAACTTTCTCTTACTAGTTTCAAGCCTGCTACCCATTCCTTTCCTTTGGTGTCCTCTAGTCCTTCTTTATGGGAACTCATGAAGAACTTTTCTGAATGCACCCTCTCCACCCAACCCCTGCTTTTAGAGACCTCTATCCTGTCCCCTCTCCGTCTCCTCTTTTCTAAGCTGAACAGTTCCAGTCTCTGTAGCCTTTCTTCATCTGGGACCTGTTCCCAACCCCTGATCATGTTAGTTGCCCTCCCCTCTCCCAGCCTCTCTCTTCCCCTCTCCCACCTCCTTTTCCCAGTCTCCCCCAGTTTTGTTCAATAAAGACAGAGTCAATGTTGGAAGAAACGTTATCTTTATTTTGTACATCAATAAGAAGGGGGGCTAGGGAAGGGTAAGTGGAAGGAGGTGAGGGAGGAATGGGGTACGAGCCCCCGATGGGGAGGACTGGGCTGGCTCTGTGGGCTTCTGGGGGTGGAAGCTCTCCTGCAGCCCCCCAATTACTCCCTCTCCCCAGATGGCAGCCTGCGGCAAGTGCAGCCGGGCTGATGGCCGAGTGGTGTGATGTGCCCAGTGTGGGCACTCAGGGCACTCCAAGCCAGAACTTCTTTGCAAGCGGGGCACCCCTTAGAACTGTGTGTCCGGGGTGGGGGTCGGGACCCTTTAAGCGCAGCCCTCGGCTAGCCTGAGACAGCATCTCCATGCTCTAAGTCCTCCTTTTATGCCCTGCCGGCACTGCTTCCGGCCATCCTTAAGCCCTGTTCAGAGTCCACTCAATGTGGACTTACTAGTTCGAACTAGCAAAACGCTAGTTCGAACTAGTTTTTAGTTCTAGATGCGTTAGTTCGAACTAGCTTAGTTCGAATTAACTAATTCGAACTAAGTTAGTTCGAACTAGCGCTGTAGTGTAGACGTACCCTCATAGACATCCAAATGTTGAGTCATCCAGGAGTTGCAGGTGGTCTTTGTTTTACTGGTTTAATGAGTTAGATGACCAAGTCTGGAATTCATACCCAAGTGTCCTAAAATGCATGTTGATGGCAGACAGATCTGTCATAAATCTGAAAGTATCAGCTGAACTCTTGTTTTTTGCAAGCTGAATGAGTGGGCAAGATGCTGATATTTTCATTATACCCATAGTTTGATTTGTGTGTAAGATAGGAGACAACCATTCTGGTTGTTCTGTCAATCTAACATATCTAAACTGGGAAGAACCAGTGAGGTTGTTAGTGATGCATTGCAACCTATTGCTGGGTAAGTTTTGAACACCTGGCTGTGGTTTCATGTTTTTCCTCATTTCTGCAGGAGTAGTGCACTTCAGCCTTTGTCCAGAAATGAATCATGAGAATTAGGCTCCTAAAGCTCTTAATATTTACAAATCATTCAAGAACCATTTTCAAAAATGCTTCAGTTGTTTAGGAGATTAAGTCACATTAACCTTCAATAGGACTTAAACTCTTAAGTAACTGAGGCATTTGTGAAAATTTTACAAAAGTACAGTGTACAGATTGTGCAAAACAGAAAAGACTTGACTTTGGATGCATGTCATATAATATTGTCTTGTGGAGAAAAGAGTGGAAACAAGCTCTATGCAGGGTTGTGATAAGAGCTGTTCAGACACTTGAGTATATTGTCACACTGATGAAAAATGGCAGCCCTTCCTCTGTGAAAGCTAGCTCAATATTCCAAGGAGATCACAGTTGCTGAATAAACACTGTAGCATGGCCACTAAATGCCTTGCTTAAGTCACACATTGCTGGTGTGGGTTTGAATTAATCTGCCTCGTGCACTGGCTGGTCCTTTTGGCACAGAAACAACTGAAAGCTGACCTCCAGGGACTATGAACTGAGCAGCCTCTATCCACTCTTGTCCCTTCTCTTGACTTTTGATGGAGTAGTGACTGCCGAGCATGGTTCAGTTCTCAGTGTGAGCAGGAGCATCTCTGGGACAATGTCACCTGACCTAACCCTTGATTTGTTGGGGTTCTGATCCCATGTAGGGCTTCTGGATGCTATCACAACAAAATAACAGTAATTAGAACTGTAATTTAAACAAAGTCATAGGAAATTACAATTTGTTGAAACCAAACCTTCTCGTGGGAAACAGTCAGCTTTGAGAAATTTCCTGTTTGAAACATACCTCAAAACTTTTTTTCACTCTGTTTTCAACAGTTTTGAAATGAAAAGTTCCATGTTTTGGTTGACAATGACTTCATTTTGAAAATTAAGTTAATTTATTGTTTTAAAGAAAAGGGAATGGATAAAAAGAATATTGAAATTAGGGCGATCAATCATAGTTTTAATCTTACTGTTAAACAATAGAATACCAATTGAAATGTATCAAATATTTTGGATGTTTTCTATATTTTCTGTATCTTTTCTATATTGTATTTTGTGTTGCAATTAAAATTGAAGTGTATATTATTTGTATTATAAATATTTGCACTGTAAAATGATAAATTAAATAAATAGCATTTTTCAGTTCACCTCATACAAGTACTATAGTGCAACCTCTTTATGAAGAAAGTGCAATTTACAAATGTAGATTTTTTTATTACATAATTGCATTAAAAAACAAAACAATGTAAATCTTCCAAGCTTACAAGGCCACTCTGTCCTACATCTTGTTCAGCCAGTTGCTAACACAAAAAAGTTTGTGCACATTTATGGGTGATAATGCAGTCTTCTTCTTATGTATAATGTCACCAGAAAATCAGAACAGGCATTCTTTTGTAGTCAGCATTATAAGGTATTTGGTAGATGCCAGATATGCCAGGTAAGCTCTTCCATGCTTCGGCCACCTTTCCAGTGGACATGCTTCCATGCTGATGGCACTCTTTAAAAAATTGTAAATGAAATGGTCTGTCCCCTGCTGTGTTTTACCCACGTTCTGCCATATATTTCATGCTATAGCAGTCTCAGATGATGACCCAGCACATGATGTTAATTTTAAGAACACTTTCGCTTCAGATTTGACAAAACACAAAGAAGGTATCGATGTGAGATTTCTAAAGATAGCTGCAGCATTTAACCCAAGGTTTAAGATTCTGAAGCACCTTCAAAAATCTGAGAGTTATGAGGTGAGGAGCATTCTTTCAGAAGTCTTAAAAGAGCAACACTCTGATACAAAATCTTCACAATCCAAACCACCAAAAAAGAAAATCAGAAAATTCTACTGGTGGCATCTGATTCAGATGAATATGAGCATGTGTTGGTCCACATTAATTTGGATTATTATCAAGCAGAGCCTGTCATCTGCCAGGACACATATCCTGTGGAATTGTGATTGAAGCATGAAAGCATATATGAATTGTTAGTGCATTCTGCACATCCTTTGGTATATATGTTTGTGACTATTTTCTTCCACTATTTGATCTGAGGAAGTGGGTCTGGCCCACGAAAGCTCATCATCTAATAAACCATCTTGTTAGTCTTTAAAGTGCTACATTGTCCTGCATTTTGCTTTGGCTACCACAGTGCCATGAGTACGCCTGCTCTCACTTTCTGGTGACATTGTACACAAGAAGTGGGCTGTGTTATCTCCTGCAAATTGTAACCAAACTTGTTTGTCTGAGCCAGTGTATGAATAAGAAGAAGGACTGAGTAGTTAGGCAGGCTATAAAATTATTTACTGTTTTATTTTTGAACACAGTATTTTGAACATAAATCTACACTTGTAAGTTCACCTTTCATGAGAAAGAGATTGCACCACAGTACTTGCAGGAGGTGAATAAAAATACAATTTCTTTTGTTTTTTTACAACACAAATATAATAAAAAATATAAAGTGAGCACTGTACACTTTGTATTATGTATTGTAATTGAAATAAATATACTTGAAAATGTAGAAAATATCCAAAATATTTATATAAATAAATAAATAAATAAATGGCATTGTTTAATCACAATTAATTTTTAAATTGCTTTTCAGCCATAGCTAAAATGATAATAAAACATTTCAAAATGATCACAT
Source organism: Pelodiscus sinensis (assembly GCF_049634645.1). NCBI lineage: Eukaryota > Metazoa > Chordata > Testudines > Trionychidae > Pelodiscus > Pelodiscus sinensis. Next base: position 12,179,613 of record NC_134715.1, read on the forward strand.
GAAGTGTTTCAGTGGATCTGATCTGATTTTTCTGTTGTTTTTGTTTGTAACATTTTTAGAAATTTTGAGTTTTGTTCCAATTTAGGACAGGAAAATTTTTCAAAGTCTTACAAATTGTACTGGGATGGGAACGCTTATTCTAGCCAGTTCTAAAATAATAGGCACATCCAACAGATCTGGATTAATATCTGTCTACACTGTTGAAACCTAATTCAAATTTCAGTCCAATGCTTTGAAGAAGCACATATATATATGGACCTCATGTAACCCTCCTTGTTCTCTTTTCTTCTTCCTCTTATGTCATCTTGATTGTTTTCATAGGTTTCTAGTAAGAATAGTGTGATTTCCAAGTGAGGTAATGGGCAAAACACCTAGTTACTCATGGTCCCTGCTTCCCCAGTTTTTATTTATATTGAGTGGGGTGGGTTTCTGCTGCCACAGTTTGTTGTGCAAATGTTGTTTCTGTGCGAGCCATTCTTGTAGAACATAAGGGCATAAGAACGACAATACTGGGTCAGACCAAAGGTCCATCTAGCTCTGCCAACAGTGGCCAATGCCAGATATATCTGAGGGAATGAAGAGAACAGGCAATCACCGAGTGATCTATCCCCTGTTGCGCATTCTGGAAATAGGGACACTTCAGAGCATGGTTTTGCATTCCCACCCATCCTGGCTAATATCACTGATGGACCTTTCCTCCATGAACTTATCTAGTTCTTTTATTAATCCTGTTATAGTCTTGGCCTTGATGTACCTACAGGATCAGCTCAGGAGACCTCTTCCTAAAGAGCTGCAAATACTAAACATTGGTCAGTCTTTTAAATCAAATTCATCAAGAGACAAAATGTAGTACTGTGCCCTGAGGTATTTTCAAGCAGCTTGTGAATGTAGGGAGAGTTGTTTAATCCCTGAATCCATTTATAAGGGCTTAAATCCATACATATGTAATAACGATTAATTATGTAGGTCAGTTTTGCTTTATGTGTATTCCTCACCATACTGCTCATTAGCTGAACAAAGAAAATAGCTTCAGAATTTCAGAGCAAAAGTCTATCACAGTTTGGCGAGCCAAATGACTCATTCAGAAGCACAGGCACATGGGAGACCTGGACTCTGGACTGATATTAAATCTCAAATTTCTAAGGATGGCCCGGGCCTGGAAAATCATGAGGGAAGCTTCTCAGAATCTCCACTAGTATGATGAAGTCTACATTACTTCTTGTTGCACCTCAATACAGCAGTGATGTCCAGCTGCTAAGAGGCAAAAAGGTACAGTCATCAATTAGCCAGCCATGATAGTGATGTGTAGAACAACAGTGCATGTGTAGAAGAGATTCAGGGTGCCCTCTTAGGCTATGTCTAGACTGCAGGCTTCTTTCGAAAGAGGCTCTTTCGAAAGCATCTTTCGAAAGAGCCTCTTTCGAAAGATCGCGTCTAGACTGCAGGCGGATCTTTTGAAAGAGAAATCCGCTTTTTCGAAAGAGAGCACCCAGCGAGTCTGGATGCTCTCTTTCGAAGACGGCCTCTTTACATTGAAGAACGCCTTCTTTCGAAAGAGGAGCTTTCGAAAGAAGGCGTTCTTCCTCGTGAAATGAGGTTTACCGCCATCGAAAGAAAAGCCGCGTTCTTTCGAAATAATTTCGAAAGAACGCGGCTTGAGTCTGGACGCAGGGGAAGTTTTTTCGGGAAAAGGCTACTTTTCCCGAAAAAAACCCTGAGTCTGGACACGGCCTCAGGGATGGGAGAACATAGAATCATGGAACAGAAAGGAACCTTGAAAGGTCAAGTCCAGTTTATTCTTAGTTAACTATTAATGCTGCATGCTAGTAATACACTTTCTATGATACTGTGAATAAGAATTTCTTTAGCTTACCAAGAGTCCAATCCTGCTCTCTTTAGTCAGGCAAAACTACCATTAACTCCAATGAGGATTGTGCCCGAGGGAGAAACACAGCGTCCGGCAAATACATAGTAACCGACTACAAAAATGTTCTTGCATCTTATGGCAAAAAAAATACTGCTTAAATGGCTATGGATGGGTTTTCTCCAGAATACTTAGTATTGGTCTAACTCTGCTTTCAACCGCACTCTAAAAACATAGGAACCAAGCATAATTTAGATCAGTTTAATGTCATATCATTAATATGCTGCTAATTTAAAAGAGAGCTCTGCTAGCTCCTTGGTCCTCAGATTGAAGGGCAAAGGACATTTCATTGCAATAGGGACACAGAGGCAAAAGAGAAAAGTAGCATCCTCCTTGATTTTGTATGTCCCAAACTCCAGCAGCCGCATCCCCCAAAGGATATAAGGAGACAGAAGCTCATTCCGAAGAGGGCATATCACTAATGCTAGAGTTTCAGGGCATCTAAGCAAACACGTTATATTGCCTATCCATGCTTCTCAATACAGTACTTGTGTCCTGCTTCATCAAAGCTTTTAAGCAGATAAGCCAGTTAATATTTATTATTGAATGGCCAATGGCCTTTCTCAGACCTCTCCAAACAGGCATAAGAAACAGAAGACCAAATGGGGAAATAAACATGTGAGGAGCTAACTGGATCTCTCTCTGACAATAAAGTGTCAACTTTAGCAAGTATTGTGAATGAGAAACATACTGAGCTAATACCAGTTTCAGAGAACTAGAGGGATCTGAACATAGGCTTTTGAGGCAAGATGGATCTGGCACTGTAGTAATGCAGCAGAAGGTGAAGTGTATTCTGGAAATTTGAGATGGACCCAAATTGCACAGCTCAGATTTGAATCTAAACTTCCTTAAAATGTGGACAAGTGTGGATCCAAAGTTTTTGTTAAGTCAATTTCAGAGATGGAAACTGTAATGTCTAGATACGAACTTCTCCCAGATTCTAGATCTGGATATGAACCTTTTCAAAATTCAGAGGTGTTAGGATGCAGATTTTTTTGCTGCACTCCGACAGGAAATCAATTACAACTTTAAGGGACTATTCTCATCTGAGAGTACACCTGTCCTCTGTTCATCTGTTTTGTTAATTAAAATGATAAATTCTTCTGGACAGACACTGTTTCTTGTTGCGTGTCTCTATAGCACCTGATCACACAGGCACCTGATTTCAACTGAGGGCCTCTAGGTAATTATGGAATATAAACAATGAGTAACAAGGACTTCAAACTCGATGGGCCACTAGCACTTCCGTTATAAGCAACTAATTTGCACAGAAGGGTATACAGAGGAAGATTATTCATTAACGAGTTCATACATTCATATTCAAAGTGTGCAGATTTGTTAGTTAAATCTGATATATCCATTTACATTTACTTTTGTGTTTGTACTCGTGTTTTCACTTCCTGTGAATATCTGAGCAAATGAGCTCACCTTCATGAGTGTTCATACAAACAGTAGCAATTAAGCTAACTTTGCAGAAAGGAAATCTCGAATTTATAAACATGAGTTTTCACCCCTCACACCTAATTTTCAGAGAGGTGGTCATGCCAAAAGGAAATAGAAACAACATGTGATCTGTGCCCTCTTGTAAAACAACTGAAATTTCTACTTGTAGCTCTCTGCTTGCAGTCAACCTACAGAGCCAGCTTTATTCTCCAGAATTCTTCAGCAAATTATTTTGAACAAGTCACAGAAAATTATTACGTGCTTGAGGGCAATTTGCAAAGAGACAAAACTTATCAAATAAATGAGTTATTAATTATTTGCCTACCTTTAAGACTTGGCAAAGCAATTATTTTACAAGTTAACAAAATAATCTTATTCTGAAAAAATCATATCACAAAGATCAGTTACTGACTGCAAATAAGCCTATTTGATAGAGCTAAATGAATATGGGTTTAATAATTCTTTAGAATTATTATTTAACAAGTTATAACTGCTATTATGAAATCTGAGAGACAAGGAATGTGAGATAATATTTTTATTTGATCAATTTCTGTTAAGAAAGAGACACGCTTTCAAGTTGTAAAGCTTATCTCTCACCAACGAAAGGTGGTCTACTAAAAGATATTACCTCACCCACCTTGCCTCTCTTATTTTCTGGGACCAACATGGCTACAACAACAACACAATTACATCTATTTCAATATAATTTTCATGGAATATACATTATTAAACTTGAATTAAAGTTGAGACAGTATATCTACAGTTTAGACATAAAAACACTTAAGAAACAACAATTATAAAACCAGAAAATTCTGAGTTAGGGTTAAACTGCAAAGAAACTCTATTGTCCATTTATCCTAAATTAGAATCTTGTAGACCTAGGAGTCGGATCCACATCTGATGTAAATCAGCATAGCTCCATTAAATTAAAAGACGCTCCCAGTTTATAACTGTATAGGATCTGTGGTGAAATTTAAGCCCTATTGAAGTAAACTGAGTCAAGATTTCACCACTAGCTCTGAGATGCTAATCTGCTCAGAGTTACACATAAAAATGTATCAAAACCAAACATACAGGTACAGTGGTGGAAGTCTGCAGGATGGAGACCAAACGATCACTGAACTGCTCACAGGCAAATTTTCATCTAGGTGATCTGGGAACCTATGGCCTGTTGGGAAGACACCAGATTGCTGTAGAAATTACTGGTAAACTATAGCTCTAGATACAAAGTAGATTCTGTGAAATTCATACATTTATAACACAAGTATGTAAGAGAATTATACAGCATAGGATGGCCTGGTAGAATCAGAGAAACCTACAGATGCATATACTGATGAACTTTTACTGAACTGGGCACATATTGTGCATGTAAATGAAAGTTAATTTCCCTTTATTTATTGCCTTCAAGTCACTTTTTAAACTTAGTTGTCGTGTACCAGCTCTGAGCATTCACCTAGGAGCACGTAGCCTGTAGTGGAACAAGTTATACAGCCACCGAATCTTTTTTTTTTTTTTATGAATTTTTATTTCATTATCATTGTACCTTCGCTTTACTATCCCTATATCCATGCTAGGTTTACTGCTTACCAACGAAAACACAATTCTTTTTGATTCCCCTAGTTGACACCAGTTTATAAATAGTACTGGTGTGTACTGGTTTTTTCAGAATGCAAGAAGGTCAGAAAAAACATTTTCTTTTGAAATGAAAAAAGGAGGCAAAAACAAGAATTTTAATAACAGACTTGACATGAGAGCAGCATAATACCAGCATGAATCACATCTGGTAGCAGACTTTTATTGGAAGACCTAGATTGCTTTGTTCCTGTCCCTGACATAATATTCAAGGCTGGGTTTAGGTTTATATTTGCACAGAATGGGGCTGTTCACTAGAGTCCATGCAAATCAAACACTTGATTTATGCACCGTTCCACTGGAGGGTGTAACATTAAATTTAATTTTGTGAGGAACGCCTGAGGTGCCTCAATGCCTGTGGCTGACATTGTGAACTAGGCAGTAAGGTGCAGAAGAATTCATTACTGTTTCCAATATGCGAAATGCAGCATTTGAATGAAACATTTGTCTCTTGTCAAAAGGGAGCAATGTCTGTTCTCTGTAAAAATATCCCCCACTCCCACTTTGATTTTATTGCCAATTCAGCCCACTGGACCCCTAGGCTGTGGATGTAGCTGGTTTTTTGGGGTAGGAGGAAATCAAATGATCTTCACTGGAATGTGGAAGCAGTGCCCAGGTTGGAGTGCTGCTACAAAGGACAAATATTGATGTATATAAGTTCAGTGCTTCACAACAGCAGTCTCCATCAATGTACCTAACAATATTATCCAGTCCTCCTCCCAAAGATGAACATTCATGCAATCTAATGAAATATTTTAAATGATTGCTATAGGCCTTCCCCTTTCTTTTCTGGTTCAGTGGTCCTCAGATGCTCAAGCAAAAGACCAACTGACCAGACCAATATGCAGCAATCCTTGCCCAGAGATGAAACACCCATACTTTACCTCAGACAAAGACTTGGGACATTAAGTTGTCTAACTATGTTCTTAGGATTTTCACCCTCTCCTCACCCTGATTTGTGACAGATAAGCCTCAACATTTGGTAACAGCATTAAGATTAGGGGCTCTCAAACTTCATTGCAGTGTGATTCCTACTGGCAACAAAAATTACTACATGACCTTGGAAGAAGGGAGGGAGGGAACAAAGCCAAAGCTGGGCCCCAAATCTTGGGCTTTGGCCCCGGTAGCAGGGCTCAGATTTTGGCTATAGGCCCCAGCAAATCTAAGCCATCCCTGGAGAGTCCATTAGAACAGGATCACAACCCACAGTATGAGAATCACTGATTTAGATGAAAATAACAATATCACTTTTCACCCGTAGATCCCAAAGTGTTTCAGTAAATCTCCCCATTCTACACTGGAGAAAGCATGGCATGAAGAAGCAAAAAGATTTGTAAATTTGCACAGCAGGTCAGTAGCAGAACCCAAGCCCCAGACTCTCAATATGGTGCCTGTATTTCTCTATGCCTCAACTCTTCTTCTTCTTCTCCCCCCCCCCCTTTTTTTTTTTTTTTTTTTTTTGCCTGTCTTATTTATGTAGTGCTTGATTACATAAACAAGCTTAGGGGACAGCAAGCAGGGATATGCATCAAGCATCCATGCAAACCTTGCTGCCATATAGGGACTGATTCCTCTTGCTTTGAAGCAGAAGGAGAGCAACATGTACTAGAGAACTGTTAGGGTATGTCTACACTGCAACATTATTTAGAAATAACTAGCGCTATTCTGAAATAATTTAGTCCGTGTCTACACAGCAGGCAGTTATTTCAAAATAGTGTCAAAATATTGTCAAGCTGGAGGACTTCTTACTCCAACTCCTGGAACCCTCACTGTACGAGGAATAAGGGAAATCGGAGGAAGAGTGCTCTATTTTGAAATAAGTGCTGTGTAGATGCTCCCTATTTCAAAATAAGCTATTTTGAAATATGATACGCAGTTGACATAACTCAATTTATGGAGCTTATTTCAAGTTAAGCCCTACACTGGAGACGTACCCGAAGTGTGCACACAGCTGGGTGCACACAGATGCATAGTGCAAAATAAGCTGTTGTGGAAAAAATTGACACCCCAACTAGCCATGAAATAAGCATTTGTGTAGACAAGTCCTTAGATTGTAAACTTTTGGGGGCAAAGATTATGAGCACACAGAACCTAGCACAATGGAACTCCATTCTTGATTTTGAATGCCTGGCTGTGAAAATGGTGTCACCAGGAGTTTTGAGATCAATTTTCTTGAATATCTTTATCAGTGATTTAGATATTGGCATAGAGAGTACAATTACAAAATTTGCAGATAATACCAAACTAGGAAGGGTTGCAACACTTTGGAGGATAGGAACTGGAGAAATGGTCTGAGGTAAATAGGATGAAATACAATCAGGGAAAATGCAAAGTACTCCACTTTGGAAGGAACAATCAGTTGCACACATACAAAATGGGCAATGACCGCCTAAGAAGAAATACTGCAGAAAGGCAACCGGGGTCAGAGAGGACCACAAGCTAAATAGGGGTATGTCTACACTACCCTCCTAGTTCGAACTAGCGGGGTAATGTAGGCATACCGCACTTGCAAATGAAGCCCGGGATTTGAACTTCCCGGGCTTCATTTGCATAAGCGGGGAGCCACCATTTTTAAAACCCCGCTGGTTCGAACCCCGTGCAGCGCGGCTACACGGGGCACGAACTAGGTAGTTCAAATTAGGCTTCCTAGTTCGAACTACCGTTACTCCTCATTTCACGAGGAGTAACGGTAGTTCGAACTAGGCTTCCTAGTTCGAACTACCTAGTTCGTGCCCCGTGTAACCACGCTGCACGGGGTTCGAACCAGTGGGGTTTTAAAAATGGCGGCGCCCCGCTTATGCAAATGAAGCCCAGGAAATTCAAATCCCGGGCTTCATTTGCAAGTGCGGTATGCCTACATTACCCCGCTAGTTCGAACTAGCGGGGTAGTGTAGACATACCCTAGGAGACGGCAGAGTGACACTGTTTCAAAAAAGCAAACATCCTTCTGAGAGGCATTACCTAGGGATATAATAGTGTAGTCGATCAACCAGTTAACCGATAAGCAAAAGCTTATGGGTTAATTCTATAGACTACATGCATTTCCTTCACTCCCCCGCCAATACATTATTTAGCAGGGTAGCCAGCAGCCTGACTCACTCCTTGGTCGCACCAGGTCCAGGATCTACCCCTGCTGCAGCTCTGCATTTAAAGCATATTAGGAGCCAGGCGGGAAGGCAGCCTGGCTCAGTTCCAGCTCCCGTGAGGTCTGGAAGCTCAGCCCTGCCCTTCCCCCTGGACAGGAGCTGCTGCCACCCCACGCTGTGCAGCAGTCTAGGGTGACAGGCAGCTGGTCCGCAAGGGACAGTGGTTTTTAAACTGGCTCCCCTCGTGGATCAGCTCCCGCTTGGCATCCCACACTTTTGCCTCTGATCCAGAGGCAGAGGTACAGAGTGGCAGGGGGCTTCTCGGGAGTGGGGATGGAGTGCACTGGCTGCTGGCCTGATCCCCAGGGTTTATGGAATAGTTGACAAACCGATAAAAATTCATGAGGTTAATCGACTATTCAATTAACGGATATTTAACATCCCTATCAGTAACAGGAGTGATATAAGTAAGGCAGAAACAGTAATTCTTCCACTCTACTCATAGAAATATAGGGCTGGAAGAAACCTTGGGAGGTCATCATATCCAGCTCCTTGCACTGAGACAGGACCAAGTAAACTTAGAGCATCCCTGATGGATGTTTGTCTAACCTGTTCTAAAAATCTCTGGTGATGGGGTTTCCATAAGCTCCCTTGGAAGCCTATTCCAGATCTTAATTAAACTTAAAGTTACAAAGTTTTTCCTAATATCTGACTTAAATCTCCTGGCAGTTTAATCCCATTAGGCAGAACATGGCACACATACAAGTTATTATAAAATGAGAATTGTTCAGATTGGATTTGGCTTACAGTGTAATTATAATTATAATTATAATTATAATTGCAATTATAATTATAATTTATTGGACAGTGGGTTGTCAAGTCATTTAACCTTCCTGTGTTTCAGTTTCCCAATCTGTAAAATGGAGATTATAATATTTCCTTACCCCTTTGGGTGTCGTGAGCCTTAATTCACTGATATCTGTAAAGGATTTGGGGATTCTCAGATGAACGCTACTGTGTGAGTGCAAAGTATCATTATTATTAACCATCTGCTTTATTTTCCTCTTTTTCAGTCAGCGTTTTTCTTTATATTGTCTTGATGTAAAATTTTCTGAAAGTATTATTTTAAAAGGCTAGTTTCAATACTTAGACCCCCGATTCAATAAATCACGGAAGCACCTGATTAACTCCCATTGACTTAAATTACTTACTTTGATATATTTTAGATCCAATGGGATGTAAGCATTTGCCTAAATTAAGTCCATGCTTAACTGTATGCTGGATAGGGATGAACTTAAATGCATGGTGAAAGTTAAACACAGGTTTTTATCCTTTGCTGAGTCACACCTTAGACATCCTACAATCCGTTTCACACATACAGAATGGGAAGTGACAGTCAGTACTGCAGAAAGGGATCTAGGGGTCATAGTGGACCACAAGCTAAATATAAATCAACAGTGTGATGCTGTTGCAAAAAAGCAAACATGATTCTGGGATGCATTAACAGGTGTGTTGTGAGCAAGACATGAGAAGTCATTCTTCCGCTCTACTCTGTGCTTATCAGGTCTCAATTGAAGTATTGTGTCCAGTTCTGGGCACCACATTTTAAGAAAGATGTGGAGAAATTGGAGAAGGTCCAGAAAAGAGCAACAAGAATTATTAAAGGTCTAGAGATATGCCCTATGAAAGAAGACTGAAAGAATTGGGCTTGTTTAGTTTGGAAAGGAGCAGACTGAGAGGGGACATGATAGCAGTTTTCAGGTACCTAAAAGGGTGTCACAAGGGAGAGGGAGAAAAATTGTTCTCCTCGGTCTCTGAGGATAGGACAAGAAGCAATGGGCTTAAACTGAAGCAAGGGAGGCTTAGTTTGACATTAGGAAAAACTTCCTAACTGTCAGGCTATGTCTATACTACAGGGTTTTTATAGAGAGCTTTTTGCGGTGCAGGGATACCTCTTTCTACGAGGCATAATTCCTTTTTGCACAAGTGTTCTTGAGTAAAAAGGTGTGTGTAGATGCTCAACAGGGGTTTCTTGCGCAAAAAGAGCCTATCGCAAAAAGCACAGGTGCTCTGATGGCCATTCTGTGAATGGCAATAAGATCTTTCTTGTGCAAGAGCATCCATGCAGTGTGGACGCTCTCTTGTGCAAAAGCACATCACGTTTGCAATGTGCTTTTGAGGTGTGGACGTGCTTTTGCACAAGAAGTTTTTGCGGAAGATCTCTTCTGCAAAAAGCTTCTTGCGCAAAACCCCTGCAGTGTAGACCAAGCCTCAGGGTGATAAAAACTGGAATAAATTGCCTAGGGAGGTTGTGGAATCTCCATCTCTGGAGATATTTAAGAGCAGGTTAGATAGTCGTCTAACAGGGATGGTCTAAACGGTACTCGGTCCTGCCATTAGGGCAGGGGACTGGACTCAATGACCTCTCGAGGTCCCTTCCAGTTCTAGTGTTCTATGATTCTATGATTCTACTGTATTTAGCTGTATTCAATTACAGAAGTTATTATGCAAATCAACTTCTCAAATTTTCTTGAGGCACTCATTGGCAAACTGTAGTGTTCAGGCTGATGTATAGTGTTGACTGTCCTTTTTTCCAGCTGCTAAAATCATATTGAAATACTTTATTTTTTCCTAATATTATACAATGTCTGTAGCAGCCACTGGAATGCTATGTGCTCATAAATTGGAGGAGAACTGGTCTGTACAAATTTGGGATTCTGGAGATATGTGGGACACTTGTTCTATTAATATATAGCTCATGCTATGAAAAAGTTTGAGAACTCCTGCATCAGAATACTTGTAAAATATGCAGAACAGCAGAAGAACACAAAAATGTCTGTCCTTTCACATCAGTGGAAAGTCGCATTACAATGGGGTTTGGTTATGATTAAAAGATATTGCTCTGCTACAGGTATTCAGTCAGTTCTTAGCAACATAGAAGCTGCTAATGACTGTTATTTTGTTTATTTATAGAGCTGAAAATGACATGATTTTGATAGACACCATTCAATGATTGTCTTGGTAGCTTCCAGCTTTGTGATGTGGAATGCATGCTATACTATCTCTTCTAGGTTAAAGGAAGTTGAATGGTGACTTTGTCACATGACCTTCCCTTGTGTTTTTTTCACTGAACTCTTTGAGAACTTTGGATTTGTGGCCACAATATTATAAAATGAATAATCATCCTCTGTATCAGGAGAAAGGGTGGCCTTATGGTTAAAACACCTAAACTGGAAATCTGGAAAAACTGCATTCAGTTCCCAGTTCTGCCACAGACTTCCTGTGTGCTCTCTTGGGGTACATCTACACTCAGAGAAGATCAAAGCTGCCACTGTCGATCATCCAGGGTTCAAATTAGCGGGTCTAGTAAAAACACACTAATTTGAACTGAGAGGGGCACTCTGGTCAATGCTGGTAGTCCTGCTTCCACTTACTTTGACTTCCTGCAGTGTGGACAGCACCAAAAGTCAAGTTAAAGTACTCTGACTTCAGCTGTGCAATTAACGTAGCTGAAGTTGCATATCTTAATGTGATCTTATCCCGTAGTGTAACCATACCCTTGACGAATACATTTAATTCCCCAATTGCAGAATTCTTCTTTTCTATCATCTTACATCTCTATTTAGATTGTAAGCTCTTTGGGTTGTAACATTCTTACTTTATAAATGTTGGGATCTGAAAGTGTTACTTTAATATAAATAATAAAGAGGGAATTGGTAAATCAATTTGTTCCATATTAAAATTAATATTTTAATGTAGATATTATGTATTAATGATATTACTGTCCATGAACACTTTTCACTTCTACAAATATCTAAAAGCATGCTATGAATGTGCTGCCAGATTCACTGAGGACTATCACTGAGTGCTGGATATAGTAGGGTTGGTTCTAAGCCCAGATCAGACTTCTCCTGGTTATAAAACTTCTTACTCTTAATACGAGGAAAGATGTATAATCTGGAAATCAGCCAAATTTATAATTCTTGTACAAAAATCTCACTATCTTCCTTTCTGCTTTGGTCAGTAATGCAAAGCTCTTCACATGGACAGCAGGCACTTTTTATTATTAAATTTGTTTATTATAGTAGTGGTAAAGAAGCAACTAAGAGTGGGGACAATTGTGGTAAGTGCTATACAAGCAGGATGTGTCTACAAATTGTGTATCTTATTTCAATCTTATTTCCAAAGAGCTTATTTCGTACTTTGGCACTGTCTGCACAGTGCCAGATTTTGAAATAACCTGCTAGTCTGAAATGTCCCTTACTTCTCGTAGAATGAGATGTATAGGGACGTTGGAATAGCACGCCTGTTGTATTTCGAAATAACAGGCTTGCTGTTAAGACACAGGGTAGCTATTTCCGGATACCTCTGGAATCCCGGAATAGCGCTGCCATGTAGATGTAGTCACAGAGTAGAAGACAATCCTTGCACTGAAGAGCTGTGCTGCTGTAGTGCTTCAGTGTAAACATTACGGCTGTGTCTACATTGGCACCCTTTTCCAGAAAAGGGATGCTAATGAGACACTTCAGAATTGCAAATGCCGCGGGGGATTGAAATATCCCCCGCGGCATTTGCATGAACATGGCTGCCGCTTTTTTCCGGCTCGGGGTTTTGCTGGAGAAAAGCGCCAGTCTAGTCTACTTTCAAGTAGGAATAAGGGATCTTCCGGAAAAGGGTTTATTTTCCACAAGATCCCGTCTAGACTGGTGCTTTTCTCCGGCAAAACCCCGAGCCGGAAAAAAGCGGCAGCCACGTTCATGCAAATGCCGCGGGGGATATTTCAATCCCCCGCGGCATTTGCAATTCCGACGTGTCTCATTAGCATCCCTTTTCCGGATAAGGGTGCCAATGTAGACACAGCCTACCTGTGCCAATGGAAGGGGTTCTCCATGGGGACAGTAGCTAGGAGGACAGAAGAAGTCTTCCGTCAACCTAGCATAGTCTACACTGGGGCTTAGGTTCAAACAGCTGTGTTTCTCAAAGATGGGGATTTTTCACACCCCTGAGAGAAGTAGCTATGCCAATGTACTGTCCAATGTAAAGTGTGGACCAGACCTAAACAGACAAGTATAATCATGGGATGAGAGAAGAAGTAAAACACGGAAGTAGAGTGAACAGTGCGATTAAATGCCTTGTTAATTCTACATATTTTTTGGGGGTGGAGATTAGATAGAAGGGATCCGCTAACTGGAAAGAAGAGGGATGAGAGTGGGCATTGAGAGGAAAGGAGAAAAGAGGAGTTAAAGTTATGATGGGCAGGTTCTCAGGACAGGTGAGGAGTCTGAGAGGAGGGGCGGGATGGCTGAAGATAACTTCCAATAAGCACAGGACAGAGAAGTTCCAGTCAAAACTGTAATAAGTTCTACAAGCCCTGGTCTACACTAGGGAGTTATTTTGAAATAATCCCCCTTATTTTGAAATAATATGTGGAGCGTCCACACTTCCAAGCCTGTTATTTCGAAATCTGTACCTCTGCTTTTCTTGGGGAATAACATTTATTTCAAAACAGTTATTTCGAAATAGTATTAGTGTGGATGCCCCGCTGCTGCTTTTTCTAAATAACTACTCCCCAGAGTAATTTGAATTAATTACTCCCCAGTGATTCCTGGGGATCTAAGTCGAGGTAACGTGTCCCCATTAGTGGGGACACACTATTTCGATTTTGTTATTTTGGGAGTTATTATTTCAAATGTAGTTAATTTCAGAATAATTTCCTAGTGTAGACATGACCCGAATAGCCAAAGGTCCTTGCTGTGGCTGCTTCTGCTACTATTTCTACTGTCTTAAATCTGGCTGTCTCCACTCCTCAGTTTTCTTCCAACGCCCCAAGGTGGGAGACAGGAAAAGCATGACCTGGGTCCTATTTTCTCCAAAATGAGGGCATCTCCCCTGAATTGTTTTAGGGTTGGAAGGGTGCGAGGAAGAGAGGTGGGTCAAGCTGAGCCCAATTTCCCACTGCAATCCCAAGCACAGCAGTCTCTTCAGTCATCCTTAAAAACATGCAAGGTTTAGATCAATAAGTTTTCCTCAGTATCTCTGGATTCCTGTGTTGTTTCTTAAGCCTACTAAGACTTGTCTTGAATGCTGCAGATACTGAGATAAAGTTATATAGTAATCTAAGATCCTGATCCTACACACATGTATGTATTATCTTAACTCCTTGCACAGGAGTCAATGGACCTACTTATGTGAATAAAGCTAAGGAGATGCATAAATGTGCAGGATTGGAGCCTAAGGTGTTATCTGAGGCAACCAGTATATTCAAGGGTGATTACTTTAATAATGTCCATTTTGGTCAACATGCTGCTCATTCAGGAGCTGCCTTTTCAAAAGTATTCACAGTGGGACTGGAGGGACTGAATTTCATGGGGTGAAATCCTGCTTCCCTTATACTTCAAATCAATGGCAAACCTGCCATGGACTTCAATGGGTTCAGGATTTCACCCCCAGGGAATTAGTTAGCCAACTAGAGTGACAGAAAAAAACAATGTAAGATGACCAATGACATTATCTACTTTCTATGATATCCAAAAAATCTCGATGAGTTTTCCAATCTGCCCACACAATAAGTCAGTGTCTGGCGATCCTTAATTACTCAGAAAACACAGCACACATCCCATTCCATCATGGAACTGTCTAGGTGGCAAGTTCAGGCCCATGTGTTCTGCCACATGGAGGAGAAAGTTCTCTTTTTCTTATAACAACCACTGTGAAATTATTGTGAAGAGCACTGGGGCCTTCATGGATTGTGAAGCTGAAGCTCCGAGCTGGAGGTTTTCTCAAGATCAGAGGGCCAACTCTGAGCCTGCGGATGTGATTCCCTTTAGTGCTGGGCAATTCCCTTAGCCTATTTGTTTCACTTTCCCCACCCCTCACAGAATCAGAGTAGTAACCAGGGTAATAAGGGCCTCGTGGGGATTAGCGAGTCCGTGTTGGTTTAGCTCTCTGAAAAAGAAAATCACAATACATTTTAATACAATCTGTTTGAATCCTACTGTCCTGGATGCCTACGGTTCTTTGGGGTATAGTGTACCTGATCAATAAGTAATAGTTCTTTTATTTTGTTCAATTGGCTCAATTCTGATCTCAGACACCTGAACACACTTGGTTATTTAGTATGCATATTAGTTAGTGTGTGGTTTGGAGCCATCATACATGGATCGATATCTCATTATGAGGTATGGCACCAAAATGTGACACTGATCCACACAGATATGTTATCTCACTTTCTGATGGGAAAATTATAGACATCAGAAATACTAGGGTACTAGAGACGGAGGTTGTGAAAAGCTTTGTAAATGCTACAGAAATGAATTATACAAATAACTTCCTTCTCTTTCCTAATTTGCCTTGTGTCCTCTATTCTAAGTCTTTTTCATGCATTTTAAAGGCCAAAGTTGCACATTTGGACCTTGATAAGCTGTGATCTAACGCACACACCACATGTCAGAGATCAGAAACTGACCCATACAGGACAGAGATTTCAATGTTCAGTTGTCTGGAAATTAAAGCTTGATCCAGGACTCTGTAATGCAGTTGATCGAGATCAGCACCATGTCAAATTTCTATTGTCATCATCATGATTAAGAGAGGACATGAAGGGTGACCCCTGTCTTGATTGAATCTGTAATAAATAATGAGAATGGTGAGAACCTATTCCCATTGAGGGGGAAGGGAGGAAGAGAAATTGCAACTTAAAAAGGGAACGTAAAAATCCATTTTTATCTACTACCCAGTAATGTAATATCTTAAATGTATCAAAGGATCTCATCCTTAACACAACTGTGAAGAATGCCATTTACTTCAAACAACATTTTTAATAAAACCCACTTTCAAATTTTCTCATATGAAAGGTAACTTAAGGTAAGGCACCCAGGCCTGATAAAAAATGTGTGCAAGCTGGGATCCAAAGAAAAGCAAGACTGTGGCCCCAATCCTGCAACTTCCATGAAGAGCTCTGTGCAGGTGCAAGGATGTACAGTACCTTATGGAATAGCTTGCTGGATTGGGGCCTTTAAGTGAATTGAAGCCCAATTGCCTAATTGTATGATATGGGCACAGGCTCAGCTTTGTTGTTCTCACTTTCTAAAAACATCTTAAGACCCTCAGAATGAAAGTGCTAGTTCCCTTTTGCAGTAGATAAGAAATCTGGCTTGGATCCAGCAAGGATTTTTGCCTCATTCTGTCTGCTTCAGCTAATAACCCTATTTTTCCTGACAGGAGATCCTGCAACAAACCTAAACTGCAAAGCTACTCAATGAAATAAGTGCAAAATATTCCTACCCAGCTGGCTCCATGCTCTCCTTTATATTCAATCATGAAGAATAATGAATCAAACGATTGCAGTGGTAAAATCCAAATGTAGATATTTGCTGTCCCTACTAATGAGAGAAAAATATAGTAGACCATTGGCCTACAGGCTCCAGCTGTGATTCCTTTGTAACTTAGAGTGCATTAAAAAAGCTTCAGTCAGCAAGATAAGTTAATTTTTTATGACCTTTATAAACTGTTTTAGCCTGGAACTCAGGAGCATCTCTTTAAGATTAAATTTTTAAAATCCTTTTAGCTCAGGATTGCTAAGCATCTAGAGACCTTTTTGTTTCAGGAAAAAAAACCCATACAAAATCTATACATAAATTCTGTTTGTGACAATTATTATCAGAGTAATGATTAGCTAGTATGGTACTCTTTGTTTTTAGTAGTTCTGTCTTTACAATGCTAATCTAATAGGACTCATTTTCCTTTAATGTAAAAGTTACTTATAATGTGTCTCATTACCAGTTACTGTTGCTCACATTTGCAAATTCTTGGAGAAGCAAATTGAATTGTCACTGATGTCATTTTCTTACCTGAAATTTGTTCAATTAACTAAAAAAAAACCATGAATCCATCCTGGAATATGCAGTAGCAATACTCTGAAAAATTACAGAACCAGCCTATTAATTCATAATCACACAAATGGAATCAATACAATGCTGGTGTGAATAATGTTCAAGGCATTCTCTGCACTTCACTCAGCTTAAAAAATTCCTTTCATTCCATTCTATTGTCTTGAAGTTGAGTTTTAACCATCCCCCAGCTTCATTGCTAATGCTAAAGGTTGGGTTGGGTGGGAGCATATAATGACTCCAAAACTGAATGCTGGACTCGTTGTTATATACTATCCCTGCTCAACAGAGTTTGGACTGTCATAGAATCATAGAACCATAGGGCTGGAAGAGACCTCAGAAGGTCATCAAGTCCAGCCCCCTGCTCTAAGCAGGACCAATCCCAACTAAATCAACCCGGCCAGGGCTTTGTCAAGCCGAGACTTAAACACCTCTAGGGATGGAGACACCACTACTTCCCTAGGTAACTCATTCCAGTACTTCACTACCCTGCTAGTGAAATAGTTTTTCCTAATATCTAACCTGAACCTCTCCCACCTCAATTTGAGACCATTTCTCCTTGTTCTCCCATCTGTCACTACTGAGAACAGCCTTTCCCCATCCTCTTTAGAAGCTCCCTTCAGGAAGTTGAAGGCTGTTATCAAATCCCCCCTCACTCTTCGCTTCTGCAGACTAAACAGACCCAACTCCCTCAACCTCTCCTCATAGGTCATATGCTCCAACCCCCTAATCATTTTGGTTGCCCTCCGCAGGACCTTCTCCAATGCGTCCACATCCTTTTTGTAGTGAGGGGCCCAGAACTGGACACAGTACTCCAGATGTGGCCTCACCAAAGCCAAATAAAGGGGGATTATGACATCTCTGGATCTGCTGGCAATGCTCCTCTTAATGCAACCTAATATGCCATTAGTCTTCTTGGCTACAAGGGCACACTGTTGACTCATATCCAGCGTCTCATCCACTGTAACCCCCAGGTCCTTTTCTGCAGAACTACTACTTAGCTGGTTGGTTCCCGCCTATAACAATGCTTGGGACTCTTCCATCCCAAGTGCAGGACTCTGCACTTGTCGTTGTTGAATCTCATCAGATTTCTTGTGGCCCAATCCTCCAATTTGTCTAAGTCACTCTGGACCCTATCTCTGCCCTCGAGCGTATCTACCTCTCCCCCTAGCTTAGTGTTATCCGCAAACTTGCTGAGGGTGCAATCCATCCCCGCATCCAGGTCATTAATAAACACATTGAACAAAACAGTCCTAGAACCGAACCTTGGGGCACTCCGCTAGAAAACGACTGCCATCCTGACATCAAGCTGTTGATCACTACCTGCTGGGCCTGGCCTTCTAGCCATCTTTCTATCCATCTTACCGTCTGTAAGGGATCACTTGTGTCCGCGTCCCTTATTCCCCAGGTAATACACCCCTCCTGACGTCCTGGGTGTCTCCCGGTTTATTAAATTCTGTAGCGTTACAACTCTCGTAGCGTGCCTGGTCGCCCTCCGCCCGCCGGGGAAGGGGGTCCAGGCCCACCCTCGCTCCGAACCCCAACCCAGGGCCCTAAGGTCAGGATGCTTGTCCCAACCTAGCAGAGGGGGTCAAAACCCCTAAACTCCCCCGCTCTCGGGGTCCACGCCCCCACCCTGGTCCACTTCTTCCCCAGACGTGGGCTGACGCTAGACCGGGGTCCCCAGGTTAAACTCACCCAGGGTCGCCAGTACTCAGGTCCGCTTGGTCCCTGCTGCGGTGCTCCCACTCCCCGGGGATCCGTCCTTTCCTCCGGCCCGGAGTCCGTTTTTAAAGTCCCCACCAGGCACGGGGGGATGACGCTCCCCCCGACGTCACCATCCCGCGACGTCCCCAGACTTCGCGCTGGTGATGTCACTGCGGGCATCATTCCGACCGACTGCCCGTCCCTGCGGGCATGTTCCCCTGCGTCGCTGCCCCTCCAGGGCGCCTCCCGCCCCGGCGTGGCACATGCTCCGCTTCCCCGTCTCAGTGGAGACGCGGGAGTTTTAGGGAGGGGCGGGGCCACCCCGCCACACCGTCCATTTATCCAATCCACATTCCCTTAGCTTGCTGGCAAGAATATTGTGGGAGACCGTATCAAAAGCTTTGCTAAAGTCAAGGTATATCACATCCACTGACTTTCCCACGTCCACAGAACCAGTTACGTCATCATAGAAACTAATCAGATTGGTCAGGCACGACTTTCCCTTTGTGAATCCATGCTGACTATTCCTAATCACTTTCCTCTCTTCCAAGTGGTACAGTGTCTATTTATAACACTTTTTATTGCCCAGTAAAATGTATTTGCTCTTTTTTTAAAGCTTGATTTTGATTATATTTTGTTACAACACAGAGTGAGTCAGTTGACGGAATCAATGGAGTCACATGAGTGTATTGTACGTGTGAATCAGGCCTTCTGTATTCACATTACTGTGTAAGGAATGATCGGTCACTAGCACACTACTCGCAGACAGAGTTTAACAAAATGTATTGTCTAGTGGTTAGAGTAGGGACTGCATTCTATATCAGCTCTTCCACTGTGTGGTCACACTGCGAGTCCTTGGGCAAGTTAGTTAGCTTTCATTTGCTTTAGTTTACTACCCATCAGTGTGAATACCCCTTATTGAAGTTTATAAATGGCTATATTCATCTCTGAGATCAGACTGGATGTTACAGTGGTTCCTTCTGGCCTTAAAATCTATGAATGTGAAGGAAATATTGTTGATTATAAATAATCTCTTAAAAAATCATCTTTCTCTGATATTCACTCAAAAGGAATTTGGAGTTCTTTTTGGTACTTTTGAAGATTTATCAGTTATCATGTTGTTTTGAAAACTATACATGTCTGGTAACCCCTGCTAAGTATTTAAATGCTGAGTATTTAATTGATTCGTTGATGAGGCAAGGGTATAGCCAGGCCCACCAATGGGGGAGAAGAAGGCAATTGCCTGGGACTTGGAGATTCCAGGGAGTCCAGAGCTCTTGGCCGCTGCCCCCACCGCTACTGTGACAGTGGTGGCAGCCCTCAGCCCGACCCCTTCTGCCTTCAGTCCCACCTTTTCTGGGAGTGCGAAGCCGGCCCCACCGCACTTTGCCCCAGGGCACATAGTGCTGTCTGGCCCTACTGGGTTTAACAACTCATTTAATTATGCACCTTCTCCAATAAATACGGCATACTGAAAATAGCATGAATATTTTGAATTGTATTAGCACTTCTAATGCACACTCAAATAACCTTGTGTTTAAAAACAATAGTCCATTTAGGTAAGTTTCTTCAACGTCAATTATATTCAAAGATGCCCCTTCTTGTGCATAATGTAATTAATCAGGCATGTCTGATTCTTCTCGTTTCTAATGTTTTCTGACTTCACAAAGGCTGAATAGAAATGTACAGCTATATCATTTTCTTCAGAAATCATATCTTCTGCTTGGTGCTGAACTATACAAAATGTGTTATTGATCATATACATGATTGGATGGAGGTTATGGGAGGGAATACCCTCTGTAAATTTCTTTTGATCCTACTAAATGTTGTTACCACTCTGCTACAGGAAATAAGTGAGTGTAATGATTTTAGAGTAGCAGTGTTGTTGGCTATATCAAAGATGAAACATTGCCGGTGTTCCCTTAGCAGACTTTACAGTAGGGCCACCATGAAATATCTGAAGACCATGATTTACTGGAAATAAAGGAACAAGGCAGAAATCGATTACTACGACCTTAGATTTATGTCTCCGTTGCACTCTATATACATCTTCTATTTGTTCTAACTTCATGGAAGGATATTTAATATATAATGGAAAAAGACTTTTGATTTTGATTTATTTTTTGTTTATTATTTTTAGTATTCCTTGGAGAAATTCTGGAAATCAATACAGAGATGTATGTGTATGTGGATATAGGTACTAGGAGGCAATGACAATGAATGTATCAGTGCATTTTACACAGATGAGGGGGGGAAGGGTGTTCTTTATCACACTGAATTCTGTGGCCACAAGCAAAATGCACTCCGCTTTCAGGGAAGAGAGATGAATCTCTTCTGCTTGGTAATATAAAATGATCCGGGAAGCAAAGTCCCTTTAAAAACGTATTATGTTAGGCCCTCTATCTGCAAACACTTGCTTACACACTAAGCTTTGAGTATGAGAGTAGTCCTATTGATTTCAGTGTGGGTTCTCACAGGCTTAATGTTTCACATGAGTAGGTAACTTTTACCATTAACTTCAATGAGAGTAGCATTTAACCACTTTTCTTTTATGTTTGCCATAGCAATGTTGCCAACCCCAAATGTTCAAAAATCAAGAATTAGGTCCCAAAAATCAGGAGATGTTTTTCAAAAATAAACATTGGGACTTTTTAAATTTGCCTGTAAGTTTCTGAGCCCTTAGGGTACACTAAGGGTATGTCTAAACTATAGGCGTTTGTCGACAAAGGCTTTGTTGACAGATATTGTCGACAAAGCTTCTGTTGACAAAGAGCGTCTAGACTACATCCAGTTCTGTTGACAAAGCAAGCCGCTTTCTCAACATGAGAGTGAAGACGCAAAGGACAGTGTAGATGCAATGATGCCTTCTGTCGACAGAACTCTGTCAACAAAAGGCTTTATTCCTTGTAAAATGAGGTTTACCACTGTTGACAAAACTGACGAGTTCTGTCGACGTTATGTCGACAGAACTCAGTGGCTGTGTAGACGTAGGTATAGTTTTGTCGACTAAAGTGGACTTTTGTCGACAAAACCCTGTAGTCTAGACACACCCTTAGTCACATTTTGAAGCTTTCTTCCACAACAATGATAGATCAAAATGTTCTTTTTACAAAAAAAAATGAAAGCTGAGATTTTTACCTAATCACATGATTCCAGGAGCTGGGACTTTAAGAAAAGCATCAAATATCATGAAACCTGAGATAAAACTATAAGCGTTGGCCACATCACTATTCTTGTGGCCCCAAGCAAACATGAAATCTCCCGTTGCGCTAGGTACCATACAGATACAAAAACAATTATTGCGCTATCTTGATTTAGAGCCCCAGGAGGCACTGGGGAGGAATAACTTAGAATGGCCCTGGTGAGGAGCTATTTCGACATAGCAGCAGTGGAGCATCCACACATACCCTCTTCCAAACACTTCAGCTTCTTACACCTTGGGCCGAGTTCTGTAGCTGTCTTTAGAAATCTCATATTGATACCTTCTTTGTGTTTTTGTCAAATCTGCAGTGAAATCGTTCTTAAAATGAACATGTGCTGGGTCATCATTCAGGACTGCTGTATCATGAAATATATGGCAGAATGTGGATAAAATAGAGCAGAGACATAAATTCTCCATTAAGGAATTCAGTCATAAATTTAATTAACACATTTTTAACAGGTGTCATCAACATTGACGAATGTCCTCTGGATTCATGGCCAAAGCATGAAGAGGCATATGAATGTTTTACTTATGTTGGCTGTGGATGCACTGGAGAAAGTCCAGTGGAAGGCAAAAAAACAGGTTAGGGATCAGAATCTTAATTTTGATACTTCTAAAAAAAAATGTGACAAACAATTTTCCAAAACTGATCTGAATTTGTAAAATGTTTCCATACTGGGGTTCTAAAAAATGTTTTGGTCAAAAAATTTTATCCAGCTGCATAGATTGTAATATGTAGGTGGAGTCCAGTGTCAGAGGTAGTGTGAAACTGCCATGCTGCACTGGGAGCCATCCTGACTCAAAGAGAGAAAATCCTTTCCTCCTCTCCCTTGTCAGTATGTATGCTGGCTACTATGCTCTCTATTTTGCATGTTGTTGCCACTTGACAACTTCGGCTACATCTAGACTGCACGCCTTTTTCGACAGAGGCTTTTTTGAAAGTATCTTTACTTTCTACGTCTAGACTGCTGGACGCTCTGTCGAAAAAAGAAGGCACCCGGAAGTGCTTCTGGCAGGGCATGGGGGCAGCCTTTATTTCCTGGTGCTGCTGCATGTCCTTTGCAGAGATGCGTGCTTAAAAGGATCCCCCTGCTTCTGGCTTGCCTATCTCCTGGAGGTAAAGCAAAGCTGCTGCAGTTCTTGCTTTGGTTGCCCTGCTTCCTCGGACACCACAGCAGTTTATTTGCAGGTTTTTTTTTCTGCTTTTCACCATATATTTGGCCATGGAGCCTGAGCTGCCCCTGGGCAGGCGATGGCCCCATGCTGCCATTCTGCAGCTTCTGCTGCATCTGCATTATTCTGTCATGAATCTCCTGCCCCATATGGACCCGGACTGCACCGAGGAGACCCTCCTCTGGGATGCAGACAGAAAAATGGACAAGAGTTAGCAGTTGAATGACCTGCTGTGAATTATTTGCTAGGCTTCATTACTAAGGAAGAAGTCTGTCATTAATACACAGCTCCCAGCCTCTGTACCTTCTGCATAAACACTATAAAGAAGTAAAAAGCCTCCCTTCCTTTGCACCTAGTAGTAAGTGATAAGAAGAGCCTTTTCCCACCCCTCTTCCTCTGCAAATTCATTCCCTTTGTTCCTCGTATTTATGGCTCATGAATATGAGTGGCAGACGACTGGCCACTGGTCTTCAGGTCAGCAATGATCATATCCTAGCTCAGCTTCTGTGTATTCTTGAGTTGTGTCATTTTAAAAACACTAGTACTTTGCTAAAACATCCTACTAACCATTTCTGGCTGAGACATGGCTTTGTGAGAACCAGCCAAAGTCTAACAATGCTTGTCCACTAAGCCCTCCCCGCACTATAATCAGTAGCTTCAATTAAGTGTAAGGATGCCATAAAACCCTTGTAGATGCAGTGGCATTCTCCCCAGCTTTCTTCCATCCCATCAGCTGTAGACTAATAAGGTCAGCTCTGCTGTAGGTAAAAGTCTGTTTTCAGTCACAGTTTTCCTAGGTCTCCTGCTGCTGTGGGGGGCAGGGTGTTTATTTTGGCAAAATATCATTTCTTTATAGAAAATGTCTCCGTAAGAGCCTTGCTGCTAGAGTCAGCACAAGAGAGGAATCCCTCCTGAGCAAACTCTGGCCATCTGGGGGGCTCCCCTGTCTACCTTGAAACCCCTTTTCCAGCTGAGCAGGGGTTTCTGGTGATTTCCAGCATTGGTATTCTTAATCTAGGCAGGTTTACAGCCACCGTTGATCCACATCTGCATCAACTGATAAGAGAGTGAATCCAACTTAGAAAAGCAGGTACAGTGCTGTCCCTTTGAAAGTGCAGCAAACCTGGTGTGACCTGCATGTGCCCAATTTATGGATGTCGTTTGGGATTAGTTTCCCCAGTCCCCCAGTGGCAGCTTTGCTAGAGTGCTCTCAGAAGCACTTGGAAAGAAAAACAATCTGCTCTTTTATAGATGATTGCATCATTGCATCCAAATTGCTCCTTGAGGTCTTGAGTTTGCTCCTACTCACGCTCCCTGAGACCCATCTTGGTGGCCGCCTGGAAAGTGTAAACTCTAGTCTACCTCAGTGAACAATGAATCTTGTCATGCACCAAGCTATAGCTTGTGTTGAAGTTATGATCAAAGGATCCAGTCCTGCAGCATGAGCTGTGCAAGCACACCCCTGCAACTCAACAGAGCACTGTTAGCACTAATGGGACAAAGAAATGAGTGAGACTTGCACAGAGTCTCAGTGAAATGAGGGTGACTTGACAGCAAATGTGAAAAATCTGGGAAGAAATAGGTGTCTATATAAGACAACCCCCCAAATATCAGGACTGTCCCTACAAAATCGGGACATTTGGTCACCCTCATTAAAATCTATAGGGCACTGTAGGGATCCACCCACATTGATCTGATTGCAGAATCAAAGCTGAGTGATTTTTGACTCATGCAGCAAGACTACAGATAGGCAGGAACAGAACCCAGGTAAACGTCCTGTCCATATTTAGTGGATAAATGAAAAAGACAGAAATACCTGTAACTGTCTCTTCCAATCTAAGGGAAATCCTCATATTTAAAAAAAACAAACATGACCCTTTATTACAATAAGTAGAAAATAAGTTCTTTAAAAGCATGTACGTAGAATATTGCAGGGCTGGGTTGTTGTTTTTTGGTTTTAAATCCAAAGCCACTCTAGAAACTCAGGAAATGCACAGTAAATCCCAGACCCACCCGCCAGTTCTGTCCAGCCTCCACCTTAATCTGCTTCATCTCCCCCTCCTTCCGTAATCTGCTTCCATAGCCATCCTCCTTCTTCCCAGCAGAGTCAACAGCCTCCGTGGGCCCCTGGGCAAGGGGGTGGCTCTGACTTGCAGAAGGGGTGGGGCTGAGGGAGGGTAGGGTGGGACTGAAAACAGCTGGCCCTCAGCGCCATGCAGAACGCAACGCACTCCCACCCAGCCCTTAGCACAGCCTGGAGTGCTGGAGACCCTCCCCTCCCCCCCCCCCCCGCATTGACAAGCTTCACTCTACCTCATATATGCTCAGAGAATGTCTACACTTGGAGATGAGAGTCTGATTCCCAGCTCATGCAGAGGTACTCGGGTAGTATTCATTCATCTCACATACTAAAATAGCACTGCAGATAGGATAGCATAGTCAGTAGGGAGTGGTGGTGTGGGCTAGCCACCACAAGTAGTACCTGATGTGTTGACAGTGATTTCATACGAGCTCTGCCAGTGCATCATGTTAAATGCAAACCTTTGTGTCCTAATGGTTCACTATACCACTGATTCAGATGATTCATATTCTTATCAATAAATTAGGCAAATACAACTTAGATGGGGCTACTGTAAGGTGGGTGCATAACTGGCTGGATAACCGTACTCAGAGAGTAGTTATTAATGGTTCATAATCCTGCTGGAAGGGCATAACAAGTGGGGTTCTGCAGGGTCTGTTTTGGGACCGCTCTGCTCAATATCTTCATCAACGATTTAGATATTGGTATAGAAAGTATGCTTATTAAGTTTGCAGATGATACCAAGCTGGGAGGGGTTGCGACTAATCTGGAGGATAGGGTCATAATTCAAAATGACCTGGACAAATTGGAGAAATGGTCTGAGGTAAATAGGATGAAGTTTAATAAAGACAAATGCAAAGTGCTCCACTTAGGAAGGAACAATCAGTTTCATACATACAGAATGGGAAGTGACGGTCTGGGAAGGAGTACGGCAGAAAGGGATCTAGTGGTTATAGTGGACCACAAGTTGAATATGAGTCAACAGTGTGATGCTGTTGCAAAAAAAGCAAACATGATTCTGGGATGCATTAACAGGTGTGTTGTGAGCAAGACACGAGAAGTCATTCTTCCGCTCTACTCTGTGCTGGTTAGGCCTCAGTTGGAGTATTGTGTCTAGTTCTGGGCACCGCATTTCAGGAAAGATGTGGAGAAATTGGAGAAGGTCCAGAGAAGAGCAACGAGAATGATTAAAGGTCTAGGGAACATGACCTAAGAAGGAAGGCTGAAAGAATTGGGTTTGTTTAGTTTAGAAAAGAGAAGATTGAAGGGGGACATGATAGCAGTTTTCAGATATCTAAAAGGGTGTCATAAGGAGGAGGGAGAAAACTTGGGGTACGTCTAGACTACATGCCTTTGTCGCCAGAGGCATGTAGTCTAGACGTACCCTTGTTCATCTTGGCCTCTGGGGATAGAACAAGAAGCAATGGGCTTAAACTGCAGCAAGGGAGGTTTAGGTTGGACATTAGGAAAAAGTTCCTAACTGTCAGGGTAGTCAAACACTGGAATAAATTGCCCAGGGAGGTTGTGGAATCTCCATCTCAGGAGATATTTAAGAGTAGGTTAGATAAATGTCTATCAGGGATGGTCTAGAGTAGACAGTATTTGGTCCTGCCATGAGGGCAGGGGACTGGACTCGATGACCTCTCAAGGTCCCTTCCAGTCCTAGTATTCTATGATTCTATGATTAAGCCCTTGATGCTATGCTATTGTGGAGCCAACTGCACCGTTAACATCATTTTACTGGAGTACTAGACATCTGCCAATCTGCCGGAAATTGTTCTCTGGGTAGACAAACAGCTGGAAAGTCGCTACTATCCGTGCTTCATAGGAAGCCTACTATAACACAACATTACCTGTGCCCTTTGCTCTTGCTCTGTTGCAGCAACCTCCCTGTCTTATGCCATTTACTTTTTTGCAGGATTAAGCCACATGCTATTAAATTCAAAACCTTCCTTGATGTAACATTAAGGACCAGCCTGCAGTAGTTAGTTCTTGCCCCGGGTTAAGGCTGCTGTGGAGCTGTGTCAGCCAAACAGGAGCACAGGGAGAGAGAATGTGGTTTAGGCAGATGCAATGCCTCTTGGCACTTAGCTTGCTAGGGAACTGTGCCCACGACCAGTACATTCGGGAGAGTACTGCGGCCAGGATACTGGTCAGCATGGGGGAGGGGGGATGACCTGGGGCTTTCCTGCCCATCATCTCTGGGGAGCTTGCACTACAGAGGCAGCTAGGTACAAGGAATCCCTGTACTTCGCACAGCATCAGGGATCACAGCTGGTTCACCCTGAGGAAAGAGGAAAGAATGCTTGAGCACTCTGTTTAAGTAGCCATTTGAGTCAGTTGATATTGAATCTTGTCATGAAACAGGGCATTGACCTGTCCTTTAATCCATGCCAAGTGACTAGATCATGCCAAAATGCTCAAACTCCCACTGCGTATAACAAAATCATTACAAAAAGTATTGTGAACTTCGAAACAAACAAACAGCCTCCCCCCCTCCAAAAAACAACAACAAACAACCAAGCAAAAATACAACTACCAGGAAACATAAGGTTTTTTTCCCAGGTGGGTAACTCAAACATAGGAGTTGCCCGATCAGGCCACATGAATGGGTCATATAGTCCAGCATCCTGTCCCTGACAGTAGCCTGTACCAGCTATTTCACAGAGAGGTACAAGTTTCGTTTTAGACCCCTTCAGTTTTAGAGATGAGCTTCTGTTTCGTTGCGTGGCTGAGAAGATTTCTCTCTGTTTTGCTAACACAATTCATCTTTTCTCTAGATTAAATCTGGGGAGTTTGAATCCAAAAGGCGACAAATGGAAAGTTATGAGCAAGTAACATAGAGGATTAAAAAGGAAATTAATTGCAACTTTAACTCCAGCCACACCAGCATGCCCTTTGCTGCCCCCATCTCGCCTGCAGATCTCTCCCTGTTTGTGACATCTATTTCTCTGTGCACAGAGCAGATCACCAAATTACAATCAGTTTTCAAAGGGACAGGGAACACACATTGTCTCTAGAGCTTTCACAGCCTCATGTTGAAGTACAAACTGTCTAGAGGGCTGACACAACTCATTTCCCAACCCGGATTTACTGTGCGCCCTTGTCAGTGCTGCTTGATTTGGTGGGCAAGGGAGGGAAGGACATTCTCCTCTCTGGAGCAGGAGTTTGAAGCAGTGTTGTTTATATAGGCCTTGTGCTGCCTCTCTGCACAGGGATGAATGTTATGCTCTTTGAGAGCCATCTCACAATGGAAAACTTGAGGGATTTACAACAGTTTTGTGAATTTTAGCGTGAATGGTTAGTAGGCCAAAAAACTGTTAGTTCACTCTTTGGCATTTGTATTTGTTTGGCTGAAAAATCACTCTTTCATGCTTTAATCAGACAGTAGACATAGGACCACGTGACTGAAGTAACTGATCACACAATAGGAATATTGAATTGATAGGTGCACTCTTTGTGAATGGCACATAATTTGACAAACATTTATTGTAACAACTAATTATTACCTTAAACCTTAGACATTGGGCTACCCACATTCTCCATGCTCACTTATAAGCTGCCATATGATCTAAGTCCTCCCATTTCAGATTAAACTTTTCTGTCGATAATTGTACACTTCCAATAGTAATAGAGATGCAGCCGTGTTATTCTGGTCTAGCTGAAACAAAAGACAGGACTATGCAGCACTTTAAAGACTAACAAGATGGTTTATTAGGTGATGAGCTTTCGTGGGCCAGACCCACTTCCTCAGATCAAATTGTGGAAGGAAATTGGCATGACCAAAGGGATACAATCAAAAAAAGTGAACACATATAAAAAGGACAAATCAAATTTCAGAATAGAGGGAGGATGAGGGGGGGAGGTTAATGTCTGTGAGCTAATGATATTAGAGGTGATAATTGGGGAAGCTATTTTTGTAGTAGGTAAGATAATTAGCATCTTTTTTAAGGCCCAGTCATAAAGTGTCAAATTTAAGCATGAATTAGGTTTCTCTTTAAAGTCTTGTGTTAAAATGTCTTTGAAGCAGGATGCAGATAGTCAAGTCATTGAGACAATGCCCTTTCTGGTTCAAATGGCAAGAAACTGTTTTTTCTTTGTGAAACTGTCTGATATCAGTTTTGTGTGCATTGATTCTTTGGCGCATCTGTTTTTTAAAGTTGCCAGGTTTTGCTGCCATAGGTTGCTATGGCTACAAGGATGGCTGAGTAGATGCTTAGTTTCATATGTAAGTTTCCAAATGTTCCCAAGTTTACTGTGTTCGCTTTGCCAATCCTTATTCTTATGTCCTCAGAGCATGTACCATTTTGGCTCATTGTACTCCCAAGATATTTAAATAGATCTACACTCTCTAGCTATTTCTCATCAATTTTGATGATTAAATCCATATCTCCAATTACCATGGTTTTACATTTCCTTATACTGAATCCCAGTTCTACCTTCTCTATCATTTCCTTAATTTCATTTGTGCCTGCTTGAAGTCCTTCAGCATTTCCATGTAGAAGTGCAATGTCATCAGTGAAATCTAGATCAAATAGATTTAAAAACAAGTGATTATACTTGAATGTAATTGCAAAAATGAGAATTAATTTGCGAATCAAATTGGAATACTTTAAAATGAAGATTATGTTAAGTTTTTATTAAGGCCTGGCTTTCACTAGATAATTTTCCCAGCATAACTATTTTGACAACAGCTATGATTTATTACCTATATATGTGTGTGTGTGTGAGTGTGTGTGTGTGTGTGTGTACACACACACACTAGATAGATAGAGAGATAGCAGAGTGACCACTAGTGTAGATGCAATTATACCATGAAATGGTAATATATACCTAGATAGAAATTCCCCTCCTTTATGGGAATAACAATATTAGTACAAATAATCTTGATGCTGCAGTAACTGCATCCAAACTAGAGAGGTTGTACCACTTTGACCAAATTGCTGTAGTTAAAGAAGTACAACTTTTTATTGTAGACAAGCCCTTAGCCTCAAAATAGGGCTTAGCATGATTTAAGTGGCGATCAGGGCCTCTCCTTCACTGGAATTAATTCTAGCTATAATTAATTATTTGACCCTACTAATCACAGCAAATGGAACCCTGCATTTAATTGCAATATAATTGCAAAGTAGGGTCCTTGATCCAGTATGGTGATCAGAGAGTCAGACATTGATGGTTTCCATGGGGCTCTGAGAAGGAGTAATAGTCTGTCCATCTGGATCCCAATGCAGTGTTGGGACACAGGTCTTTTACTATTCAAGAAGCTCTAATCTTTACACATCCTTGCCTCTGAAAAATGCAGGTTTCTAATAAAAATGCGGGTGTAGCCCTAAGCTGTATTGGAAAGAATGGTCAGCTGTTGCCACAGTTTTTTGTACTTGAATAATATATAATGCTCCCATGGACTATACAGGCATTTATTACGAGGAAGATTGTAAGTAACTCCCACTGTGAATGACTAGAAGCCAGGGCCCTTTTACTGTTACATGTAATAAAAACACAATCTCTGCCAGAGAGAGAGGGACGCAATACAAGAAATTTATTTCCAGAAATTATTCTAATCTAACAATGAAGTACCAAGAATAAAGGTATGTAAATTCTACCTCCACCCGCCTTCCCGCCATCATAATCGGCCAGTTCCATACACACATTTTGTTGCATAATATAATAACTCTACAGCCTAAAAAGCATTGTTAGAAAACATTTGGACTGTGAAAGAGTTAAATGCTGCATACAATAGATTACAGTGATGAAGCCTCTGATTAATATAATTAAAAGCCTGGTTTAATTGCATTACCCTCCATTAGCTTTCACTGTATGTTTTTAAGGCCCTCTATACCTAATCCCCAATGGGGCTTTCATCCCACGTTGATTCAAGTGAGATTGCTGCTTTCAAAACTGCACCTTTCATCAATCTCCTATTAATTAGCTAAATGCTGCATCATATTAAACATTCATGCATTCTGTTGAGGCTGTGCCATAATGAGAGCAGAGCTCATGATCTGCCCAGTCTCCTGTTTGAGACTGGTCATTGGTATTCCAGGATAAGTCAGCTTACTGTAATTTGAAATTGGTCTGCCGTCCCATTAGGAATCTGCCCGATCAATACCAAGTGAATTAGAGTTTCAGTGATCTGATTAACTCCCCATTATTTTCTACCAGGCCTGATTTAGAATGCATGATGAGACAATATTCTAGTTGCTTTGCTTTATCCCAGTTTAAATGAAATATAGACATCTGAGGAAGCAGTGGCTGTGCATCTGATTTGGCTTTGCTGTAATAAAGTCAAACACTATAAGTGTCTGCCTCATCATGACAACCATAAGTGACTGAGGGCTGCCTCACTGCGCACAGAATGAGAGACAGCAAGCGAAGGGAAAAAAGAAAGGAGAGGGCAGGGCTTTTCCTGTATTAACTACCTGCATTAATGCTGCATTTTAACATATCCATTCACATAGCTCTCATTTGATAGCAAACACTTGGAATTAGCTGGATAGCACTTAGCTATCACATGCTATTTGCAGGGCATATTCAGTGATCAAGCCTGTCAAGGCATGGATACCATTCATAGCACTGCATAGGTAGTGAGCAGCATGGGACTGTTTCTGTATTTATTTAGGGACAGAAATGGGCTGAAGTGTTAATGCTGAGATCCTGATTCAGCTGGAGTTGGATGTTGGAACAGGGCTAAGGTTCAGATTTGCAGTCCTATAAACTCAAGGGCTGTGTCTACACTGGGCCACTTATTCCAGAAAATCAGCCGCTTTTCCGGAATAAGCTGCGAGCTGTCTACACTGGCCCTTGAATTTCCGGAAAAGCAACGATGCTCTACTGTACAAAATCAGCCACTATTCTGGAAAAACTATTCTGCTCCCGCTCGGGCATAAGTCCTTATTCCAGAACACTGTTCCGGAAAAGGGCCTGTGTAGACAGCCCAGTAGTCTTTTCCGGAAAAAAGCCCCGATTGCGAAAATGGCGATCGGGGCTCTTTTCCGGAAAAACGCGTCTACATTGGCCACAGACGCTTTTCCAGAAAAAGGGCTTTTCTGGAAAAGCAGCCTGCCAATGTAGACGCTCCTTTTCCGGAAAAACTGAAAATGGAATAGTATTCCGTTTTAAGCATTTCTGGAAATTCATGCCTGTGTAGACACAGCCAAGCTGTTTCAGCATATATAATAGACTAAGGTGAAAATAAATCTTGTGGACTCACCTAATTTGTTGGAATGTTGGGAATTTTTAAAACTCTCTTAAAATAATTACTCCTTACTTAACCTGTAAGATTTCCAGGGCAGGGACCATCACTTTGTATTATGCTTGTTAGCACGTTGGGGCTCTGATCCCCAATTGGAGCTTTTAGGTGCTATCCCAATGCAAATGAATAATAATCTGAATCAGAAAATATGCTCCATTCAATTTAGGTTTAGATCTGGAATCAACACAGCAAGGAATGGAGGATTCTACTTTTATCTTGTCACCACTGGTGATTAACAAGTGAACACTAGTACATTAATCAGCCCTGCTCTCTTTCTCCGACTATTTTCATGTTTATTTATATTTTCAAGAAAAAATACTCTGCACTTTTATAGCATCTTTCAGCCAAATTCACCAAGCGCTTTAAAACATTCATCTTGCAATGTCTTAAAGTATTTTAAGTAATAACAGCCCCATTCAGGGAACTAAGGCTCAGAGAAGTTATAACTTAATGCATGTTGAACCAATGGGATTTTCAGCAAAGCCAGAAATAGAATAATAGAATCATAGGGCTGGAAGAGACCTCTGGAGGTCATCAAGTCCAAGCCTCTTCTAAAAGCAGGACCAATCCCAACTAAACCATACTAGCTGGGATTTAAAAACCTCTAGGGATGGAGATTCCACCACCTCCCTAGGTAACCCATTCTAGTGCTTCACTACCCTCCTAGTGAAATAGTTTTTCCTAATATCCAACTTAGACCTCCCCCACAGCAACTTGAGACCATTGCTCCTTGTTCTGCCATCAGTCACCAATGAGAACAGCCTCTCTCCATCCTCTTTGGAACCTCTCTTCAAGAAGTTGAAGGCTGCTATCAAATCCCCCCTCACTCTTCTCTTCTGTAGGCTAAATAAGCCCAAATCCCTCAGCCTCTCCTCATAAATCATGTGCTCCAGCCTCCTAATCATTTTTTTTTGCCCTTTGCTGGCCTGTCTCTAATGTGTGCACATCCTTTATGTAATGGGGGCCCAGAACTGGCCATAGTACTCCAGATGTGGTCTCATGAGAGCCAAATAAAGAAGAAGAATCACTTCACTAGATCTGCTGGCAATGCACCCCGAAATGCGTTTAGCCTTCTTGACTATAAGGGTATACTGTGTATCCCAGATATCTTTAAACTTAATCCACTACTTTTACCAGATCACATTTCCCTAGTCTTTGACCATTAAAGAGAGGCAATGTTTGTCACAGGAGACCTCTGTGTGCCATACATATGACAGCACATTGTTTGTATTTACAGAGGCATCAAACAATACTTTCTATGATATTTATTGTGATATCTTAAATGGACACAGGTGCCACAGGGTTGCAATTTAGTAACAAGCTTTACAATGATCTAGAATAGTGTTTCTCAACCTTTTTGATACCAGGGGCCAGCTTTCTGCTGTCCTAAACTGTGTCAGAGAGATCTCAAGGACTGATGCTGGTCCATGGACTAGTCATTGAGGAACAGTGGCCTAGAATGTAGAAACAAAACCCTTGATGAGCAATGTGGAGTTTTTGTTTGTTATTGGGAATGGATTTTAAATGGCAGGATATTATATATTCTTTAGTAAACATTCTTAGGGTGTGTCTACACTGCCATCCTAGTTCGAACTAGGGTGGCTAATGTAGGCATTCGAACTTGCAAATGAAGCCCTGGATTTAAATATCCCGGGCTTCATTTGCATGTTCCTGTGCACCGCCATTTTTAAATGCCCTGTAGTTCGAACTACCTGCCCACGGCTACACGTGGCACGGACTAGGTAGTTTGAATTAAAGCTCCTAATTCGAACTACTGTTAAACCTCCTTGCAGGGCAGGTAGTTCGAACTACGGGGTATTTAAAAATGGCGGTGCCCGGGAACATGCAAATGAAGCCTGGGATATTTAAATCCCAGGCTTCATTTGCAAATTTGAATGCCTACATTAGCAACCCTAGTTCAAATTAGGGTGGCAGTGTAGACATACCCTTAGGCTACATCTACATTGGCACCCCTTTCCGGAAAAGGGATGCTAATGTAGACTTCGGAATTGCAAATTCCGCAGGGGATTTAAATATCCCCCGCGGCATTTCCATTTACATGGCTGCCGCTTTTTTCCGGCTTGGGGATAAGCCGGAGAAAAGCGCCAGTCTAGACGCGATTCTCCGGAAAATAAGCCCTTTTCTGGAGGATTTCTTATTCCTTTCAAGTAGGAATAAGAAATCCTCTGGAAAAGGGCTTATTTTCCGGAGAATCTCGTCTAGACTGGCGCTTTTCTCCGGCTTATCCCCAAGCCAGAAAAAAGCGGCAGCCATGTAAATGCAAATGCCGCGGGGTATATTTAAATCCCCCGCGGAATTTGCAATTCCGAAGTCTACATTAGCATCCCTTTTCCGGAAAGGGGTGCCAATGTAGACACAGCCAGCGTGTGATCCTACCTCAAGGCACTGGTCAAGTATATGGCAGGGAACAATCCTTCATTCATTGAGATTGCAGTCATTTCCATTCTTGCTGTCTTATGATTGTGATAATCTGCTTCAGGAAATAAGCAGAAGCATGAATAGAGGGTAGGTGACTATGATAATGTGCTGTTCAAGCCCTTAGCCTGTGTGGAGCATATGGCCTGCACATCCTCAGAAAGGAAGGATTATATTTCCACACAGAAATCCCCTGCACAACACCCATTTGTCCAATGATCTTAGGTAAAAAATGGTTAGTTTACGATAGAGGTTTCCTCCTTCCTTTGAAGCATTAGATATTGGCTGTTGCTAGATATATTAAGGAGATGCGGCCAGATTTGTAGAGTTATTTAGACACTAAGTAGGACTTTCAAAAGTGCCTAGGGTTAGGCTTTTGAAAATCACTGTACACAACTATCTGAATCTTTAGGTTCCTAAATACCCTTTACAAATCTAGCTGTAGATGGATTGAAATATTTTTAAAAGCAGAAAACAGAGGAAAAGTACAGTGGTAAAGTTACAGATTCAAACGAAATACTTTTTGTATATCCCTACCATCTATCGTGGTGCCCTAACCAATCTTTAATATATTTCCCAGCATAAAATAATGTGCAGTGCTGCACATTTTGTGTACTAATAGGCAAAAAATAGGTTGTAATCTCCTTGAATATGTACAATAAATATATTAATATTAATTTATATCTTTTGGAAATTACTATAGATTTGCTGACTTACACAAGTGCAATACATAAATACATACATAAAAGTTTAATGCATGCGTATTCCTGCAGCCATCAACAGTGGGTGTTGACATATTTTTAGTATTTTCTTATTGCTGCTTCCTAGCCCTTTTTGAAAAACTAAAAATGGATGGGAGAGAGAGATACACAAATGTAACACTGCTTCGGGTTGGGTCTTTTGCAGGAATTGAACCTGGAATTTTACATTCTAAAAGCATTACTCTCTGTGGGTTGGGCTAAAAGCTCAGGTCTATTTGCAGCGAGGCACAGAAACCTCTTGACATGGCCCACTAGAGGCTGACAAAGACTAATGCTGCATTAATGTGAGTTGCACACTGCCCTGGATGGAGAAGCTTCTGTTGAGTGTTGGAGGTCTATGGCAGTGAAAATCTTCATACTGTCCAACACATAGCAACAAATCAGCTGGTCAGGTCATTGATGAGGGTAGAAACCTTTGGATCTAAAAGCATAAACTCAACCATCTGAGATAAGGGGTTGGGTTCATTAACACAAAAGTAATAACAGACTCATAAACTTTGTCATAAGGTCACGCCTCTACACCAGAGCAAAGATATGTGCACATTCTGTTACTCTATGTACAGAACTGTACCTTGTTTATGAGGAAGATAAAACACAACACAGCAGAAATTAATCCACTGAAGAAATCTAGCAAAATACGCATTAGGCACTAAATCTTGCCTTGGATGAGTGGCTATACATGAGTGTTGGATAGGATGCTCAAAACTCTGAATCCAGCAAACTGGCAGCATTGGAATGATCCAAACTCAGTGGAAAGGCAACCCAATGACTTCATTGGGCTTTAAAGCCAGACTGTCACAGGAGTGGGCAGATAGTATTCTGCCATGACACACAAGTTGGCATGCATAATGTGGCAGGCATTGCTGTGTCCAACAGAGCATGACTGTATCACAGTCCAACAAGTGAGTAAGCTGCAACAAGTAGTAACTGGCAGTAGTTGCTGTTACAGAGAGATGCACTCTAACAGTATGATGTTTAATGGCCCAGTAGGAGACATCCTGCTCTGCAAAATATGTCCTGCTTTAGAAATATATCCACCTGTACACTGCTACCTCCCCTGTGCAGGATTTTGTTTGCAAAATCTCAATTTAGACTTGTCTCTCTCCAGCAATTTGCCTGATCTGCAGACAAATAAAATCAGTGAATTTGCTATTTCTGATTTCAAAATCCCTCATTCCATCACACAGGCTGAGTTCAATGTTGGGTTTCCACTGGTGTATCTCCGGGCACAAGATAAGCCGTGACAGTCCGTGTCCTTGAAGGAGATGGTAGGGATGTGGTTCCCTAAACCTCTGATCTGTTGGAGGGGCCCGAGGTGGGAAGAAATGTCCCAGTGTGTGTCACAACCTGTAAAGCATTACTCTCTGTGGGTTGGGCTAAAAGCTCAGGTCTATTTGCAGCGAGGCACAGAAACCTCTTGACATGGCCCACTAGAGGCTGACAAAGAAACCTCTTGACATGGCCCACTAGAGGCTGTAAAGGTAGCATGGCTTAGGCGTTTGCTGAATCGGGGCTTAATCTGGGAGGTACAAGGTTGTTTTCCCATTGAGTTAATAGTAATTATGTTGGGTGATCACTGATGTCCCCAGACAACTTCCAGGAGCAGGAATCCTATGAAGCTCAGCTATAGTTGCTGCCCTCACCTTTTAGGAGTTATGCCAATGCCTTGAATTGGACAGGTGCAGATATTGTTGTTGCTTGTTTGTCCCGACAGGCTTTCTTTCAGCTATGCAACATTGATGCTATGCCCAGAAAGATTGATTAGAAAGAACTTTCATCCTGTGATATGTATAGCATTTGTTTGTTGCTTTTTAAAAAAAAATCTAAGTTGTTTTCTCTGATTGTGGAATATTTACTAGAGTACCCAGTTTCTAAACAAACAAACAAACAAACAAACACTGTGAGAATGTCTTTTCTGCCATACTTTCCCCCTTTTATGCTATTTTTGTTACCCTGTCACCCCAAAACTATTATTTAAAAATTTAAAGTTATGCTATGCCTATTAAGAAGTTAAAATATTCATAGCACCTTGAAACTTTGCCTTCTATATCCTTGCATTTAAATGCATGAGTAAGTGCATCCTTATTCAGCAAAGGACCTAAATAAATCCTATTGGCTGCTGAATTTTAGTCCTCCTTCGGAGGGCCATTTCTGGGGCTGAGGAAAAAGGAGTAATATTAGGGTTTTGACGTATAACATTTCAGCATGTTGTCAGTAATTGACCATATAAAAATAAAAAGATAAATAGATATTTTAAAATTGTCACACGGAATGAAAACAAAAACACACAAAACAAAGCAAAATCTCTTTAAAAGGATAGGGTTTTTCTTTAAATATCTGCAGTTACAAAATCCCAAATAAAATTGAAAATACAAATGCTGTAGGGTTTGAAATAAATATGTGATGTATTTTCTGCTCCAATACATGATTTATTTCTTTTATGTTTTATTATTATTTCTGAGAAACCCATATAGAACTCTATTAATTAAAACTCAACCTGACACTTTAGCTCCATAAGATTTAGAAATTAGTGAGATTTCATCTCATTAGTGCATTTATTGCAGTGCTCATCCTTTTAATTAAGCATTAAGTCCCTCCAAGGTGAGTTTTATCATCCCATAATGCATCTGGGTTTCCACTACTTGTCTCAATGTACATTATGGGATGACAGCCACTTTGGTAAACCTTAAGTGTGAGATCAGTGAAATTTGATCTTTTGTCTTTTTCTCCCTCTTCTTTTTGATGGCTCCGTTGGCAATTTTTAACCCTTGGCCTTTTTAAATATTCAGGAATTGCATTGCTGTGAATTGTGTGTAGGTTAAAATCAAGGCCTAGTCCCACTTTATCTCACAAAATTAAGAAATCTGTTTTCAAGGGGGATTTTTGCAAATCCTTTTCTATACATCATTTTTTTCTTTTTCTTCTTCATCATCATTATCTGCAATATAAATGTTAATGCTCATAAAAGGCCTGATCTAAAGCCTAGTGAAGTAAACAGGAGTCTTTCTACTGACTTGAATGGGGCTTGGATCAGGTCCGAAAGCTGTTGTATTGAGAACCCTGAAGTCTGATTTTCCATCCTTATTCACCAGATAGGCCCAGCACAAGCAGTATAAGCTTCCCAGCCAGTCTGTGCCTCAGCCTTTTCATTTCTAGGGAAACTTGGAAAATATTTAGAAAATCTCAGAGTAATTGATGTGGGGTTCATTAACTTTCATTGCAAAACTTAGAGATAAGTTTGGTTATAGTCACTAATTTTTAGAAGTTAAAGTTAATTTAATGTATATTAATCATTAAATTGCTTTTTCTTTTCTTACCCCCAAAATTAAATGTAATCATAGAAATGCCCCAGGCATTTAGCTGAGCCCTGGATCCCCTTTTTGCATATTGGGGAGCTAAACATGCCTGTATGTAAACAAGGTTGTAGTGGACAAGTGTACTTTTTAAATGTAAAAGCACTTCTTATACTGTACCTTTGGCACTGTCATCATTAATTATGTGATATTCCAGCTGCCCTCTAGAATGGGTTGTTTATTTATTTCTGTAATATTTCTGTTACCTAAGAGATCTTCCACCCCAGGACATTTTATTGTATAAGTCTGAAGATGTAAAGACAATTCAAAAAGTTAATAAGAATGTATAAACACTCCTCATGTAAAATGTCCATTCACAATTGGACTTGTGAAACCATTAAGAGATTACAAGCTCAATAGCTGGCCTAGCCAAACAGACATCAAACTCAAAAGGATTTGTCATCCTGGCTGCTTTTCTTGCTACTGACTGATAACGGTGATCCACACTGAAAGCTAAACTTTGCCTAGCATCCTGTTTCCCCTCTCTCTCCTAAGGCCTCCCTTTAGCAAGGGGTACGACACTTTTACCGGGAACTTTGCTAAGCAACAAACTTCCCAGAATCTTCCCAACTATCATCCATGCAGGCAGCGTACATATCTAGGCCTAACCCTAAACCCAGCCCCATTTGCCAAGATGGCTGCTGGGAAGAGCGGTGGAGGACAAAAATCCTTCCCTCCCCCTTCCCAAGGTTGCAGAGAGAGAGAGAGAGAGAGCAAGAGGGAGAGAGCAATAAGGCCTTTGTGTGGTCCCCCCTGAATGGAAAACAACAAGGGCTCTGTGAAGCAGCAAACTAATTATAAAATTCTCTTTTTGGGTGTGTGCATACAGCTCTCACTGAAGTTAATTGAAATCATGTGCACCTCCAGGTACTGAGTGTGTCCCTAGAACTTACTACATTGCCATAAAAACAGGAGATTATTTTCTGATTTGACATCAAGACCCTTTAGTTGAGACCCTCTTCTAGCATAAAAAATCTGTGCTCCAGCCAGAGAAGTGCAAGTGTTTTCATGTCATTGTATTTGAGGCCCTGAAGCCAAGGGAGATCTGGCC
The DNA here is from genome assembly GCF_049634645.1 of Pelodiscus sinensis. Lineage (NCBI taxonomy): Eukaryota > Metazoa > Chordata > Testudines > Trionychidae > Pelodiscus > Pelodiscus sinensis. Next base: position 12,219,601 of record NC_134715.1, read on the forward strand.
AAAGATTAGCTGTTGAATCATACAGTGGCGTTAATTTGCTCTTTTTCTTAATATTTAAGGCTGGTGTTTTCAAAGGCCTGTGGAGGCAAGCTGTGTTGCTCTAGTTTGAATGAGATTTGAGTACTCAACTTTTTTGGCTTTTTTTTTAAGGACCAGCCTGATACGTGATCACATTTGGAAATACTGTTTCCTCTGTCCACTGTGTCCAAACTCCATTTTGCTTTGTCTTTTATCTTTATCCAGACTGTCACTTACAGGCAAAGACAACATCAAATCCAGGGTCCAAATCATATTAGCTGCCATTGTTACCTGCCACGTTGGTTGTTACACCCTACTGATTAGGAATAAAGTGCAGCTATAGGGCCTGATTCTCCTATTTCTTACTCTGGTGTAAATGAGATGGCACTCGACTGAACTCAGTGGAGCTAAAGTGGAGTAAAAGTCCTGTGAGAGGAGAATCAGATCCACAGTGTCTCAGTTTAGGCGTCAATACAGAATGCATGCATCATCTCATTTAGTGCTGCAAAATAGCAGTCCCCAAACTTTAGATTTTTCCTGAGTAGACAATCTCAGCACTGTCCTCTGTGAGAATGATGGGATTACTCATCTTGAGCAATTGCAATACATCTGTGGTAGAGGTCCAGGTGTGCAAACTTCACCCTCTTCTGTTTAAAGAGATTATCAACTCTGAATATAATCTAAGGAAAAGTTACTCTGCCCTGCTTCAGTAATGAAAAGTCACCTATTTTCCCAACAAATTAAAAGAAAAGCCTTTCTACTCTATGAGAAATACAACCTTGCGGTCAAACGATGGGGCAAGGTAATCACCTTTTGATCCCAAATATGGGTGCTCAATTTTGTAAATTTAATAAAAAAGATAAAAATGTGGCCGTGTTTATATCAAAAGCAATAAACTCTGATTAGATCTCCCTGGTTTTGTATTGAAATCTCTATGGGTAACACGAAGGTGAGAGCTTTGTGCAAGATAACAGCGTCAGACCAATGTGAAACTGTATGAAGTTTTAAGAGCCTTTCAGATCTCAAGAGTTTAGGAAATTAAAATAATTGGTGCAACTTTTGTCATAGTTTCATTGTGTTTAACTGTCCATGTCACTCCATCATGCAAGCCTTTCATGGTGAGATTCATCTGTTTCTTTTCTTGTGCATGGAATTGGTGCCTGCGTGCCTTCATTTTATTAGCCTTTAAAAATTGAGAATTCCCATTGTCTTATTGTACCACCAAAAAGTAAAAGGCCTGCTTCCCCATTTCTTTGTCTCTTACATGGTCATTTACACTTGTGCAAAGTAACTGTGAAAAGCTATGAAAACAAAATGTCACCTCTCATTTATGCTGGTTATTTGCTTTCACTTTGAATTGGTGTAAATGACTCCACAAGGCTGTGAGGAATCAAGTTTTAGATATCAATTAGCTTACCTGGCATCCATAAGGGCTCTGCAACAGGGCTCTACTGTTTAAATAACCTGCCTCTCCAGATTGATGAACTTTATTGATGTTAAGATGGGAGCTGGCTGAGTGTAAGTTACAATGCACTGTCATAATTTTACATGACTGCCTGGAATTGAACCAAGAACTGGGTCAGCAACTTTTAGCACCACTTCCACAGGGTAAAGAACAATGTTTAATTGCTCTGATTGGGTTTGAGAAGTAAGATGCTACTCAACCTAAGTAAGTGCAAGAGAATAAGGCCTTATATTTTTAAAAGGGGTGAAATGTCCTTTGCTTCAAGCAAATCTATCATCTTTCCAGTGCTCATCACCATAGAATCTATGGACAAATTAAGAATAGTTTGTATTTGGTTTTATTCTGTTATTTCAAGCCATAGGGCATGTGTACACAAGGGAGTTATTTTGAAAAAACTCCCCTTATTTTGAAATAACAAGGCAAGCATCCACATTACCCACCCTGTTATTTAGAAATAATGGGCTTGTTATTTCAAAATAGTAACTCCTGCTTCTCCTTCGAGTGATGTCCCTGTGGGTGCTCCACTCAGGTGTCGGTGAGTCCTCACACAGGTGATTGGAGAGTTTTAGGCGAGCAGTATCTTCCTGCACCATGCATGCGCAGTAGGTGTCCTGAGCTGTTTTCATCCGCTAGCTGCGCGCATGGCATGAGAGTCGCTCAGTTCCTTTTCTACTGTCATAGGCAGAAGATGGAGTTTCCAGCAGTGCTCTCCTCACTGAGAAAAGACAGGAAGATTTAGTTAGTTGTTTATAGGTTTTAGTGTATTTAATGTTTAATAGTTAGTTTGTGTTTCTCCCTTTCTCTTTTTCCTCCGTCCAAGTTCTTTGTTTCTGCTCAGCATTATGCCAGGCTCCCCTGATTCTGACAAATGCTACTCCTCCAGAGACTCAATGCCCACTTCAGATGGGCACGTTTCGTTTATCAAGTGCCTACACAAAGGCCATATGGTGCAGAAAAGCCTACACTGCCAAAGCATGACCGCCAAGGCCAGGAAGGACTGGGAGATGAGGCTTAAAAATCTTCTCTGGCAGAAATCTCTTCAGCCCCCAGAAGCCCCCTTGGAACTGGTAACACTGAAAAAAAGGGCCAATTTATTGTCCATATGGGATTTGCCTAAGTCCCGGGCCTCTCCGGCATGGTCCTTGCCAGCCAAGCTGTTGACTTTGCGTACCACGTGCTCGCCAGTGCCGTCAACATCTGGCACGGCACATAAACAAAAGATAGCACCAACGAAAGCTGTGGAGCTGGAACCAAAAAGAAAGGGCACCGCTCTGGCACCGACATCACTGGCACATGCAAACATGCCACCTCCATCGCTGCCAAAGGACATGATGACACTGCCTCAACCAGTGGAATCCTGGCGGGTAGCAGCACCCAAGCATGTCTCAGCACTGCAAGCACCAAAGTTGAGACCACATAAACCACAGTCCTGGCACCAAGTGTCACAATTGCCAGTGCCTTCCTCACCAGTGCCAATGGACAGAACGACTCTACACTCTCCTCGGATTGAGGAACCTAGTCTGCACCAGTGTTCCTCTGAAAATATTTCATTCTCTCCTATGTTGTCATCTATAGGTACCACACCTGGCACCAGAAATGGGAGCCATTTTTCCTCCCAGCACTCGTCACCAACTGGTTCAGTAAGTTCCTGGTGCACTTATTCAGGGAGGCAGTTGGGATTTACTGCCGAGGTATCCTCACAGGTCTCTGGCTCCATTGATGATGATAACCAGAAGGCTGCTTAAGTGTGCTCAGTGATGTGTGCTGTGTGTCCACAGCAGACCCCAAGAGAGCCCCCAGAGACTACAAACCAGATAAGGATCGAAGGTGCTAGGCCAGGTTTATTGTTAGAAGTACAGTAATAGTTGTCAGTAAACTCTACTGAACCACTACGCATACGTACTTGCTTAGAATGATTCAGTCAGTGGGAAATTTCCATTGCCCCGTAGGTCATACAAAGACTGTCCCCCCCACAAGACACCACCTTATATACAGGTACAACAAATCACATCTCACTGCCGATGTTGTCAGGTTACCACCCTCTGACGTTGTCAGGTTACCACCCTCTGACACTACTTAGCTGCTACCCATCATCCTGTACATCGTGGTTCGATTAGATCATCTCTATCCACCATGCTGTCATTTTAGAATCTTTCTTGAACCTGGGTCTGTATCTGTGAGGAATGGGTACCAAGGTCTTTTTTAATGAGCTAGTGGTGTCATGTGCTGTCCACTTATGACCAATACGGATAAATTGTTCTGCATTCGGTACCTATCACCAATTAGTGTTTTGGACTCTTACCCCTGTTCATGCCAAGTTCTGTTGGCTGGGGCCTGCCTCTTGTTCACAGTTTAGCTTTGCTTTATATTAGCCATGTTTTGTTCATTGTCAGCTAGGCCTCAGGCCTGGCCTGTGCTACATGGGCTTATGTCTTACTATACCTGGTGCTCAATCAGACATGGACCACCATACCACTAATCTCAAGATTCATGGTTCAATCATCCATGACTGTATCCACCTTAACAATACCAACTTCAGTGGCCACTCTAAGAACCATGGAGCCAATGTTATTCTTGACCAATGCATTGGCACCGACCTTGTCAGTTGACTGTGGCTATTTTGACACACACACCAGCAAAGACTCCTCTGCAGATTGCTCAGTCATCTTCAACCCATCCTCACCATCAGCCACGACTCAGACGGGTCCTGTAGAGGAGGAGGATGACTTAGGTCAGTCAGATTCAGATAGCCAGTCTCCACTACAGCAGTCCTTGTCATCCCACAGTGAAGTGGTGTTTCTGTCTTCTTCTTCTCCTCCAGATGATGACCTGAAACAGTTTCAGGAACTATTCAAAAGGGTATCACAGACACAAGACATGCCCTACAGGAGGTGCAAGAAAAACAGCACAAGCTGCTAAAAATTTTGCAAGTCACCACATCCTCTAAGATAGCACTACCCATAAATGAAGCCATCACGAAGCCTTCAGAAGCCATATGGTAAACATCGGCCTCTATTCTACCCACCAACCATAGAGCCAATAGAAAATACTTTGTCCTGGCTAAGGGGATGGATTTTCTTTTCTCTCACCCCCCAGCCAAACTCACTGGTTGTAAATTCTGTCCATCACCATTCTAAACAACCACAGATCACTACCTTCTTACACAATGTACCACTAGTCAACATCTGCTACATGGTCTTCCTCACATACCCTTCTCACAACATTATTCATTACAGCAACAACCGGTACCTACAATGTCTGTTGCTGATGCCGTCCTTGCTTCTTCTGGCACATAACTCCAAAGACCCACCCCATGGCCGGGAAGAGAGACCTGGGGCTGGGGGGACAGCTGGGGTTGCTTATCCCAGAAGAGGGGAGTTGACGAGCATAGCAAGCAGGGCGTGCAGCACTCTAGTAAAGTTATATTTATATTTCATTTGAGACCATACATTCTTCTTATGTTTTTGTTCCAATATACAGAAGAAGACTGTTTTGAACCAGTATATCCCAGATTTTCAGTTTTCATTTTTGTGGAAGTTCTTGCAATCTGAGGTTATAAGACATTCTGGAAAGAAAACATCTGGGACCCTACTCTGGCTCCTAAATGTGCCTTTGACAGCACATATAGGGCGTGTCTAGACTACATGCCTCCATTGACGGAGCCATGTAAAGTAGTTTACTCGGCATAGTCAATGAAGCAGGGATTTAAATAATCCCCGCTTCATTAAAATAAAAATGGCCGCCGCGCTGTGCCAACAATCAGCTGATCCGGCACAGTCCCGCAGTCTAGATGCAGCGCGGTTGGCAAGGGAAGCCTTTGTCGACTGCTCCAGTATGCCTCGTGAAATGAGGTTTACCGGAGCGGTCAAGAAAGGCTTCCTTTGTTGACGGTGCCGTGTCTAGACTGCCGGGCTGTGCTGGATCAGCTGATTGCGGCACAGTGTGGCGGCCATTTTTATTTTAATGAAGTGGGGATTATTTAAATCCCCGCTTCATTGACTATGTTGAGTAAATTACTTTACATGGCTCCGTCGATGGAGCCATGTAGTCTAGACACACCCATAGAGGACAGAGAAGAGTTGCAATAGCCCAAGGGGGAAGTCACGTGGAAAGGAATTGTGTGGGGCCATTCTACACAGTTTTAAGATGGAAGTCCCGCTCCCCCTCCTTAGGGGTGTGTCTAGACTACATGCCTCCGTCGACGGAGGCATGTAGATTAGCCAGAGCGGCAGAGGGAAATGAAGCCGCGATTAAAATAATCGCGGCTTCATTTAAATTTAAATGGCTGCCCCGCTCTGCCGATCAGCTGTTTGTCGGCAGATCGGGGCAGTCTGGACGCGACGCGCCGACAAAGAAGCCTTTCTTGATCGGCACAGGTATGCCTCGTGAAACCAGGTTTACCTGTGCCGATCAAGAAAGGCTTCTTTGTCGGCGCGTCGCGTCCAGACTGCCCCGTTCTGCCGACAAACAGCTGATCGGCAGAGCGGGGCAGCCATTTAAATTTAAATGAAGCCGCGATTATTTTAATCGCGGCTTCATTTCCCTCTGCCGATCTGGCTAATCTACATGCCTCCGTCGACGGAGGCATGTAGTCTAGACACACCCTAGGAGATGTTCCACAGAGGATGAGCATGTTGTGATGATGAGAAGAAGATGAGTATAGTGCTGAGCACCATGGACATTCTGGGCTAGAAATAGCCCATTTGTGCTTGCAAAGAGGCTGTCAAGTTAGGATTTCAGTTTATGCTCTATAATAAACCAACTATTGCATTCACTCTGCGAATACTGCAGAATACTGTTTTAAAGGCAGGAATTGTCACAAGACAAAAAATGCCAACGGGGGAATATACTGCCTAGCGATATGACAATTTAATATGATCACATAACACAGAGTGAGCTCTGAAGTCATTTATTATAGACAGGATATTAAAAGCGTTATGAGGGAGGGCTGTGCCGGGGTGTGGGAGGAAGCCCATTAATCTGTTTGGTATTTTGGAGACTTGTGCCAAATGGTTCATCAGCAATTTGGGCATCTTCCAGCATGGCTACTCCATAATCAAAAAGCAGCTTTTGCACTTCACTGCCCACAAAGCTCCAGTGCCCATAGAAAGTGGGTGGGGATTGGCCAATCAATGTAAACTGCTTGGAAGAAAGGGGGCTTTTAAACACAATGATTTGAGGGATCATCCCCTTCATGAAGAAAATGTTGAGACAAAGGGGGAAACAGGTGAGTTTCTGTTTATAGAGCGTTTTCCAAACTATCCCATCATGAGAGGAGAGTTTGAGTCATTATGTGGCAATGAAGCTAGCCTGCTCAGCAAATAGATGGTTGGATCTTGGAATATCTGCAGAGGACTCCATGCTGATTTCTGAGGGGACATGGTCAGCGGCAGCATGAATTCTACAGGTGTCGTGCACAGAGGGGGAAGGGGGACAGTCCTCCCACAACCCCACTGCACAACATGAGGCAACTCTTGCAGAGTTTTCTGATCCCCTCCCGCAGATTTCTCTGATTAAGGTCCTGTTATGCTAGGTGCTGCACATACAAAATCGTACACTGCCCCAAAGATCTTACACTCTAGGGCTACGTCTACACTGGCCCCTTCTTCGGAAGGGGCATGCTAATTTTGAAAGTGGGAATAGGGAAATCCGCAGGGGATTTAAATTCAAAGTAGGAATAAGAGATCCTCCGGAATAGGGCTTTATTCCGGAGGATCGGGCCAGTCTAGATGCTTTTTTCCGGCTTTTCCCCAAGCCGGAAAAAAAGCGGCGGACATGTTTATTTAAATCCCGCGGGGGATATTTAAATCCCCCGCGGATTTCCCTATTCCCACTTTCAAAATTAGCATGCCCCTTCCGAAGAAGGGGCCAGTGTAGATGTAGCCTGGGGTATGTGCATGCTGCAAAGATGTGATTGAACTCAGGTAGTCAAATCTGCACTAATTTTAATGTAACCAGCATGGCTAAAAATAGCAGCAAAGGGGTGGTAGCCTGGATTTGGTGTGGGCTGTATGGGTACATCTAGACTACATGGCTCCGTCGACGGAGCCATGTAGATTTGTTTGTTCGGCAAAGGGAAATGAAGCCGCGATTTAAATAATCGTGGCTTCATTTAAATTTAAATGGCTGCTCCGCTCTGCCGATCAGCTGTTTGTCGGCAGATCGGGGCAGTCTGGACACACCCCTGCCGACATGAAAGCCCTTTATCGACCTCCCCGGTAAACCTCATCCTACGAGGCATAACGGGGAGGTTGATAAAGGGCTTTCAGGTTGGCGCGGGAGTGTCCAGACTAGTGCGCTGAGCCAACAAACAGCTGATTGGCTGTTTGTCGGCTCAGCGCGGCAGCCATTTAAATTTAAATGAAGCTGCGATTATTTAAATCACGGCTTCATTTCCCTTTGCCGATCAGCCTAATCTACATGGCTCCATCGATGGAGCCATGTAGTTTAGACACACCCTATGAGCCCATTTGGAACCCAGGATACATACTCCCTTTGCTTGGCTGTGCCAACATTTGTGCTATGCCTTTACTGCTATTTTTAGGAAGCTAGCTAGATTACAGCTAATGTGCTCACACCAGGTGCAGTCACACATCCAGTTGCAATGTAGGCATAGCCTACACAGACAAGACAAGAGTAGGATAAAAACATTTTTACAGACTGGGAAACTGAGGCACATAGTAATGAAGTGACTTGCCCAAAGTCACACAAGAAATCTATGGCAAAACCAGGGAATTGAACCTATCTGTCCTGAGTCCCAATTCAGTGCCTTATCCACAAGATCATCCTTCCTCTGCAGTTTTAGTCAATAAAGCAATTTGCACAAATTCAAGTGCATTGTACTAGCATATATATGCTATTTGGGCCAAGTCTTACAGTTTTATTTAGTTTTTACATAGACAAAATTTTTTGTGTCTTACATAGGAGTTTTGCATATGTGAAAACAGCAGTATTTGTCTCCAGAACTATTTGTTATTTTTAGAGTTGTCTACACTATAATTCTCCCCCAAGTCAGGGGGAAAGAAATATTTAGATAAATGATGTTATTGCAAACAATTTAAAATACTTAATCCTTCAGCGGTCAGTGGAGAAATATATGCCCTTACTGGAACTAATAATAAACAGTTCTGAAAGTAAAAATACTCTTGTTCCCATTTAGGGTAAACATTTTCCAATCCAGGTAATCTAAGTAATACATTCCTTTACATACATATTCCCAGAACTATATAAAATTAAGTCTTCCTGAGTGTTCTGAAGGCTTTACATCTCAAACCTGACTGCAAATATTAAATGTTTTTTCATTAATTTGAGGGATATTTGGCAAGGTCCTCATCTGATATAAATGGGCATAGCTCCACTGAAGTCAATGTAGAATCACTGACTTGTATTAACTGTAGTTTGACTGTAATCACATCAAGTATATCAGGGTATATCTACACTAGCCCCCTAGTTCGAATTACGGAGGCTAATGTAGGCATTCGAAATTGCAAATGAAAGCCCGGGATTTAAATATCCCAGGCTTTATTTGCATGTTCCCATCCGGTCACCATTTTGAAATTCCACTAGCCCGAAGTAACTGCCTGCGGCTACACGTGGCAGTTCAAATTACTTACTGTTTTACTAAGTCCTTAGTTCCAATTAACTGTTACACCTCATTCCAGGAGGCGTAACAGTTAATTGGAACTAAGGACTTAGTTCGAATTACTGTTTCACTGCTGCGTGTAGCCGCGGGCAGTTACTTCAGGCTAGTGGAATTTCAAAATGGCGACCGGACGGGAACATGCAAATAAAGCCTGGGATATTTAAATCCCGGGCTTCATTTGCAACTTTGAATGCCTACATTAGCCTCCCTAGTTCGAACTAGGGGACTAGTGTAGACATACCCTTCATTGATTTCACTGTGGTGCAGGCCACCTGTCTAGTGAGCATCAATCTGACAAAGGGCATATAAGGAAATTTCTACTTCTCTGGGTGAACTGTAGTTCGAAGTCGTTTCCAGTACTGTTCTTTAGAGGCCAGGAGGGGTGTAGACCCATAGTCCGATACACTCTTGCTATCACAAAGTCGGTAGCTACCTTGCAAGGGATATTCAGTTCTTGGGAGGATGGATAGCAGTAGTACTGCCAGAGAAAGGCAGCTTCAAAATCTGCACAGAGATCCATAGAAACCAGCACAGGATTGGAAGAGGCATCTGCTGGTTGACCCGGCTCTGGTTTCCTTGGGCACACCACTCAGAGTGGGCACTGCACTTCTGACTGACATTTGCAGTTGCAACGATGAAAGTGATGCAGCTCAAAAAGTGAACCGAGACCCATGTGTGGCCAGAATAGGTAACTGGGATATCTACCAAGATCATAGATCACACTGTAGGTTAAATTAAGTTTAGTATTGGATTCAATATAGCAAAATCATGTGTCTTCTGTAATAACCATCAGAAACAATATGCAGAGTAGGACTTGGACTGAGCTTAGCCCAGACTCCCAAATTTGGGAAAGTTTGTATCTAGATCTGTATCTGAACTTTGCAATATGTCCCTGATTCTAGAAAGGATCAGGTAATGTTTAGAGAGCACCCAGGTTTAACAGGAAAGAAGCACAATACCTCTCTTAACTGTATAAACATTTAGAGGAGCCATGTCTGGAAGAAAGAGAAGAGATGAGAGAGAGAGCTAACTTCAGAGAAAAATAAACGGAACTATTTATTTATTTATTTAAACCTTTTTTTTTTTTTAATATGTATTGTGTTTTAAACATTTTGTAAGCTGCCTCAAATATTTTAAATAGAGAGGCAGGATAAAATATTTTAAATAAATAAAAAAATAGATTTAGTTATAGATAAGTGTACACAGACATATGGGCTGTGTCTACACTGGGCCACTTATTCCGGAAAATCAGCCGCTTTTCCGGAATAAGCTGCGAGCTGTCTACACTGGCCCTTGAATTTCCGGAAAAGCAACAATGCTCTACTGTACAAAATCAGCCTCTATTCCGGAAAAACTATTCTGCTCCTGCTCGGGCATAAGTCCTTATTCTGGAACACTGTTCTGGAAAAGGGCCAGTGTAGACAGCCCAGTAGTCTTTTCCGGAAAAAAGCCCCGATCGCGAAAATGGTGATCGGGGCTCTTTTCCGGAAAAGTGCGTCTACATTGGCCACAGATGCTTTTCCGGAAAAAGGGCTTTTCCGGAAAAGCAGCCTGCCAATGTAGATGCTCCTTTTCCGGAAAAACTGAAAACTGAATAGTATTCCGTTTTAAGCAGTTCCGGAAATTCATGCCAGTGTAGACACAGCTATGCTGTACAGACCAAGACACCCCAGGTCTTAAGAATTCATTGTGGGAATTGATTTGCTGGACCTTTATGTTGATAAATTCTTTGTAATACTTAAGAAAGGGTGAAATATGCACAGTAGAGTGGAGACTGATAATAGGTTTTACTGCCTATTACATCTAGGGGACTTGTTTCAATTTAATCCAAGGGGCAGGTAGTGCCCAAAGTTATTACTATTATAGGAGTGTTCGGTGGGCAAGGCAAAATACATTTGTGGATTCTTAATCTTGTGCTATAGTAGGCAGCTCTCTTCACTATAAAACCATCGTAGCAGATGCACTTGTTGCCAGCTTTGTCAACATACTCATGAGAGTAGGAAAGAATTGGCTGAGCATATAGACTAACCTGACTTCTAACCCTTGGAGGTGGTTTAAATGCTCTAGGACTGGTGCAACAGTTGGGTTGGGTGAAAATTTGCATCTAATCTATGTGATGCTGCTTCCATTATTTTAATCCATGTGTTAAAAAGATAACTCTTGACACCGATTTATCCACCCATTTGGTCTGATTTTGCCCATCCCTTCATGTTATCTCATGAATATTAGAACCAAAGCCCAACCCCATCACTCTTAGCAAGCTAAAGAAACACAGATGCAAATTGTTATACACTATCCTCCCCCTCTCCAGTCACTTTCTCTCCTCTAGCCATGGACCATATAAAAAGATGACACTTTAGACACAAATAATTTAATGACTGATATTAAAAGCATCTTTTTTTAAACAGGTTTTTTTGGTTAAATCTGTCATTATGAAAAATGCTCCTAGCAAAGTTTGCACACTGAGAAAGCTTTGAAGTTATTAGGCATATAAATTGACTGTTCTCTCATTTATATGCAGGCAAATTGTTAAAATTTATTAATCTGATTTGCATATAAAATTATGGCACTCATTGTCACTGAGAATTCTTGTTTAGGGAAGGTTTTCCAAACATTATTATCATTAAACAGGTATTGAAAATACATGAAGGGTTATTTGTTGTGTTGTTTTGTTTTTTAAATATCTATTTGTCTAGCTCAGTAAGGAACTTAAAATAAGTTTATTCCCAGTGGAATAGCCTGGAGGCACCTCTGGAATCATCTCATGAGCTTACACTTGGTATTTATTACTAATTAGTAACTAAATGTTTGATGTTACTATTCATGGGGGGGGGGGGCGTAACTTAAAGGAACTGTCTTATTGTAACGTAAAGGAAGACACTGTATTAACTCGAGCTTCATTGAAAATTATAGTGTAAATCTTTTCAAAATGAATCAAAGCCCATGCTGAATTATTTCTCACCAAAGTTTTACAGTCAGAAAGATCTTAAATCAGTATGACTTGTCTTGAACAGAGAGCTATATTAGTGTTTCTACATCTTCTGCAAGCTCATCCATTCTTGGATGAGAAAGTCTCTGCCATGGGTCCATTTGCTAAAGCAACAGCTGGCTTTTTGAGGCAACGCATTATCTGCGTACAATTAAAAACCATTCTAGCTAATCTGAGCCTGAGCAGATGAGGGACATCATTGACAGTGCGGTTTTTCTTCACCCTTCCCCATTTGTTTCTTAAACATTTATTTTATTTTATTTTATTTTATTTTATTTTATTTTATTTTATTTTATTTTATTTTATTTTATTTTCTCTTCAGAGCTGTCTCTTTGCCATGGAGTCCAGCTGAGAAAATGCTCTCAGAACCTTCCGAGGCAAAAGCAGGGAGCACACTGCAGATCAGCAAGGGTGGTAGCTTGGGGATCAATGACAATGAAAGAACATATGGTCAATAATAAATCTGTACAGTAGTGCCAGTCCATCTGAATCACAAGATTAAGAATAATAACACATTCGTACAAGTAGTGTGGTAAATCTCCCATTACATTTACTAGGCTTAATATATCTGTATATGTATGTTTATAAGGGTATCTTATAAGATATAATATATGAAGTGAAGGAGGATTTATGGAACAGTTTGTGTGAAAATGTTCTCTGATAAAAACAGCAGAAAAGGGCATGATAAAACATTAACATCTGGAAATACATATGTCACTACAACACAGAAAAAAATCTGTCTGTGACTGGGACACAGAGCAGTAGAATAAGACTCCTGTCCTAACAGAACTGTAATGTGCCAAGTTTTTTACAAGTCTTGGAGAAATCATAATCCAGGGTTTTTCATCTCATATTTTAAATGTAGGAGGTTGCATGCCATCCTTTAGTTAATTCCTTATTCTGCCTTGAATTATTGCTTTATTTTATAGATTTATTCCCCAACACATTTTGCAGGAAATCTAGACTCTTTTGTTGCATTTTCGTAGCAATGGGACTTGTGCTTTTGAAAAATTTCCCCATAATGGCTATTATTTCCCTCAACATCCCATGATCTTTTTTCACAATGTAAATCTCCACATAGGAAAGACATCCATCTTATGTGAATTTGTTCATATGTGTTTAAATAATTCTTATCCTCTCAACACTTCTGTGCGATAGGGAATTGCGGTTATCTTTATTTAACAGATGAGGAGTTGAGGCACAGAGAGAATAAGTGATGCATCTGGTAACAAAGGGACTCTGCAGCAGAGCAGAAAATAGGATCTGGGTTAGCCATGTCCTGGGAGAGTCCCTAACCAAAGGAACATCCTGTAAGTTGAAGGCCTGAATACAGCTCTGGGGTGCCCAAGCTGCACTTGGTGAAAGACCTGAGACATTTGATGCAAAGGTGATTTCCATCCACGTGTGGATCTTCTGAATCCTGGTATCCATCTGGGCTGGCCTTCATCTTCTGGGTTCTGTGTGGCAGCTACGGATTGCTGAGGTGTAGAGAAACCCTGATACACCCAGTTTTCATGAACAATGTTCCTGCTCAAGGAAAAGGATGAGGTAAAAGTCCCTTGCTGCAGCTTACAGTGTTTCCCAATTGGTGCTCCACAGAACTCTGGGGTTCCGTGAAGTGAAAGCAAGGGTTCTGTGAAGAGCTGGCCCCTTCTTAAAGAGCCATAGCGGGGGCCTTTTTTTTTTTGCTTGATGAAATGTGGCAGGGGCCTTTTTTTTTAAGGCAACCTCAGGGGTTCGGTGGCCAAATAAAATTGGGAAACACTGCTTTAGGGAACTGTAGCAAAGAGAAGAACTAGGGGCACATCTACACAGCACACAGGGAAGCCTCAAAATTAATCCGACGCAGTCTTCCCTAATGTGGACGTGCTATCTAGATTTAGAGCCCCAGGAGGCACTGGAGAGGAATAACTTAGAATGGCTCTGGGTGAGGAACTATTTCGACATAGCAGCAGTGGAGTGTCTACATATGGCTTATTTCAAAATACCTTTTTTGGAAGAGGCCTTATTCCTCCTGGAATGAGATTTACAGATTTCAGAATAAGCTATCTGTTATTTCAAAATTATTAATGGAATGTCTGTGTAGACGGTCACTTTGTTATCTCGAAGTAACGGTGCAGTGTAGACGTGCCCTAGATGGGTTAACAGATTTTTTTTGACATGTCAAATGTCTATGATTCATTAAAGAGCTTAGCTTCCTGCTTAGTACCAACAGGCAGGTTGGCAGAAGAGTCCCTTGTTTTTAAATAAAAGGGTAGTATTCTTCCCTTGGCCATGGTCTGCTATCCTTTCCTCATTTTGATACAACCTTGCACTGTGAGCAGTTCCAGTGAAATCCCTGGAATCATTTGCATAGTCAAATACTTCTCATTGACCCTGCTTTAGGAAAGTTCTCTACCTCTGTGATAGGCTGCTAGCTAGGAAGTCTGAGCCAGAGCTCTGTCACACCAGCTCCATCAGGTAGGTTTCATTGGAGCTGGCTGAGTAAACCCAAAACTAAAGGGCGAATGGGGAACAGCTGCTGGCCTCGTTAGACAGGTGTTACATGAGGCTGAAAGGAAGGAAGTAGAAAGGGGAGGAACCAGGCAGTGGAAGGATGTGTTGCTCTGCTAACTGCAGAAGCTAGTGGTCTCTGAGGGAATTGAGCTACATCAGTTGCATAGCTTATTTTGAAATTCGGAGCATCTAGACATACTTCAAAATAGAGCACCCTTCCTCCGACGTCCCTTACTCTTCATACAGTGAAAGTTACAGGAGTCGGAGTAATAAGTCCTCCAGCTTGACAGTATTTTAACATTATTTCAAAATAACTACCTGCTGTGTAGACGCAGACTAAGTTATTTCAAAATAATGTTGCTGTATAGATGTATGGAGTCTCAAGTTTTGGAAATAGAAGATGGTGGGAATAGACACTGGAAATAAAGAGTATGGGTGATCATGGAATCATAGGGTTAGAGACCACAGGAGGTTATCAAGTCAAACCTCCCTGCCTAAAGCAGGACCAACCCCAACTAAATCATCCCAGCCAGGGTTTTGCCAAGATGGGATTTAACTTCCTCTAGGGATGGAGATTCCACTATTTATCTAGGTAACCCATTCCAGTGCTTCACCATCCTCCTAGTGAAATAGTTTTTCCAAATATCCAACATAGACCTCACCCACAGCAACTTGAGACCATTGCTCCTTGTTCTGTCATCTATCACCACTGAGAACAGCCTCTCTCCAGCCTCTTTGGAATCCCCCTTCAGGAAGCTGAAGGCTGCTATAAAATCTTCCCTCATTCTTCACTTCTGCAGACTGAATAAGCCCAAATCCCTCAGCCTCTCCTCATAGGTAATGTGCTCCAGCCCTCCAATCATTTTTGTTGCCCTCTGTTGGACTTTCTCTAATGCGTCCACATCTTTTCTGTAATGTGGGGCCAAGAACTGGACACAATACTCAAGCTTTGGCCTCACCAGTGTCAAATAAAGGGGAATAATAACTTCTCTAGATCTGCTGACAATGCTCCTACTAATGCATCCCTATATGCCATTAGCCTTCTTGGCTACAGGGGCACACTGTTGACTCTTATCCAGCTTCTCATCCACTGTGATCCTCAGGTCCTTTTCTGCAGAACTTCTGCTTCACCAGTCAGTCCCCAGGCTGTAACAATGCTTGGGATCCTTCCGTACCAAGTGCAGGACCCTACGCTTGTCCTTATTGAACCTCATCAGATTTCTTTTGGCCTAATCCTCTAATCTGTCTAGGTCACTCTGGACTCAATCTCTACCCTCCAGCATATATACCTCTCCTCCTAGCTTAGTGTCGTCCATAAACTTGCTGAGGTACAATCCGTCCCCTCATCCAGGTCATTAATTGATGTTGAACACAGCTTGCACTTTGAGGTTTGGTTTGCATTGGTGCTGACACTTGCTGTGCAGAAGGCAGATAAGATGGTAGCAAAGACACTGATGAAACGCATTTCACAAAACAGAAAATATGGTTGTTTTCAGTAGTGCAGCTGGTACAGAAGAGACCATTTGGACCTGAAAGCTTCACAAATTTAAAATTACATACCTGTCCATAATTTTAAAATGATCTCAAGGATCCAGACTGCAACAAATGTTTTGCTGCTATTTGAGTCAGTCCTTGCACTTCATTTGAGAACTCAGGCATCATTTAGCTAACTGAGGCAAGAGATGAAATTCACTGCATAGTGAGCTAGCACAAGAGCTATGCAATTTGATGTTTTACTTTTGAAGGGTTACATGATTCATGGTCTGTGTGCTGGCTTTTCACATGGGATGAATCTTACCTTTCCTAAGCAAATTCCCGTTTACACACGTAGAACTCTGATGCTTAGAACGCATGCAAGAAACATTCCAATAAACCACTGCAAGGCCCATTTTTTTATCTGTCTGAATGCCAGTATGACAATTCCTCTTTGAAAATCTTATAACTTAGAGTGACTGCACAGTAAGCTGAAGTCCATTGAACCAAATGTAAACATAGTAGACTACCTAGTTCCCACAATACTGAATTTCCATTACAAGAAAGGAAAGAATGATTATGAAGCTGTCTACCTTAAAAGCCTAGAGTAACCTTCTACTGGTCAGCATTTCATTTTTCACCGAGAGTCTTCTGTTCCTTTCTGGCTTCTTCCCATCTGTGCTATAAGGCTACATCTAGACTGGCATGATTTTCCGGAAATGCTTTTAACGGAAAAGTTTTCCGTTAAAAGTATTTTCGGAAAAGAGCATCTAGTTTGGCGTGGAGTTCGCGTTATAACGATGCGCTTTTGCGGAAAAGCGTCCGTGCCAATCTCGACGCGCTTTTCCGCAAAAAAGCCCCGATCTCCATTTTCGCGATTGGGGCTTTTTTGCAGAAAACAAATGTGGGCTGTCTACACTGGTCCTTTTGCGCAAAAGTTTTGCGCAAAAGGGACTTTTGCCCAAATGGGAGCAGCATAGTATTTCCGCAAAAAGCACTGATTTCTTACATGAGATTGTCAGTGCTTTTGCGGAAATTCAAACGGCCAGTGTAGACAGCTGGCAAGTTTTTCCGGAAAAGCAGCTGATTTTCCGGAAAAACTGGCCAGTCTAGACACAGCCTAAGTGTATAGCATCCTTCCTAGATTTCCTGTCTTGACATCTGATGAAGGAAGCATCTATGGATGATGTGATGCTGCAGGCAGTCTAAGGGTATGTTTACACTGCAAGCTTCTTTCGAAATAAACTTATTCCAGAATAGTTTATTTTGAAATAGGGTGTCCACACTACAGAGAAGCCTGAAAATTAGTCCGAGGCAGGCTCCCCTAATGTGGATGCGCTATCTCGATTTAGAGCTGCAGGAAGTACTGGGGAGGAATAACTTAGAATGGCCCTGGTGAGGAGCTATTTCTACATAGCAGCAGTGGAGCACACATTGCAGTGAGGATACTAGTATTGTTTTTCTGGAATAACGGCCATTGATAATTCCATTGGTAACAATTACTATGCCTAAAGCAATATGAACAAGAATGCCAGAAAGAGGACCTTAATAAAATAAAATAAAATAAAATAAAATAAAATAAAATAAAATGCTTAAATTCCTGCAACATAGAGCAACAATAATAGTGAAAATGTATTTATTTTCTCAGGATATTGACAAACAGCAGTCTCTTAAGTGTGATGGTCTTTTAATAATGCAGGAAGAAACTTAAAAAGGCTAAAAGAAATCCCATAAAATAATCCAGTCATACTTATTTGCTTGCAAAAGCTATTTGCTTGATTACATTTCAGTTACTAATAACTAAAATACTAATCCTTTTATTTTTATAAAACAATTGAACAAATACAAATGCTAGTAGGAACAGATGTTTACATATGGAAAAGGTCACTTGTAGCCAGATCATTGATCTGTCTGCCAATTTCCCTAGACATAGGTGAAATAACATCAATCAAGTTTATTATATATAACCGCTGCCTAGTGTTCCAGTCTAGAAACCTTAAGCAATACACAGAACTGTGTGACTGCAGCAAGCTGTCTCCTGTACAGTCACACATGTGTATGCACTGTAGGTGAAATCCAAAGGGCCAGCACAGAGTTTATAGTTCCACCCAAGGACTTATGTGGCGTGATAGCCTGAATATCACCCTGCGTAACGTATGGGCAATGACATCCAGAACAATTAAGCCATTCTCCTAGGAGATGGTGCAGCTGACCTTGGTATGACTACTGGGTAATCTCTGATCATTTAATTCAGGTAATTTAACATTGTACAATTCTTTGGAGACACTTCTGATTGGTGACTTAATAAATGTTATCTTCAACAATGTTTTACTTTATGTTGCTAGGATGCATCACAGTATTTACACCTGTGGGTATATTTCAGCCCCCCTGAAGTTAAAGCTTAAAGTTAAGTGAATGCTGGCATGCTTTGCTAAATCAGGGCCATAGCAAACACTTTCCATTTATATTATGTAAGAATAATCTAGCGCACTGCTTAAGTGAACAAATATTATTTGTATTCTTGAAATCTCAACCACCTGGCAATGGAATTGTTACATCTACACCTACAGTTTTTAAAAGTCCCTTTCTTTAAGATACACCACTTGGTTGGAATTATTTCTGAAACAAATGAAACACCCTAACATTAATTGAATCTTTAAGCACTGCCTAGTTTCCTGGTGTAAGTAACATTCAGAGGGCTCCTCTTTCCTGTTCTTTCACTGTATGTACTTTGTATGCCCAATATCAAAACGTTTCTAGTTGGGGGGAGGTGAGGTAAGACTCATGTCAGCATAAGCTGCTGCATTACCCAGCCTGATGTTGAAAACCCTCCCTGATCTCAACAGTCTCCATGAAATTCCATCCTTACTCTCAGGCCAGACACAGGTCAGCTGGGAACTCATGACTAGGAGGATCCTGGAGGAACCTGGCATGGATCTGGAACAAGTATCAGTGAAGTGAACTAGTACATGTGGGCTTAGAGAGGGAAGGGATTGGCCTGTAGGGATAGTGAGGGTAGAAATGTCGAAGAACTTTTAGGGGGACAGAGAACAGGATTTAGAATGAAAATCTAGGTATCTGTTATGGATGAGGGGGAAGGGAGGATGCAAACACAAGAACTGCCATACCAGATCAGAGCATCTAGAATCTGACACTGAGGCAGGATAATTCTAATCAAGTGTAAGACCCAGTAGCAATGTGAATTGATTTAAATGAAGGCGATTAGGGGTTTGGAATAGGTGCCATATGAAGAGAAGTTAAAAAGACTGGGACTTTTCAGCTTAGAAAAGATGAGACTATGGGTAAAGAGGGGATTTTCTGACATTTGACCTGTGTAGACTAGGCCAAATGGTGGAAAAACCTCTTCCGGGAAAAAAATCCAGAAGAAGGTATACAAATGCAAGCGCTGTTTGCATACCTCTTCCAAAAAAACCGCAACAGTGTAGCTGTACCCTAAGGCTGTGTCCAGACTCCATGCCTCCGTCGACGGAGGCATGTAGATTAGCCAGCTCGGAAGAGGGAAATGAAGCCGCGATTAAAATAATCGCGGCTTCATTTAAATTTAAATGGCTGCCCCGATCTGCCGATCAGCTGTTTGTCGGCAGATCGGGAGAGTCTGGACGCGATGCCCCGACAAAGAAGCCTTTCTTCATCGACACAGGTAAGCCTCGTGAAATCAGGTTTACCTGTGTCGATGAAGAAAGGCTTCTTTGTCGGGGCATCGCGTCCAGACTCTCCCGATCTGCCGACAAACAGCTGATCGGCAGATCGGGGCAGCCATTTAAATTTAAATGAAGCCGCGATTATTTTAATCGCGGCTTCATTTCCCTCTTCCGAGCTGGCTAATCTACATGCCTCCGTCGACGGAGGCATGGAGTCTGGACACAGCCTAAGAGGGGATATGATAGAGGTCTATAAAATCACGACAGGTATGAAGAAAGTAAATAAAGAAAAGTTATTTACTTGTCCCCATAATGTAAGAACTAGGGGTCATCAGATGAAATTAATAGGTAGCAGGTTTAAAACAAACAAAAGGAAGTTTTTCTTCACACAGTGCACAATTAACCTGTGCAACTCCTTGTCAGAGGATGTCATGAAGACAGGACTTTAACTAGGTTCAAAAAAGAACTAGATACATTCATGAAGTTTGGATCCATCAATACTAATTAGCCAGAATGGGTAGGAATGGTGTTCCTAACCTCTGTTTGTCAGGGGCAAGAAATGGATGACAGGAGAGGGAGCACTTGATGATTACCTGTTTCCATTCATTCCTTCTGGGGCATCTGGCATTGGCCACTGTCAGAAGAAAGGATACGGGGCTAGATGGGCCTTTGGTCTGACCTAGTATGGCTGTTATTATGATCTTGTGATTTAAATCATTGATCATTGATTTAAATCACCAAAAAAAACCCTATTGATTTAAATTGTTTCCCACTGATACTTTTTCACATATTTCTTCAAACACTAGACTGCCTTTCACTTTCAATCTCAACCAGTTCCTCTCTATTGGTCAAAATCAAATCTAGAACAACCTCCCTCCTGTAGCTTTCTCCCCCTTCTGAAATAAAAAGTTGTCTCCAATATATTCCAAGAACTTGTTGAATACTCTGTGCCCTGGTGTGTTGTTTTCTCAACAGATGTCTGGATAGTGGAAGTCCCCCATCACCAACAAGTCCTGTGGTTTGGCTGATTTTGTTAAAAAAAAAAAGCCTCATATACCTCTTCTACCCGATTAGTTGTTCTGTAGCAGACCCCTACCATGAAATCACCTTGGGTTTTTTTTTTAACACTTTTATCTTTACCTAGAGCATTTCAACTTTCTCCTGTTTCCATCTCAATCTCAGTCCAATTGTATACATTTTTCATATATATGTCAACATCTCTTTCCTTTTTTCCTTCCATGTCCTTCCTGAGCAAGCTGTACCCTTCTATACCAATATTCCATTCACGTGTATTATCCCATTAAGTCTCTGTGATGCCAACTATGTCATAGTTGTGTTTAATTGCTAGCATTATGAGTTCTTCCTGTTTATTCCCCATTTGTATACAGACACCTAAGATATCGATTTGATTCCCCACCAGTTCTGTCTTCTCTCTGCTTTACCCCTGGTATTACAGCCTATACTCCCCCCAAATTCTGACCCTTCTTCAAGGTCTCAGATTTGACTTACATGTAGGCTTTGGTCACCTGCTCCCTTTGAACCAAATTTAAAGTCTTCCTCATTAGATTAGCCAGTCTCTATCCAAATATGCTCTTCTATTTCTTTGATAGGTGAACCCTATCTGCTTTGCAGTCCTTCTTTCTGGAAGAGCATCCCATGGTCAAGGAAGCCAAAGCCCTTCTCATGACACCATCTTCACAGGCAGGCGTTCACTTCCAGGCTATGTCTGTCTCTGCCTGGACTCCAGAAAGATTGGACAAAACTCCACCTATTCTCCAAATTTTTTTGCCTGTTCTCCCAGAGTCCTGCAGTCATTTCTGATCTTTTGAGGGACATACCTTGCATGGATGAATAGCATCAGATAGCAGTCAGAGAGCTGGATGATCCTCGACAATCCCTCTGTAATGTCTTCGATATGGGCCTCTGGCAGACAGCATACCTTCCAGGATGCCATCTCAGGGCAACAGATGGGTGCTTCCATCTCTCTAAGAAGAGAGTCTCCAACCAGCTCTCAAAAATGAGGTTTACAGGATCTTTCGAAAAAGAGTTTATTTTCAACAGATCCATGTCTAGACTGATGGGTTTTTTCGAAAAAGCTCAGTTTAGAAAAAAAGTGGCGGCCAATTTTTTGCTAATGAAGCACGGGATATTTAAATCCCTGCTTCATTCGCAATTTCTACGTGCCTAATCTACATCTTTCTGTCGACAGAGAGGTGTAGTCTAGACGTACCCCTAGAGACCTTTTACTGGCTTTCTGCACAGGAGTGAATTTAACCCAGAGAGTCCTGAAGAACGACTATGAGACTCTGAGACAGATCCTTGGCTGCTGTAATTTGGCATGGGTTCACTGAAGTCAGAAAGCTGTGCCAATACACACAAACCAAGGATCGACTCACTCTGCCCTACCAGAACTGGTTAATTCTGTAGTCAGTTTCAGACACACTGTCACACAGAAATTCACAGATGAGGACCCAGACAGAAAAGCTAAACTACATAGAGGTGTAAACAATGAAATATAAGATATGTATTTATGTGTTGATTTTCTGCAGTGTGTGTCAGTGTTTAAAGATTCTGGTTAATTTTTGAAGTGTGAGTTTGTGTATCTACTCTACTGTACAGCTGTGGAATTGGCAAACACAAGGATGCTCGTTACATATTCTCAACCACTCCAGAATGTTAACATATCATTAATATGCGTAGGTGCAGATATCTGCCTGTTGTTTTAAAATGCTATACCATTTATATAGTGCTAGTACTTGAAGGATATAAGAGACTCCATGCTTAGCTAGAGAGTTTCCTAAATAAAACCAGTAAGTTATTGCAGAAGTAATCAGACAGCTCATAAGAGTTCAGGTTCAGATGTCTCTCTATATATTCGCCCAGCACTTGAGTTCCATCTCAACTGTCTCCCCATGTGCCCCAGTATAGCCTTTCTCTCTAACTGACAGTTTGCTGTTATAAGCTTCTACCAATCTTGTTACAATGGAGTCCCTTAAGACCCGGGAGCAGTCATTTAGATGGTAAACAAGCTGATTTCCTCCTCTCTCCCCCAGCTTTTTGTTTAGAACTATATTCTGGCACCAGTGTTTGTTTTAAAATGTACCTGTTTGCAATCCGAAGCAATCGTATGCTTCATATGGTGCTCAGGCTCATGACAGAGGGTCATATTTCTGTGGCTAATTGGACTGGTTGAAGTGAAGTACTCTGTGTGTGTGTTTAGTTTCTGAGAGAATTTAGTGCCGGTGAGAGGTGCCAGATAAAAAACCCTGTGGACTGAGAACCTTTGTTTTATCCACAGAACAGGCAGCATGGGCAACAGCAGTGCAAGATTATTCACTGATGGCCAGTTCTATAGCCTTGTTGCAGTCAAAGGAAACACATCAACTGATACCAATGGACTGGCTATGAACCTTAATGTGCGTGAACCTTGCCCTAGAAAATCCAACCCGAGGCAAGACAGGGTGCATCTGTTTCCATGCGGTACGTCTACACTACAGGCTTTTGTCGACAGAAGTTTTGTCGACAGATACTGTCGACAAAGCTTCTGTCGACAAAGAGCGTCTAGACTACATCCAGTTCTGTTGACAAAGCAAGACGCTTTGTCAACATGACAGTGTAGTCGCAAAGGACACTGTTATAATGCCTTCTGTCGACAGTGATAGAAATGTAGCCGTGTTAGTCTGGTGTAGCTTGTTAGTCTTTAAAGTGCTACATAGTCCTGTATTTTGTTTCTGTCGACAGAACTCTATCGACAAAAGGCGTTATTCCTCGTAGAATGAGGTTTACCGCCGTTGACAAAACTGCTGAGTTCTGTCGACATTATGTGGCAGTGTAGAACTCAGTGGCAGTGTATAGTTTTATCGACAAAAGTCCACTTCTGTCGACAAAACCCTGTAGTCTAGACACACCCCATGTGTATTTTCATACTTGTGCTGGTGGGTTTTGTGATGTGTTCCAGTGGGGCTGGATTAATACCACTGTGTCATCTTCAATGGATCCCTGGCTACGTTACCTCATGGTAATAACTTACAATCACCACCAACCTACACCTCAGATCAGGAAAGCACCCAAATAAACACATGGAACTTCATCCCTAAGCATGGGTTAACTTTAAGCATGTGTTTAAACTCAATGAGAAATTCATATTTTGCAGGAAAACATTTTGGCTGTAATATTTAAATGAACCTAAGGAAATCAGGCACCCAACTCTGAATTTCATGAGGCTCCTTTAAAAATCCCTGTTTTTAACTGTGTAATGTTAATGCTCTATTCATTGTATGTTTGAGCATGTAGCCTTATATAGTCATTGATTTTATTACCATTATTTAAACTGAAATAAAAACATAAATAAAAGTTATTTATGCAAAAATAACTAGATTTTCCAATATTTAGTGCTAAAAAATTCAGAATTTACGTTTTTATTGGAGCTGGAAAGTTTCCGGTGGTGAGAGAGGATAAAACATGTTAAAAAGGCAAACTGTAGTGGAGTATATATAATTGTGCACTTTGTCTTGATCAATTACTCAAAACTCATCTGACTTCTTAGCACATATTATGTCAGTTTGTCTTATTTTCCTAGCCCTCAATGGGCTGTTTTCAGATAAATTCTTCCTTTGCAGGAACTGTACAGATTCATTATTATTTTCTAGCACCCACAGATGTGCTAGGCATTGCAGACATATAAAAAAGACTGGCCCACATTCAGCCAAAAAATGAAGCATATGGTTAACTTTAGGCACATGTTTAGCACATGGACTTTAATAAAACCAAAGCATGTACTTTAAACCTTTAATGAATTGAAGCTTTATATTCTAAGGGTGTGACCTAACACCTAATTAAATCAGTCAGGGTATGTCTACACTACAAAGTTAATTTGAACTAACGGATGTTAATTCGAATTAACTTTGATAGGTGCTACACTAGCGCTCCGCTAATTCGAACTTAATTCGAACTAGCGGAGCGCTTAGTTCGAACTAGGTAAACCTCATTGTACGAGGAGTAAGCCTAGTTCGAACTTACTAGTTCAAATTAAGGGCTGTGTAGCCCCTTAATTTGAACTAGTAGGAAGCTAGCCCTCCCCAGCTTGCCCTGGTGGCCACTCTGGCCAACACCAGGAAACCTCTACTGCCCCCCTCCCGGCCCCGGCCCCCTTAAAGGGGCACGGGCTGGCTACAATGCCCGTGCCAGGTGCAAGCCTGCCAGCACCCAGCTAGCAGACCCTGCACCTGGCACGGCTCGAGCCACCCACCCGATACCCCCTAGCCCTCCCCCTCTTCCTGGGACCAGGCTAGTGGCTCCCAGGAGCTTGCCCGGGACCGCAAGAGGTGGGCACCCGCCTGGTCTAGTGCGGACATCGTGGACCTCGTCCACGACCTCTGCACTAGGCACAGGAAAGTGGCCGTCTAGGGCAGGAGAGCTGCCAGCCTGGCCACCCAGGAGCAGGTGTGCATGAAAATCAAGGTGGTCCACTGAGAACCCCGACCCTGAACCCTGAGCTTACAATGGCCGTCCTGGGTCAGGCCAAAGGTCCATCTAGCCCAGTAGCCTGTCCGCCGACAGCGGCCAACCCTAGGGACCCTGGAGGGGATGGACCGAAGACAGTGACCAAGCAATTTGTCTCGTGCCATCCTTCTCCAGCCTTCCACAAACTTTGGGCAGGGACACCACTCCTACCCTCTGGCTAATACCACTCCATGGACCCAACCTCCATCACTTTATCTCACTTCTCTCTAAACTCTGTTCTAGTTCTAGTCTTCACATCCTCCTGCAGCAAGGAGTTCCACAGGTTGACTATTTGCTTTGTGAAGAACAACTTTCTGTTACTAGTTTGAAGCCTGCTACCCATTCCTTTCCTTTGGTGTCCTCTAGTCCTTCTATTATGGGAACTAATGAAGAACTTTTCTGTATGCACCCTCTCCACCCCACTCATGCTTTTATAGACCTCTATCCTATCCCCCCTCAGTCTCCTCTTTTCTAATCTGAGAAGTCCCAGTCTCTTTAGCCTCTCTTCATATGGGACCTGTTCCAAACCCCTGATCATTTTAATTGCCCTCCCCTCTCCCAGCCTCTCTCTTCCCCTCTCCCACCTCCTTTTCCCAGTCTCCCCGAGTTTTGTTCAATAAAGAGAGATTCTATTTTTGACCACACGTTTTCTTTATTTTGTACATCAGGAAGGGGGGGGCTAGGGAAGGGTACGTGGAAGGAGGTGAAGAAGGAATGGGGCACGAGCCCCCGATGGGGAGGACTGGGCTGGCTCTGCGAGCTTCTGGAGGTGGAAGCTCTCCTGCAGCCCCCCAATTGCCCCCTCTCCCCAGATGGCAGCCTGCGGCAAGTGCAGCTGGTCTGATGGCCGAGTGCTGTGATGTGCCCAGTGTGGGCACTCAGGGCACTCCAAGCCAGGACTGCTTTGCAAGTGGGGCATCCCTGAGAACTGTCTGTCCTGGGTGGGGGTCGGGACCCTTTAAGCACAGCCCTCGGCTAGCCTGAGACAGCAGCTCCACGCTCTAAGTCCTCATCTGATGCCCTGCCGGCACTGCTTCCGGCCATCCTTAAGCCCAGTTCAGGGTCCACTTAATGTGGACATGCTAGTTCGAATTAGCAAAACGCTAATTTGAACTAGTTTTTAGTTCTAGATGCGTTAGTTCAAATTAGCGCTGTAGTGTAGACATACCCTCAGAGTGTTTCCATTGACATCAGTGGGCTTTGGGTCTATATAGTTGATTCTTATCGTCATAATATTTATATAAAATTTTAAGAAGTTATAATATTGCTTTCCCTTTTTGGCACATTTCAGTCAAAATGCTTTATGAAAGTTAATTGCTTTATGAAGGTTAATTTTCACAATCTTTATGGGAGGCTAGTAAATGGTGTCACGCCTTTTTTACAGTAATAGAGATGTGGCCGTGTTAGTCTGATCTAGCTGAAACAAAAGACAGGACTATGCAGCCCTTTAAAGACTAACAAGATGGTTTATTAGGTGATGAGCTATGGTCGTGCCAATTTTCTTCCACAATTTGATCTGAGGAAGTGGGTCTGGCCCACGAAAACTCATCACCTAATAAACATCTTGTTAGTCTTTAAAGTGCTGCATAGTCCTGTCTTTTGTTTCACCTTTTTTACAATCAGATTAACTGGGGCACAGGCAGTTCAATGACTTGACAATATTCACCTACTAAGTCAGAAGCAGAACTGGAAACTGAGGCCAGAGAGCTTGTTTAACCATAAGATTACTTTCACTCTGAATTTAGGATGGAGTAACTAGAAAATGAAATTAACATGTTTATATGCGCTTTGTATAACTGTTGTGTAATATGGTTTGTGCGATGTAGACGTCCAAATCAAGGATGCAGATGCTCCTCTACTTTCTAAAATTAATGGCAATTATCTCTGCCTTCGATGGCAAACAAAGACGGGAGCCTCTCATTTCCACAATCTATCATGCCACATAAGATTTGCTGACTTATGTTTTGTGATGGGCCAGTGTGGAAAATATACAAACACATATGCCAATGCTGCAAATCAGTTCTGCAGCAAAGTGGAAATAAGTCTAGTACCAATAAGCAGCAAAAGCTATGAAAAAATACCTTTTTTTCTCTAAATTTTCAACTTGCAGATAGAAAGCAAAGCCATCAATCATGCTTGAGAGCCTCCATTCCGGGGATGTTGTTCTTAAAGACAAGCCAGATGAAATCAGACAAGACCAGAATATGCAAAGACTTTTTTGTAGGTGTTAAGAGGAGGGAAACTTCTTTTTTCTTTTTCTTTTTTTTTTAAGGCAAACTTGTAGCCTGGCAAAGGCATGTATGTTGGCTAAGTTTACTGACAAAATGACTAATTAATTGCTTCACAAATGGCTATTAATCATCCATTAATGAGATAGTCTCTTTTCTTTGGCAAATACAGGCTCTGTGGCAATCCTTTCTCCTTGGTACCCCAAGCAGGCTAAAAGCATGTAGGACTCAATTAATCTTAGAGCAGCATGGGGTGTTCGAAACTGCTCACAAGCTGAAAAGAAGCAAATAGCTAAGACATTTAAACTGTCCATATTTCACTGTGTAAATTCAGAGGCACTTAATCATTCCTCCAACCATTCTTTGTTCCTTTTCTCTCTCTGCCTTGTTATATGTATGTTTCAAGCCCACCTTGGAAAAAAATATGGGAGAGGTTCTAATAAATCTGATTCCAAACACATTCAGAGAAACCTTTAATGAATAGACACAGATGTGCACTGTTCTTCTTGAAAAAATGCTCAGATAATTTTGTTCAAAGCAACTACAGAATACAACCAAGTATCTCTTCAAATCTACCTGGCTGTGTCTACACTGGGCCACTTATTCCGGAAAATCAGCCGCTTTTCCGGAATAAGCTGCGAGCTGTCTACACTGGCCCTTGAATTTCCAGAAAAGCAATGACGCTCTACTGTACAAAATCAGCCGCTATTCCGGAAAAACTATTCTGCTCCCGCTTGGGCATAAGTCCTTATTCCGGAACACTGTTCCGGAAAAGGGCCAGTGTAGACAGCCCAGTAGTCTTTTCCGGAAAAAAGCCCAGATCGCGAAAATGGCGATCGGGGCTCTTTTCCGGAAAAGCGCGTCTACATTGGCCACAGACGCTTTTCCGGAAAAAGGGCTTTTCCGGAAAAGCAGCCTGCCAATGTAGACGCTCCCTTTCCGGAAAAACTGAAAATGGAATAGTATTCCGTTTTAAGCAGTTCTGGAAATTCATGCCAGTGTAGACACAGCCCCTGTGTTTAGAAGAAGGGATAGGGCTTGTTTCCCCACAGTGTGACTCCAGTTTCACTTCAGAGGAGTTACATCGATAGATAACTCGCGTTAACACAGTGGTGCTTTAGATACAAAATGTGCAATGCTCGTTTGGTTAAAAGATTAGGCTAGATTGTTGCCTGGTGTAAATTGGTGCAGACTTACACCATCTGAGGATTTGGCTAATTAGACCCTACAGCATGGTATGACTATGTATTGTGACACATATGTAGTGCCTGTCTGAAGACTCCATTGGAAAAAATAGATCATGTAAGGCTAAATCCCACAGTTCTTCTTGAACAAGGCTTGAAGGATTTGGGCTGTTGTCTTTATAGATATCTTAAGAGCCATTTGAGAGCAATACAGCAATTCTACTTTTCTTTTAATCTCTAATAACATTGTAAGAGCTGAAAGGAGCACTGAAGGGGTTGGAATTGGGGGAGTGTGATATTTTAGGGGATAACCTGACCTCTTACTATTGGGAGTTTATGAGGGAAATTTTCCCTAATGTATGTTACTCCATAAAAGCTTTCTGCAGGGTTTCTTGCACCTTCCTGTGATGCAGCTGGTACTGGCCATTGTCAGTGACAAGATGCTGGATTAGATGGACCACTGGTCTGATCCAACATGTCAGTTCCTGTTTCTGTGTACCATTTGGTGGCCAGTTCAAACTCACTCTTGATAGCAATAGAAAGTGATTCCTTTCTTCTGAGCGTTTAGTAGTCTATGTGAAGTCAATTTGGTGGTCTTAGTCTAATGTCCACATTGCAAAAATCACCACAGTAATTGACCCTATATAGCTTCCTTGCTGGATGTCACAGAAGAAAGGTCAGAGATTGAATGGTTGTGCCCTCTGAGCTATAGAGGGGAGTTAGGCTAGGACAGGTCAGGTCAGGGTTGAGGAACATTGCCTGGATGGTACAGAAAAGCTTGCACTGCTGCTTCCTTAGTAGCAAGTCATCACAGGAGAGTCCCCAAAACTCTCAATCATGGATATGGCAGGACATCAGTCTCATCATTTTCAAAGCAGTTCTGTTAAGTATTTTTATTACGAAGAATGCAATGACTACAAGCATTAAAACATTGGCTTCACTTTCTCTCAACGTCTCTGTCTGTGATAGTCTTTGATGCTCATTTCTACTCTCTAGGAGCTTTCTTCGCATGTCTCCTGTGCCACATGGCCGCTCATTACCAACACTGGTATTGAAATAGCCAAGATAATAAGGGACCAAAGCTGTTCCTTGAAGTGGTTTTGTGCCTTGTTTTACAAAGAACAATGTGTGTTATCTCTGTGTACAGAAGAATTGATTCAAATAAACTAAGTACCCATGGCAAGCTTCCTGTTAAACTCAAATGTACCCTTCTGGACATTTTTAAAAATTAAATTCTAAAGTGTTTACACTTCCTGGCTTTCAAAGGGTCAGGAAGCTGTTCCGGCAAATTATCCAGCACATAGTTATGAATATTAAATTCATTTATGAAACCATGATCAGCTGATGATCATGTGGAAACCCAGAAAAGGACTACATTTGCAATTAATATTACCTGTAACAAATCATTTGACCTTCTCTGCTATCTGGCCAAGGGTAACCAACTCAAAATGTATTAGGAAATAGTCTAATAGTTATGTTTGTTAGGTGCAATTCATTACCCAATTGACGAAACTGTAACTTATCCTCCCTTTGTACCTTCCAAATGGCTAAACCTTATTTTTTCCAGGCCTGGATTTTTAAATATTCATCTTATAGGGGAAAGGCATTTTGTTTTCTAAAGGGTACTGTAGAGTGCTCTCCTTTTCCTACAGGACGATGAAAACAATAAATTATTCAGCCTAAGAATATCTACAATGCTGACTCACAGCTAGTTCTGATTTTTTTAGGCCTTGTTTTCATTAACTTCTCCAGTAATAGTCCAAATCTGTAGTCGGATTGAAATGTCCTATGAAATTGCCCTGTTCTACTCAAACCTGGAAGCCCTCAACCTCTAGCAAGTGTTCTGAGATATTGTTTCTGATTCTGTGAAATAAAATATGGTCTAGATTTGACAAGAAAAGATTAAGCTGTAACAATTTGTAGGCTACCCCTCCCCATAAGACAGAATGTGTGCCTTTGCAGCTGCAACCATGGTAGGAGTTGTTATTAGAGAATGTATCAAAATGACCTTTTCTTAACTGTTGAGCTCTATCTCTGACTTGCTTCTTTCCTAATGAAAACAAAGAAATAAGTTCAGAGGACACCAGGGCAAAGTCGACTGTTGGATAATTTTTGCTTTTTCATTCACAGAATATATTTAACAATCAATCAATATATAAATCACGGTCATGTAAACCAAAACTTTTTTTACCTTATTTAAAATATACATTGGAAACATTCATTCTTTGTACCTTGAAATACAATACACTGGCCTATTCATCTGCCAAAATATACCATCAAAATATACAAAATATATATTACAGTAATATGGAACCAGATCAAACAGTCCTCGTTCACAAGTGTAATCACTACTTATGTGAGTAGTTCCACTTATGTCAATGAGATTACTTTTGTGAGGAGAAAGGGTTGCAGGAGGTTGAACGTTGCACTGGAATAAGAACCATGGATTCGGAAATAGCCATACTTTTGTGCTGAGTGATATAGATACACAGATTGCATGGGAGAAATCGATTAAAAATTAATTCCATAAAATTTCAAGTTTTATAATTTATAACATTATTTTTGTGCATCTTAGGGCTTTATGTGACTCAGTTACGGCTTAGCCCATGCATGGAGCAGCCTATAGCTGCACTATCCTAGGAGTAGCCTAGGACTGAATCACACCTCTTCCCCCACCCCCGCCCCCAGGTTTCCTGTCAGTTCCAGGAAGGATAAACCCTGTGCCAGCTCTATACCTGGCAATGAGCTGCATCCCTGGCAAGACAGCCCAGCTGCACTGTTGATGCATAGGACTCCCTGGTGGCATGTATTTTGGGCCTTATGGAACTACTGTATTAGGACATGTTAGGAATCATATCTCTATCCTAACTGTCCTAATATTCCAAACGTGTCTTAGGAACTGCCATAGTAGAAATAATAAAATAATATTAAAGGGATCTCATGTGCAAATAAGATATTTTCTGTCTTATTCTGTATCCATTTTTTAATGATTTCTAACATGTGCCAATACAATGGAAATGACATGTGCAGTTACATAGGCCATTCCCACCCCAGAGAACTCACAATTTAAGCTTATGAGAAGATGCAGCAAGTAGAAGAAATGGATTGGATTTCAACCTACTGTTGCAGAATGAGCATTTTTTGTCATACCAGTCTGTAGTCTCATGCCAGTGAATGAGAGCAGAATTTTGGCCCTAAAATACCTGCAAACTGGCGAGGAATGTCTTACATTTATCAGAAGTATTTAAAATAAAAATAAATTTACTGTTCTGTTGCTGGGAAATTTAAAAAAATACAGTGTTACTGTAGGACCTAGACAAAACCAGCATTTTACACTATTGTGTTCTCAGCTGCTGGATAAGCAGCAAATGTTTTCTTGCAGTCAGTATTCGTTGCTCTAGTACTACCACTTCAGCACAAATGAAGAAGTGAACATTAGAAGTCTGGGGCTTATTGTGCCTGCCAGTTGCTCTTTTCTTTTTCGGTCTTTTGTCAAACAATTTACATAGGAATAACTTTTTTTTTCTTTATTCAGGTAGCTCTACTGTTAATACATCACCACATTGAAACTGTATTCAAAGATGTGATATACTAACCACTTGTTGTACTGTTCTGTTCCAATGTGTGATTGCCAGACAAACCTTTCAGTATTACTGAATGATGTTAAGGTTAGTCACATGATTTGTTATGCTTTGTCTTAAATGTTATTTTTACTTACTGCTAATCACTTTCAATGACAGCTTAAAAAGAGGCTAATTTTATGTGACATTGTACTAATTGTCCTATATGAAATGTATGATGTTTCTGAAAGTATCAAACATGGAGTTAGGCCATCATAGAAAAAAGCACTATGTTCCTGCCCTAATCACAAAAGCACTCAGGATATGTCTGTATTGCAGGCTTCTTTTGGAAGAAGCTTTTCCAGAAGAGATCTTCCGAAAAAGCTTCTTCTGAAAAAGTAGGTATACACAAAAGTGCATCAAAGATAGCGTTCACACTGAATGGACACTATCTTGCATTTAAGCTGTGATTACTATGGACGGAGTGGCCACCAGGGGCACCTGTGCTTTTTCCTCTTTTCTCTTCTGAAAAAAATTTCCTCTTCCCCATCCACGCACGCCTTTTTCCGAAAGAGCTCTTTCAGAAAAGGCTTCTTCCTCGTAGAAAGAGGATTACCAATGCCAGAAAAACCCCCTCTGTTCTTTCAATTTTCTTTCAAAAAAATGTGATTGCAGTGTGGACGTAATTGATGTTTTTTCTGAAAAAACCCTATTGTGTAGACGTAGCCTTAAAGATGTGTTTAAGTCCCTCTCAGATATCGTGCAGAATAAGAGAATTCTGGAAGTAAAGTAGGAGTGCTCATTTGCATGTCGCTAACAAGAATGAACTTCTGGCTAGCACATTACTTCACAGAAGTGCTAGGAACAAAGGGTGTGTCTAGACTACAGAGTTTTGTCGACAAAAGTGGACTTTTGTCGACAAAACTATACCTGCGTCCACACTACCGCTGAGTTCTGTCGACATAACGTCGACAGAACTCAGCAGTTTTGTCGACGTATGTAAACCTCATTTTACGAGGAATAACACCTTCTGTCGACAGAGTTTCTGTCGACAGAAGGTGTTATTGAATGGAAACTGTCCTTTGCGTCCAGACTACCATGTCGACAAAAGCAGCTTGCTTTGTCGACAGAACTCAATGTAGTCTGGACGCGCTTTGTCGACAGAAGTTTTGTCGACAGTATCTGTCGACAAAACTTCTGTCGACAGAAGCCTGTAGTCTAGACGTACCCAAACTGAAAGACCTAGATATCCTTCAGCACACAGGATTCTTTTCCATGCACTTTCCAAACAAAAACTGTAGAAGGCTTTTCCCATTTCTATCTTCAATGTCTCTTTTGGGTATGGAATAACCCCAAATAACACAAATTCCATCCTGTCCCATTATATCACAGAGGTAGCTTTTCCTATTTGTACGGCAAATGTCATTGTTTTCTAGGATTCTTGTCAGATACCATCTGTCTTTTCATCTACACTATTGCACTTCCAAACTCCTCTCTCCAACAACTGAATTCTTTTCTAAGTACGGAAACATTGCCATATATTTAGACTCTCCTGGGAATTTTCTTTTTGTATTTGTGATGACAATAAACTGACAAGCTTCTCTTGGCATGACACTGTGTATCAATCAATCTATGCCAGGTCCAGGCTACTTTGTTCATAGTTAATTTGTTAAATTCTTTGTGGGAATAGACATGTTCCCCACTGAGCACTCAGCACAGCTGCAAGGAGAGCGAGTGGCTGAACAGAACCTACTGTGTAACATGTGTTGAGAGCTGTGATACTGTGGTAGATTTGAGGGCAGCAAAGTTCAAAGAATACACTCTTGCTTTGGGGGTTCTGTCCATAACCAGAATGACAAGTAAACCCTTGAAGCTGGAAGCTCATGCACTTTCTCATCAGTAAACATATAGTAGGAGAAGAGAGAGAGAGATTTTCCTCACCTGTATATTCTCTTGTGTCAACAGCAGGTGATAATTCTATAGTTTCAACATTTCAGAACAATTGTTTTTCATCTTGATCATTGTGTGGAGCTGTTTTGGTAACTTACCAGTAGCCTGCACCTGGTACAATTTGACAGAGTCAGAAAAATTAACACTGTGAACTGTGGGTACAGAGACCATGTGGTGATAGTATGAAATGCAAGTGAATACTACTACTACGATCCAATCAGCAGAGATTAAGCACAAATTTAACATTTAAGCACAAACTTAACATCACCTTGGGATTTTCCTTTAGACTATGCTTTCACATTCAAACTTAAGATAGCATCATAACTTCACAAGAACCCCCAAAGGCTTACTTTGCCCTGAAAGTGCATGCTCTTTGATATTTTGCTGCTTTGATTGCATCGATATCTCACCAGTCAGTTGCGTGTAACCAAATTCCAGCTGGTCACAGTTTTCTACATGCTCCCATGGACATGAGTTAGATCCAGCTGTTTTCATGCTGTTACTGATTTTTGAATGCCTCAATTATTTGCTCCCAATTTCAGATCTTCAAAGTGCCTGGTTATCCAAAAAGTCCTGAGCATCTAATACTCTGAAATTGTGCCTCTTCAGAATGTCTCAAACTAGGTTCTGAAAAACAGAGACTCCCAAAATTGCAAGTAATTTTTTAAAATGTAGTCCACCACTGAGGAAGAACGGGAGGTTGAGTCACTCTGTTTACCATTGTTCATCACTGCAGACCCTGTAAAATGTATCAATATGATGATTTAATTTCATTTCACAAAGAGCCTATAGAATTCTATTGAGGTTTTTTCAGATTTGGTTTTTTAATTTGGAAGATGAGGAAGTTGGCATAGCAGATTCCCACACAAATCTGGAACTGTGTTCCAACCTATTTTACTATATTTTCTGTAACTACCTTACTAGATAGTACAATATCAAAAGGTGTCTAATTACATGCCAGGGAATTCCAACTGTTCCCCTTGTGTTCTGCATTACACCTGGTGATGTTGGAAGAGCCTGAAAAAGATCCCTTGTCTCAAAGTTGTTTCTAGCTTCAAAAGAGTTTGTGCAGCAGACGATTTCCCTTCCTGTGACTGGTGTGCCCTTCCTGTACCTTTCCATTGATCAAATCACATTATTAAAGCGGAGTTCTGTTGTGCAGATTAAGTGACCATTCTTTTCCTTCTCCTCTCTTGGTCCCCAGGTCTTGTAAGGCCCCAGCTGATCATGGCTCTGGGAGAGTTAAATAGGCTGTGTTCTTTCAATGTCACTGCCAATATCAACTGGCAGCATTGGAGGCCAGGCTCACTGGCCAGATGCTAGCCTTTTAAATGAGATATTGAGGTTTTCCATTATGCTTGATTTAGACTGACATTTATGTCATTCTTCTGCACAGATGATTTCTGTAGCTGTGTTGTGCCTATGGAAGAATGTGATCAACTCTGAGGTGACTCGGGGTATGTTTCCGTTTTGTATAAATGTTAGGGCAAAGCTGGATGAGCTTATTGTCCAGGTTTATGGAGCTGGTTTCTACAAACAGAGGAAGGTCAGCGACAAGGCTGAATGCCTTCCTTCTTTGCTTTATTTTTTATCTTGGAACACTCACCCTTCAGTCAGGCTAATGCTGGTCCACATTGTGCTTCAGGGAGTCACACATTGCAGGGTCTTCCACACACAGGCCAGTAGATGTGGGGTAAGGCATGAGGAAAACTAACTCAATAAAAACATATTGTTTGGAGCTGGCCCAGTTCAGGGCTGGCCTTACCATGAGGCGAACTGAGGCAGCCGCCTCAGGTGCCAGACTGTGTGTGGGGGCGTCGCTACTAGGATCCAGAGTGTAGAAAATTGTGTCTCCTGCTGGTGCATATGTATTCTCTCTGCTCTAGATGCACTTAGATGATGGAGCGCTATGCTGGAGGAAGGAGGGCAGAATTGAGACCTTTCAAAGATTAGGCCCAAGCGACGGGGCATGGGGGCATCATTTGAGCTCCCTGCCTCAGGTGCCAAAATGTTGTGGGCCGGCCCTGGCCTTGTTCTCACTAAAGTCAGTGGGAGTTGTGCCCTCTCTTCAGCAGGAGCAGGACTGAGTACCTATGACCAGATTTTCAAAAATGCTCCGCTCCCATTTAGGCACCTAAATGAAGTGGCCTGACTTTCAAAAGTGCCCTGCATTCCCGCCAAGAACCACAGAACCAGCTGGGGACAGAGCTCTTTTGAAAAGCTGACCATTTTTGGCTGGCATGCCAATGCCATGGATATTATTTATATCAGTGGCATATATATCATTCAGGATGGCCTCTGAAGTAAAGAGAGAACTTGCTGAACATCCATGAGTCCTCTGACTTGTAACCCACTGACATGCTGCATGAGCAGCTGCATTCTTCTTCGAGAGACGTCCCTGGGGGTGCTCCACAGTAGGTGTAGGTGCATCCCAGCACCTTAGAGCGGATTTTTGATAGCAGCGCATTGGGGCTGCGCATGCGCGGCGCGCAGTGTGCGTTGGTTCCCCCAGTGCCATTGCGCCTGCGTGGCCACTCTCCCTTCAGTTCCTTTCTACCATCCCCGGCTTCAGACGGCCCTCCGCAGTGCTCCTCATTCCTCAGCTGTTCTGAAGCGATTTAGATAGATAGATTAGTTCATTCCAAGTTCCTTTCCCTTCTAGTTATTAGTGTTAAAGTTTACTAAAAGCCAAAAACCGCAGCATCATCAGCAGGCCTCTTTGGATAAGGGATAACATTGCCGCCATATGGGCTCACCTGGCTTCAAATGCTGTGCAGACTGCAACAATGCTATGCCTGCCTCAGATGGCCATGATATGTGTGTTCAGTGCCTCAGGCACTCACACTCCCAACGGGACTGCACACACTGATAAATGAGAGCAAATCAATGCTCGCACTCACTCAATCCATACAATTCATCGGCGCCCATCTCGACTCCACCACCGCCATGGCCTCCCTACTTACCAACAGGTTCCTCAGGATCAGCCAACTAGTGTATTCACTCTGTACAATGCCACTCGTCATCGTCAATGACTGTCTACAACTTCTCAGTCACATGGCGTCGTGCAACCCTGTGGTCCCCAACGCACGCCTATTTATGAGGAGTATCCAGGCTCAACTACAAGCCCAACATCCATTCAATGAGCAAAACACTATCACTCCCACATGTGGTAAAGATATCACTACAGTGGTGGACAAAACCATACAACCTCTGCAGGGGCATACCTTTTCAAAACCCAGAACCCACAGTGGTCATCACCACAGATGCCTCTCTCACTGGGTGGGGAGTGCACATAAAAGGACTCACAACATACGGCCTATGGACCACAGCAGAGGGGACATTACACATCAGTGTCCTTGAACTCAGAGCCGTATGGCTGGCATGCCAGCATTTCCTTCTCCGCATCACTGGAACCCATGTCAGAATATATACAGACAATACGGCCTGTATGTTCTATATAAACAGACAGGGAGGTGCATGATCACAGGTGCTTTGCAAGGAGGCCATAACACTCTGGAACTGGCGCCTTGCCCACGACATCTCCATAAGTGCATGTCACCTCCCCGGTGTCCTCAGTATAACAGTGGATGCCCTCAGCTAGCCCTACCCCAAGATCACAAGTGGGAACTCGACAGCGCAGTTCTGACGGACATAGTCATGCGATGGGGATATCCCCATATAGACTTATTCACCACCAAAGCGAACAAGAAATGTCCACTGTACCGCTCCGGAGTGGACATGGGGAAGCAATCCCTCGGAGATGCTCTCGTCCGCAAATGGGATGCACCCTTGACAAATGTGCTGCTGCCACATGGGCATCAGAACACACCTTCGCGAAGCACTCCGGACCTCTCCACTACACTAGAGCAGCAAAAGCCGTACTGCAAACAGCATACCTACCTGATCCAAAGTCCCTGCCTCCTTAAAACAAATTGCTTTGCAGTCACCTACAGTGGAGCACCCTGCGGGAAATCTCTCTCTCAAAAAAGGGGAGGTTTCTCATCTTCCTGTACCTGATGTTCTTTGAGTGGGGATGCTCCACTACCCTCCCTTCCTGCCCTCTACTTTGGAAAAAAAAAGAGAAGCTGTTCTCCTACTCTGGCTTCCGGATAGAGAAGGAATTGAAGGGAAGGTGGCCACGCATGTGCGATGGTACCGGGGTGGGGGGGAGGCTGTTGTATGTACCGCATGCTGTGCGTGTGTGGCCCCAATGCACTGCTATCAAAACTCCACTCTGAGGTGCAGGGACACAGCTACACCTACTGTGGAGCACCCCCAGGGATGCTCATCTCAAAGAATGTCAGTTACAGAAAGGTGAGTAACCTCCTCTTTTTATTTCCAGGTCAGATCCAAATTTGGTCTTAAAGGCCAATGGCTCCAAGGACCATTGCTGTGCATTCTCTTAGTGTGCTTCCTCAGTGAGCCACTGAGTCCTATATTACCCAAAAAACTTTGGGAGAAGGGAGAGTCATGGCATCACTGTACTTAAAAAATGGTGAAGAGTGCGCTCTTTTCCTTGCCTCTCTCCTGGTCCTCGTCCTCTCCCACTCACACACTTAGGAGTGCTGGCAGGGTTTCTGCTTACTTGATGGCCAAGTTCTCCCTGGACGTTCCCTTGGCTAGTGCTGTTTCTCACGGCCCTCTATCCAGGGTTGTGCCTAACTTGCCCTTCAAGTATTTCTGAATACAATTTGCTATGCTCATAAGTGACCTGATCTGTTTTCAGGGAGTCAGAGCCAACTTGGGAAGTACCAGGGAGAAGCCAACCCCTGACCTGCAACATCACACTGAAAGTTCTTTGTTACCCCCACTGACCACCCAGATATGCTTGTTGCCCTTGCAACCTAAACACACCTTGCAAGCTTTCTGCAGCTTTTCTGAGCTATAAGGAGAAGCCAGTCAGCTCCAAAGGGAATCGTGCCCGGTTAACTTCCATCAGGCATTCTGACTTCATCTGCATTCCTGAAAAAACAAAAGAAAGAGAGAGGAATAAGTGTATACTCATTTGAAAACAGTAACAATGATGCACTGAGATTGCCTTGGCACTTTTTTTATCTCCCTCTGGTCGGGGGGGAGTTTGTTATAAAAAGGTCAGACACATAACTTTGCAGCTTTCAGCCGTCTCTATTCTTTTCTTTTGCAATTCTTCTCTCTGATTAAACTTCCAGATGAGTCTAGGCACTGTTGCCCAGCCCTTCACATTTAATGATTTTATGCATCACTTGCTCTTGGCACTGCTCAGAGCCCTGCCATCTCCACTGCAGTCTGTGATCTTTGCCTTTCAGTGTCTGCCATCCACTAGCATTTCTCTCAGATTTCAAGATGCCTTTTTAGTTTTTCTGGGTAGGATCCAGAGGGAAGGTGCTGATGGGTCCCCCAGACGGGAATTACAAAACACCCCAGGTTTTTCTCAGCTTCCTCACTTTTAATGACTATTATTCACCATCCTTTTCTCTTTAATATTTGAAAAATCAGCATTAAGATCACATAATCAAACAGATGTACGTGCTGAATTCCTGACGGAATGCAGGGCTGGGACTGCATGGGAGGGATCAAAAGGTGACCCCCCCCCCCAAAATGGACAATGTTCATTATTCATAAGCAAAAGGGGAAAGACTGCATGTGTTCTGTGTGTGCTGTGATTAGGAGAGGATGAGGTGTTCCATGTAAAGGTTTGTTTTTGCCACTGAAATGTAGAAAAGGACAGACTATTGGATCACTCGGGTAATGCAGGCTGTGAAAGGTTCCAAGGGCAGGTGCAACAAGCTCAGTACAGTTCCTGTTGGCCGAGATAGAATGGAGAGAAGGGCATGCAAAAGAGGATTCTTTTCAGATCTCCTGGCAGAATCTCTTCTTAGCACAGTGCCCCTGATTTAAGTTTTTGATGCAGTAATGCACCACGTGGGTGTTGAGGGTCCTGCAAATGTATGCACTCTGCTCTGGTGTCTGGTTATCAGCTGGGCAAACCCAATGCAAACCACGGAATGACTGACTCAGAAACATCATTGGCACAGTGGGGTAACAGTCTAACACAATATCACTCTGAGCCCCGCAATCATTTACATCTCTCAGACGGACAGGCCCATCTAATATT
The DNA here is from genome assembly GCF_049634645.1 of Pelodiscus sinensis. NCBI lineage: Eukaryota > Metazoa > Chordata > Testudines > Trionychidae > Pelodiscus > Pelodiscus sinensis. The sequence goes on from NC_134715.1 coordinate 12,259,864, forward strand.
TTCTTCCAGCGTTACATACTTGTGACTAGTCTCAAACAAAACATTTTTTTACACACCCAACATTTTTATTTTGCTGGGCCTGGATTTACTCTCTTATCCACAAAGAATCAACGCTTCTATTTCTGTCTGCTCCATTACAGTCATGTCACATTCTTTGTACTTCTTGTTGATTTGCCTGTCTATATGGCCTCAGTGGCTCAGAGTAGCCACCCGAGTATGACAGAGGGAGTCAGGCGAGTTTGCCCTTGAGCAAGTAACATGATCATGGCCACATCACGGCCACAGTGCTACTTTAGCACACCAGCTCAAACAGAGCCAGTGCCTGTCTGTCTACCTATGCTGGGAATCACCCTCCCTGCTCCTGTGTACACAAATCCAAATACACAGCACAGGCAACTGTGCATTATTACGTAACCCAAGTATGCAAGCACAGCTAGTTTCATAATATCTAAAAGATACAGGGCTAGATTGTGCCTATTAGAGTACATCTAGACAGCGGTGCTATTTCAGGATACAAGAGGTCTACCCTGTGTCTTTTAAATGCTCCCGGTATTTCAAAACATTTTTCAAAATAACAGGTGTGCTATTCTGGCATTCCTGTAACTCTCATTCCATGAGGGCTAAGGGATGTCTTGAAATAGCATGTTATTTTGAAATTTGACAGTGTGTGGGCACACCAAATTTCAAAATAAGCTCTTTTGAAATCCAATTGAAATAAGATATGCAATTTGCATATCTTATTTTGAGTGTAGGGTGCTGTGTAGACACACCCCTTGGCTCAGATCCATGTCAGGAAATTCTGTGGAGTTACAAAGGCCCAGCAGAAACTCCAGTTGGCTTAATATCTTGTGGAGCTGCTGGAGAAATTAGCCACTATGCCACCTCTTAGGCATAACCACAAAGCCATTAATGAATTAGTGCACAAAATTACAGGGACTGAACTATATTTAAAAATCAGTGTATCTTTCCATATTTACTTAGCAAGATCTGAGTTCAGTGTTTCAGTTTTCTCCCCTGAAGACTGATGATGTCAAGAGCAAACAAAAAAAGGGCAGTCCTTCCACTATTTTGGGTCCTTCGTGTTAGCAGGGGATCATGAAACCTTGGCTCTCACCAGGTAAGTTCAAAGGAAACTGATTCAAATATTTTGTTTAAAAGTGGAAATGCATTTGAAATGTGTAAGTATATGTTATGGAACAAAGGCAATGACTCTATAGTTAAATTCTTTTGAACAGTTTCTGAGAGACATTGATTATTATTGAAATGTTGACATTTAGTATTTGAAAATAATTAACACTAGTAAACATACCGGAAATTAGGAATACATCCCTCTGATAGTGCCAGATCATCACCATTACATGCTCTGTGGGCTTCTCCATGGTGTTTGTAGTATCTGTCCTCCCAGTAACTGTTACAGTAGTTCATGGCCTTTATAATATAATCGGTCTGTTTCTCTATGGGGATTGTAATAGCTGTAAATCCAGAAATAGCCCATTCATACATACTGTACACTCAGTTGGCTCCTTTGTGGAGTTTATAATAGCTAGGAGTATAGAAATAGCTGGTTCATGACCATTACAAACTGTCATCTTGTCAGAGTCGTTTATATTAGCTACGATCCCTGAAGCACAGTATTCATAGAGATTATAAATCCACACCTTATAAGGAGAGCTGCAGGGGCCTGATTCTTTAACACTTTACTTGCATAAGTAGTCTTGCAAAAGCCAAAGGGGCTGTTTGTATGACTACTACTTCTCTGTATGGCTGATGTAAATGTAGAGCAACAACTATCATTTTACCTTTTGGTGGTTAAGCCAGATAATTACATCAGATGGTTAAGCCAGATACTTGCATGTGTCACGTGTTCCAGGGTTTGTTCTGGGTGACTACAGTCACATACTGGAGAGTTTTCCATTTTCCATTTGTGCATCAAGTACCTGCCTCTACCATGATTTGTATGGGTGTGGTTTAAGGTTGCCCAAAAGCTTCAGGGAAGATTGAAGCCAGGGATCTTCTGTATTGCGTCTTTCATAAAGAGTTTTGTTTGTGACTTGTGAAAGCCATTTAGCTTTCCAGTCTTTATCGGGATTGAAGTCACATTATAGAAGTTTAAGCATGTAGGTCCAAATGGCTTGTATGGCTTCAAGTCATGGAGAGGGAGATTGCTGAGGTCCTGGTGGATAGGAAGATGTTTGTTTTCCTCTATGCAATGGACATTTTGGACGATTGAGGCATTGTGGAGAATGGATGAGGGAGCCATGTGTGACAACACAGACAGCCAAGGTATTTGGCTTGAGTTGAGGTTGCCAGTGAATAACTAAGGACTACTAGTGTCAGTTAAGTTTCCAGGATCAGGTGGAGATATTGGTGAGAAACATGAATATTAAAAATGTGTTACCTTAGACTGTCACTGGCATTTTTGCTATTGATTTAAATACTGTGTGTCAGGCTGAGAACACCAATCCCACAATGATGCACAGTAGTCGGAAGGATTAGGCCTGTGAGTAACTGCTTGCCAGTGTGGATAAGAGTTTCACAAGTTGGCCCTTGGATTTATGTTCATTTGGTGGGAGTGCTTCCCTGTCCTATAAGGGTGTTTTAATCCCAGATTTGTCCCATTGCTTTTCCTCCAGGATAAATAAATCTAACATGTAGCACACTCCACGTGGATGGTATTTTGATGTGCTATGTCAGAAGAGACATCCTGAGTAAAAATTTGCCCTTTCTTTACCTTCATGCATCTGATGAAGTGAGTTGCAACTCATGAAAGCTTATGCCACCAGACTTCTTGTTGTAATTGCTGAAACAAACTAGCCCGGCTACTTCTGAAAATTGTTTTCGGTTGCACTCAGCACATAAAAGTAATGTCTGCTTTGGAGATACCTATGGAAATATCTGTCAGAGATTATATTTAGTTGGCTAGTCTTGCTATGACTCCTTTAAGGAATACATTTATCATTCCTGCCTAGTCTTTTAGATTTAATTTTTTTAACGAGGGTCATTTTTATCTAAATAAATCCTACCAGCCAAGTGATGGTATGTTTAGATACTTGATTTCGATGGGCAATGGATGAGCCCTTCAGTTATTTCCTGCTGTACTGCAATAGTTGTCCATATAACTGGAATTACAGAATCTTATAATGGCATTTTGGCATTGTTTTTATGATCAGATTATTAAGATCTACAGTTTTACAGTTGTTTTCCTTGATATTTTTCTGGATGAGTTTATTTCCTGGAGTTTCCTGAGAGCAGAACATCAATGGCCTGCCTATTAAATTTCCAGTTTGGTAAATGAGTCTCTCCAATTTCATTTTCCATTGCATTTTCATGAATATTATCTGTGATCTTTTGTCCTTGACAGGCAAACTGTATGTACATTTTTCTTTTCCTTTATTGCATCACTTGGAAGCAGAGTGGGTAAAATTGGAAAGAAATACAGTGTGCATGTGAGATTTGTTTTGATTAATAGGGCTTTTCCAAAAAGAGAGAGAGGTAGGTCGTGCTACCTTAAAACTTCCTATAAATGTGTGGTACTGCTGGGTTGCTGATATAATATTTGACTGACAAGTATAGAGCTAAATTCTGCCGCTCATACTCAAATGGAGTATCACCTTACCCCAAGAATAACTTTGTTGAAATAAATGAGGCTACTTATAGAATAAGGTGAATATGGATGGCAGACTCTAGTGAGTATTTATTGAGATTTGCAGAGAGTTTTTGATAGTGGATTCCAGAATGTTTTCAGACGTGGTATGAAATGGAATAAAATCAATTTACCCATGTTTTGGGACAGTTCCATTCTCCAATATGTAAATCATTGATCATTACTATTTAAATTGCAAGAACTTCAGGGAAGGGATCATCTCTGTTACATTTAGATTATCTCCTGTGTACAGTGCCTAACACAAGAGTACCCTGATGCTACTGCAATGAAAATTAATAATAATAATATATAAAATAAATAATAAAATAATAAAAATAAATAATAATAATCAAGATAATGACTAATTAGGTGTAGTTTTCATTCAATGGGAGAGGTTCTGATTTATGCTGATATTGAAGCCTGAGATTTTTAAGAACTTCATCTAGTGAAGTAAGCAAGTCCTCAGTGTTACTTAACTGGTGTCTGCAAGGAGAGATCTATCTTGTATTCCAGCTATATAAATTGATCTTATTTCCAGCTATAGCTAGTTATTTGCAGATAGCAATTGCTAGTGTTTCTACTCAGGTGGCAAACATAAAAAGGTATTCTTGCTTCAGTCCATATCATAGAGAAAAGTTTCTATTGATTTCCTTTTGAAGTTTAATGAAGCTTCTGGTGACAGGTAATTATCTCACATCTCAAAAGTCAAATTTTGACCAAAATGAAGTCAAATTATGCCTGGCCCTAGTACAGGTTTACTAAAAAAGGACAGAATGCAATTTGATACTTAATATTCAAAATATGTGCTACTGTGCCTAATTTTGATACCATAAGTCACATGATAGTGTTTCCATTTTTCAATTGGCCGAGTTGAATTTTTATAATCTGATTTCAAGTGCTCATGAAAAATAAATTTTAAATTTGCTTTCCAGGATCATTTAAATATATAATATGGACATTCACTTTTGAGAAGATGTATAGCAGTAAAGCCCAACTAAATGAATTTTCACAGCAGGTAAGCAATAGGGGTGAGGATATTTTTATTTACACTCAGATGAATACTTGTGGGAAATGTTTTTCATGATTCACCTAACTCTTGTTCATGGGAATGTTTCTAACATGTTTTTAAAGGGACACAATGATATTCTTCCATTCTATAGGGTGGCGTGCCCTGGATAGTCCCTGTAACATTTTGTTCAATTTTGAAATACTTGAAAGTAGAGCTGGGTCAGATTTTTCAGATTAAACTTTTTTAACTAAAAAATAATTTCAGATCAATTGACATATTTCATGAATTTGTGTCAAATTTATTAAATAAATAAATTCCCCCCAAAAGAGGAATGTTTCCTTACTACATTTTTGTGTTGACCTATATCAAATTTGCCTTTTAATGTTTTGGTTTGGCCACTGAACCATAGATCAGTTATTCATAGAACACTTGTTGAAAGTTCATGGTGGGATATACGACACAACAGCAAGAATTTAAAGTTACTGCCAATTCACCAGTTACCAGAAAAGGGTTCACAATGGAAAAGGTTCAGGTACTACAGAGCTAGCGAACAAAGATGGAAACATTGACTTTTAATACCATAGCAAAAATAAAATTATCAGAAGGAACTACAGGCAGTCCCCGGGTTACATGGATCCGACTTACATCGGATCCCTACTTACAAACGGGGTGAGGCAACCCCGCACTAGCTGCTTCCCCCCAGCAGACCAAGGAGATGCGAAGCTAGCACCTCCCCCCCCAGCAGACCAGGGAGATGTGGAGCGGCTTTTCTCAGCAGACACCTCAACTTGAGAATAAAGGACTGAGGGAAGTGAGGTGTGGGAGAATAAAACTGAGCTCTGGAGAAATGTTTGGCTAGAGTTTCCCCTACAATATGTACCAGTTCCGACTTACATACAAATTCAACTTAAGAACAAACCTACAGTCCCTATCTTGTACGTAACCTGGGGACTGCCTGTACCATACTTTTCATTATTTTTGATAATGAATATACCACTTACAGGAGTACTTATACCATTACAATATCAACAAAGCTTTTGTGTTTTAAAGTACTGAACAAAATATAAATTAATCATAACTTACACATTTTCTGTGAGTTACCAATATGACCAGGATCTCTCTCTTTTTATCCACCAACATACCTACGATTTGTGCATGCACATGCTCACACATAGCCTTGTTTGCTAGCCATTTTGTTTGCATTATACTGATTTATGCTCAAACTAGACCATTAAGTTTGGCTCCCTAAGTAAGAGTGGTGGTGAAGAGCTCCTAGGGAAGGATTCCTCCTTGAGTTGATGGAAAACATGTTTTAGGAGAATATAATATGCATCTCGCCTTAGAGGAGTGTGGCATACACATGTCTGTAACTGGCCAGATCTGTTGACAAATATGGAAGAAGTGCAAGGACTGCTCTCCCTTGTTTCTCACACCTTCCCATTTGGATAGTCACTGCCTGTAGTGCAGGGGTGGCCAACCCATTACTGGCAAAGAGACAAAATAGTGGTGGACATAGCGCAAAGAGCCGAGGGGAAAAAGTTGTCATGCAAAAACAAAACACCCAGCCATCACGTTTGGTCGAGCAAAAAAAAAAAAAAAAAAGGAAGCTGCCCCTTTAATTTTGGCTTTTTGGCCACATCAGGCTCCCAGTGGCCATCTTGTTGGTGCTATTTTGCTTTGCCGCACTGGACAGCTCAGCACAAGGAGCACCCAGTAAGCACAGGGAACTGGGGGTGGCTTTGCAAGCCAGGAGGAAGCTTCACAAGCCTCACTGTCTGCAGTGAAGAGCTGCATGTGGCTCGCGAGCCACAGGTTGGCCACCCCTGTGTAGTGACTCTAACTATGGCAGCTCTTGCATTTGAGGAAAGAGAAAGGTCCTTGTGCCTTCTCTGCAGAGATGCCAGAAACAGCCTATATTAAGGTCTGTGGGTAGTGTTTCAAGTAATCAGTAGGCAATTTTGGATCAGCTATAAGCTGAAAGAAAACTAAAATTGTAGCATGGGTAGGCAAAAATATCTGGTTAATTCTTAAGGTGTCTAGAGTCTGAGCAACTCCCAAAGCAACATCCTGGTTTGTATGTGTGTGCCCCTCCATTCCCTGGGACATTTTCAGTACTGCAGGAGGAAAAAAACACAAGAACCTCAAAGAACAAATAAGAGATGCTCAATGAATGCCGGCAGAATCATTGTAGGCATCCTGACTAGGCCATTTACATAAGTGCCAGGGGAAGCGGGTGTAAAAGCAGCTGTTCTTGTCAGGTAGCATTTTTATACTCACTTTGCACTGATGACATCACATGGTGCAAGCAATGGTGAGTTGGGCCCTTCTCCCTTGTTGGACTAAGTGGGAGTGGGTTACATGGTACAATGCTAGCCAGAGAATGAGATCTTAGTGCTCTGATTCTCCATTGTCCAGACCCTTGTGTAGCTATTTGCATCTGTGCCATTTTGATTCGACACCCACTGTGGACCTCTTTTGCACTGAAATGAACGGCTACATGTGGAGAGCAATGAAGAATCAAGACCTTAATGTTTCCAGAAGCCTGCGCAGAATGACACGAAGTTCAGTGTTAGTAAGAATATTTTGCCTTCTCTCCTGAAAACATAATTCCTGAGTGCTTAGTAAATAATGCAGCAAAACAACATGCGGCTCAATGAATGTGCAGAATAAATGACACATCAAATCTAATTTTCCTCACATTTTACACTAGTTCTACAACAGTGTAAATCACTGGCTTCAGTGAAGATACTTCTGATTTACACTGGTGTGAGCAGAGAATCAGAATTATTTTTAAAAGGCAGCAAACAAAGTCCTGATGAATTCATTGCTTCTTACTACTTTTCTAAAGCAAAATGATTGCCAGCTGATGCAAAACATCTCACAGATTTAAGAATTAGTTAGATTAAGAACAGTTAAGCCTCATAAAGACGTACCACCTATAAAAACAGTCACATTAGGAGGGATTAGAGGGCTAATTTGATCCCTCACACACAAAGCTCTAATTTGAAGCAAAGAAACCAAATTAGTCTTAATTAAAGTCTTGTTTGAGACAACCATTTAAACACATGCTCCCTTCTAATAGGGCTGATTTTACAGATGTAGTGTCATGTATTTACTAAACCAATATGTTCTCTTTCCAAATTTACTTTTACGTGTCAGATATTTTGGATCGGACTTTATCTCTACTTTTAAATAAAACCTTTACTGAACAGGATTGGGAAATCATATCTGTGAATGGAAATGTGAGTGGTTTAAATGGCAATCAGAAATCTTTATAGGCTTAATAAAGTGTCTTTGGGCAATTACTATAGTTTATTTTGAAACAGGACAGATTACAAATAACTCTATGGCTACGTCTACACTGGCATGAATTTCCGAAAATGCTTTTAACGGATAAGTTTTCTGTTCGAAGCATTTTTGGAAAAGTGCGTCTAGATTGGCAGGATGCTTTTCCGCAAAAGCACTTTTTGCGGAAAAGCGTCCGTGGCCAATCTAGACGCGGAAAACAGTACAATGCTGTCTACACTGGCCCTTTTGTGCAAAAGTCTTTCGGAAAAAGACTTTTGCCCAAACGGGAGCAGCATAGTTTTTCCGGAAAAGCAATGATGATTTTACATGAGATCGTCAGTGCCTTTCCGGAAATTCAAGCGGCCAGTGTAAACAGCTGGCAAGTTTTTCCGGAAAAGCAGATGATTTTCCGGAAAAACTTGCCAGTCTAGACACAGCCAACATGTTTACATGAATAGCATCTCATGAGATGTCTGAACAGCAAATCTTCTTTCCATTAAAAATAAATATATCCACAAATATTGTCTTGGTTTCCTCTATGCATCCAATTTGCTTATTTCACCTGTTCGATGCCGTAACGTACAAATGTCTTGTATTGGCTAGCCTCCTAATTTGCATCCCACCTTTCACAGAGAAGTCCCAGAAGAAAACCACAGAAAGCTTCTTTTTTTCTCTGCCACTCTCTGTCTTTTTGTCCCTGACTGAATAAAGTCCTACAACAAGAAATAAGGATCTTTTTCATAGGCTGTAACATTGAAAAATCACCAAAGTACTCTCCAATATAGCTGAAATTAGACAGGAAAGCAGAGGCTTTTGTCTCCAGTAGATCATGTGAAAATATTTACTAGAGAAGATAATGTTACCCGGGGGAAGCTGACAACAACTTAAACATGAAATGCAACCATCAGGAGAGCACAGACTGTCACATCAAGCTGGTGACATGAAAGCCTCGGTCATGCTGTTTAAGAGAACGAGACTTTGTATTTGAACTGGGTCATCAGAAACTTCCCTTTGACCTCAGCAATTTCTAACTGGCAAGAGCTGCCTGCTAACATTTGTCATTTAATTGTCAATGGCCAATAAGCATGACATCTGTTATTTTCTTGCTTGCTTGTTTTCTTCACCCTCTTCATGGTAAGTATGAGTGCCTGGGGTTCTGTGGCTTTGCAAAGCTGTATGTGGCTGTGTAGGCAAATTCTGTGGAGCAACAGAAATGCTCCAGCACTCTTGCTTGGTTACCACTTTACAAGTTGCATAAACTATTCATCTAAACCACACCATTACATAACTGAATACACGCTAATCTTCACAATGCCCCAGGGAGATAAGTATCATTGTTCCCATTTTTTAATCTATTAGGGTATGTCTACACTACAAAGTTAATTCGAACTAACAGACGTTAGTTCAAATTAATTTGATAGGCGCTACACATACAAACCGCTAGTGTGAACTTAATTCGAATTAGCGGAGGGCTTAATTCGAACTAGGTAAACCTCATTCTACGAGGACTAATGCCTAGTTCGAATTAAGTAGTTCGAATTAAGGACTGTGTAGCCACTTAATTCGAACTAGTGGGAGGCTAGCCCTCCCCAGCTTTCCCTGGTAGCCACTCTGGCCAACACCAGGGAAACTCTATTGCCCCCCTCCCGGCCCCGGAGCCCTTAAAGGGGCACGGTCTGGCTACGGTGCCCGTGCCAGGTGCAAGCCTGCCAGCACCCAGCCGGCAGACCCTGCACCTGGCACGGCATGAGCCAGCCACCCGCTGCCACCCAGCCCTCCGCCTCTCCCGGGACCAGACTGGCGGCTCCCGGGAGCCTGCCCAGGTCCGCAAGAGGCGGGCGCCCACCTGGTCTAGTGCGGAGATCGTGGACCTCATCCACGACCTCCGCACTAGGCACAGGAAAGTGGCCATCTAGGGCAGGATAGTTGCCAGCCTGGCCACCCAGGAGCAGGTTTGCATGAAAATCAGGGTGGTCCAGTGAGACCCCCGACCCTGAGCCCTGAGCTTAGAATGGCCGTACTGGGTCAGACCAAAGGTCCATCTAGCCCAGTAGCCTGTCTACCGATAGCGGCCAACACTAGGTACCCTGGAGGGGATGGACTGAAGACAATGACCAAGCCATTTGTCTTGTGCCATCCATCTCCAGCCTTCCACAAACAGAGGCCAGGGACACCATTTCTACCCCCTGGCTAATAGCACTCCATGGACCCAACCTCCATGACTTTATCTAACTTCTCTTTAAACTCTGTTCTAGTTCTAGCCTTCACAGCCTCCTGCAGCAAGGAGTTCCACAGGATGACTATTTGCTTTGTGAAGAACAACTTTCTGTTACTAGTTTGAAGCCTGCTACCCATTCATTTCATTTGGTGTCCTCTAGTCCTTCTATTATGGGAACTAATGAAGAACTTTTCTTTATGCACCCTCTCCACACCACTCATGCTTTTATAGACCTCTATCATATCCCCCCTCAGTCTCCTCTTTTCTAAGCTGAAAAGTCCCAGTCTGTTTAGCCTCTCTTCATATGGGACCTGTTCCAAACCCCTGATCATTTTAGTTGCTCTCCCCTCTCCCACCCTCTCTCTTCCCCTCTCCCACCTCCTTTTCCCAGTCTCCCCGAGTTTTGTTCAATAAAGAGAGTTTCTATTTTTGAACACACATGTTCTTTATTTTGTACATGAGGAAGGGGGGCTAGGGAGGGGTGAGTGGAAGGAGGTGAGGGAGGAATGGGGTACGAGCCCCCAGTAGGGAGGACTGGGGTGGCTCTGCGGGCTTCTGGGGCTGGAAGCTCTCCTGCAGCCCCCTGATTGACCACCCCCCTCCGGATGGCAGCCTGCAGCAAGTGCAGCCGGGCTGATGGTCGAGTGCTGTGATGTGCCCAGTGTGGGCACTCAGGGCACTCCAAGCCAGGACTGCTTTGCAAGCGGGGAACCCCTGAGAACTGTCTGTCCGGGGTGGGGGTCGGGTCCCTTTAAGCACAGCCCTGGGCTAGCCTGAGACAGCAGCTCCACGCTCTAAGTCCTACTCTGATGCCCTGCCGGCACTGCTTCCGGCCATCCTTAACCTCGGTTCAGGGTCCACTCAATGTGGACATGCTAGTTCGAATAAGCAAAATGCTAATTCGAACTAGTTTTTAGGTCTAGATGCACTAGTTCGAATTAGCTTAGTTCAAATTAACTAATTCGAATTAAGTTAGTTCGAATTAGTGTGTAGTGTAGACATACCCTTAGATACTGAACTGAGATCACTTCTAAATGCAGAACCAACATATTCACTCACTTTTCTTCAGGCTATCATGAGCAAAATATAAGGTAAATCCTTGACTTAAAGCAGGTAAAGCTGTGAGTAGTATACATTTTTATTGTTTGGTTTGACTTTATGAGGAATCTTATCATCATCATCATCATCATCATCATTTAGCATTAGAGAATCTACACCTACTTGATGATGTAAAATAAAACCTCTGCCTCTCCAGTTCTTCTTTTTCTTCTCCATTGAATAAAGACCCAAAACAAAAAGGATCTTTTTCAGAGAGGCAAAATTTAACACCCCAGTATGTACAGGTCTAGGGGTTTGGTTCAATCCATAAACTGGGGTCCCACTGTGCAATTTAACCCTGCTCTCTGAGTTTTGAGTTTCCCAAAGTTCAGGGTTGTTTATGTATGATGTTTGGATTAGGTCACTCTCTACTTTGGTATGCACATGTTGCAGGGAGGTACAAACACTGTAAAAGCTTAACCAGTAGGAATTGGACCCAGCAACTGCATGAGAACAATAAGTTTGTTTTCTTTCTGAAGTAAAATGGGCAGTTCATATAAATACATTTTAATAGACATCCCATTACCACCAGCAACTTTCCTTTCCCAAATTCCCATCCCACCACCATTACTCTTTGTCTACCACTACATCAATTATAGGGAAGACTTGGCACTCACTGATATCTCCTTCTGTACACACACACACAGCACAAACTGCAACTGCAAGTCAGTTTCACACAGCTATACTTCCTTATCAGCTAGCTAAAAGCATTTGATCAGCAGAAAAACATTTTTAACTTCTAAGTTTTGACAAAAAATAGGGGAGGGGGACAAGGGAGAGCTTTTCATGGTCACTTTGTCATTGAAAAGGAAAAATAATTACCGGAAAAATAATATTTTCACTGACAGTTCAGGGTAATTAGTTTCCCAGGGAGAAGGCGTTGGTAGCAAGGGGCTTTACACAGGGAGTCTTTGTCGTTTTATGGATGCTCATCTGTCAACTGTCAGGTTGTTTCAAAGGCGCTCTGGCCATAATGTTTTCCTTCTGCACCTTTCCCATCGTGGTGGCCCAAATTTGCCTGAATAACCATTCGTCTTCCTGTTTGCCTAGTCTGGGCATTTACAATGAGCTGGGATGGAGCGGCGCTGCTGGAGCTGTATAGTGTGAGGGTTCGTTGGGGAGAGTGTTTAACATTTTATAATGGCTTGGATGCGCAAGATGTTCTGGTTGGATACACTTTATTTTTCTGGACAAAGTACTCTTAGCAAATTAGAGACAGCTCCTTAACTTGAAAAACTAAGGATAGTTCAAACAAAATACAGGACTATGTAGTACTTTTTCCTGTAGGGAAGAACTTTTCCTCAGCACAAATACATAGATAAGCAATCTACTGCATTTTTAGTATACCACATTTATCACCATAAACCCCATAACTCATATTCTCAGACAAAAATCTTTGCGAAACTGCAGTGAAAGTTGTAAAACCACATTAAGACCAAAATGTTCAAACCTGGATGCCTAAAGTTTGGGAGCTAATGAGGTGTCCTGATTGTCTGATGTGCTGATTTCAGGAGGAGTTGTGGACAAAATGAGGCCACTTACTTACATGGTTAGAGATGGATGCAAGTTCCTGGTTATAAATATCTAAGTCCAAAACACTTGACCAAGTAATTTAAAGGAGGGGAAAAGTATTAGTGATCTAGAGGTAAAATATGCAAGTGTCTGAATGACAGGATATTCTTAACTCTGCCTCCCTGTGCTTGTCTGCTCTCCAGGTTCAATACCTGCACTAGTTATGTGATTGCCGTTGTGGCAATTAGGGTCACTTGTAGTCAGATGTCAACTTTGTAATAATAGGGCAGTGAGTGATTCCCCACCTCTAAAATTCACTCCTATAAAATATTATTAGGAAAAAAATGCACCATCTTAGAAGTTCATCAGGACCCTGTTTCAATGACCTTTGGCTGAGATGCTTGCATTTACTTTTGAACAAGCAGTTTTGTTGTGTTTCTGATTTTGAACGCCTTATTGCCATAGTGCTGTAGAAATTAATGAATTAACTGGGTTATCCTCTGCATTACTTTTCTCCTCGGCCCCCAACCTGGGAGCCTGCAATCCTCTTAAAAGATATCCACCGTGGTTTATGCAGGAAAGTTCATGTAGCCTAATATTGTCAGGAAAACCAGCCATCGTCCGAGGAGGACTCCACTTTTGTGAGGCCCTGGGCCTGAGCAGGTGGCAGGCACTTGTTGGGAAAGCAGGATCAGGGCATGAGAGTGTCCCCTGCCTGCCCAGAATTCCTGCCAGGGAGTGGGGTTCAGACATGGGGGCTTGCCCCACTTTGTCCTCTCATCATTCCTGCTGGGGAGCAGGGCACAGGAGCTCGCCCCACGCCCTGGCAGAGCAGGGCAAGCCCCAATGCTCCAATTCTGTTCCTTATCAGGAGTGTAAGGATGCCACTTTCTATGCCCACCCCTTTGGGCAGGGCCCCTTGGCATGGCGCCCACTGACCCAGTGGCTATTCTACCACTGGAAATAGAGAACAGTAAAGAATATATGCCCCAATTCTCGAGTGCCACCGAGATACATTCCTACCTTACAAAATATGAGCAGTTCCACTGAAGGATTACCTGGTTATCTCTCACCTTGGATTGGAAATCTTCTTCAGAATTGTCAGCTGGAACTTGCTGTGGCAAATGGTCCCTTGACAGCTGCTATTACATTCTACCCCTCTCACTCTGCCTGATTTCGAGCACTCTTTGCAGAGCACTGCTGTGACCATGATGACAGTCAGTAGAGCTGTACAGAGGGACTTACCCGCTCAAGTCCCAATTCAGCAATGTGTTTAGACATGTGCTCCATCTTACTGCACATCTTACTCCATCTTACTGCATCAGCAGTCCCGTGGAGTTCAATGGGAAAAGCCACACGCTGAAGTGTTTTGTTGGACTGGGTACTTGTATTTTTCCAATGGGACTATTTGTGAGGGGAATCAGAGAAGCAACAAACCATAAGTTTAGAAGGGACCATAAGGGTTGAGGGGCAGGTTCTGGGCAGGACGTAGGGTGCAGGAGTGAGCTGGGTATGTGGTAGGGGGCAGGGGATTGGAGAATTTACCTAACACTGCTCCGGGGGGGGGGGGGGAGGGGAGTCACAGGTAGCCCCACTCTGCCTTCAGCACCTTGCCCTGCCTCCTGCACCTCCCACACACCCCAACCCACTGTCCTGAGCCCCTCATCTAGCCCAACCCCGACTCCAAGATGCAGGATTTGTTGTGTCTAGACCATCCAAGACAAATGTCTGTCCAGCTTCCTTTAGATAAGTCCTCACCTAACGGAATTAAGTTTGAGCAATCTGACTCAAAGTATTGCTTCTCTAACATTTGGTAAAGATCACAACAAAAAAGCTTCAGAGGGGTAGCCGAGTTAGTCTGTAACAGGAAGAACTTAAAAAACAACAAATAGTTTATTAGCACTTTAAGTACTAACCAAACATGTAGATGGTATCATGAGCTTCCGTGGGCATAGCCCACTTCTGCAAATAACCAGAGTGTTGGAAGTCTAGAACCAAGACTAAATAAGGAAGGAGGGGGAGGAAGTTGAAAGGGGGGGGGGAGACATTGGGTAGATAAGTTTCAAAGCCGAGCCAGTCTGTAACAGGAAAAACTTAAAAAACAACCAATAGTCTATTAGCACCTTAAAGACTAAATAGTTAAAAGAGGCTGATGAGAATCATTAGTTTGCACAGGAAAGGAAGAGTACTAACACCAGATCACAGACATCAAGAACACAGAACACAGACATCAAGAACCATTGGCGCCTTCATTGTTTGATTGGTTGATAATGTGCAAGCCATCCGATATCGCGATTTAGACCATTTGCATGAGTTAAACTTGTGAATGAAGTGGTGTTCCAATCCTTCTCTGTGTATTTGGCTTGTGGAATTGGCCTGAATCAAAACTGCAACTTGGAGATCCATTAATGAGTGTCCAGGGAGGCTAAAGTGTTCCCCAGCAGGTTTTTGTGTTGCCTTTGTGGATATCTGATTTGTGTCCATTAATTCTTTCCCATAGGGACTGTCTAGTTTGTCCACTATATATTGCAGTGGGCCATTGCTGGCATTTGATGGCATAGATCACATTACTGGATGTGCAGTTAAATGACCCTGATTTGGTGGCTGATGTGGTTGGGTCCAGTGATGTAATCACTTGTATAGATGTGTGGGCAGAGTTGGCACCAGGGTTGATTGCAGGAGTTGGTTCCTGGATGCGTATGATGTAGCTGTGTAGTGTGGTTACCAGAAAGGATTTGTTTCAGATGACAGGGTTATCTGTAAGCGAGAATAGGCCTTTCCCCCAAGGCCTCTGAGAGTGAGGGGTCATTTTCCAAGATAGGTTGTAGATTGTGGATAATGCGTTGGAGGGGTTTACGTTGTGGACTGTAGGTGATGACAAGTGGAATTCTTTTGCTTTCTCTTTTGGGTCTGTTTTGAAGTAGTTCATGTCTGGGTACATTTTTGGCTCTGGCAATCTGTTTTTTCACTTCACCAGGTGGGTATTCAGTTTTAGGAATGCTCTATATAGATCCCGTAGGTGTTTGTGTCTGTCTGTGGGACTGGAGCAAATCTGGTTGTATTTTAGGGCTTGGCTATATACAATTTATTGAGAAATTTGTCTGGGATGGAAGCTAGAGGCATGAAGGCAAGTGTAGCGGTCGGTAGGTTTCTGATATAGGGTGGTGGAAATTTGTCCACCATTTAATTGTACTGTAGTGTCAAGGAAGTGGATTTCTCTTGTGGATTGATCCAGGCTGAGGTTGATGGTGGGGTGGAAGTTGTTGAAATCCTTGTGAAATTCTTCAAGGGTATCTTTTCTGTGGGTCCCTATGATGAAGATGTCATCGATGTAGCGTAAGTAAAGTAAAGGTGTTAGGGGGCGAGACCTGAGGAAATGCTGTTGAAGGTCAGCCATAAAGATGCTGGCATATTGTGGTGCCATGTGGGTGCCCATGGCTGTGCTGCTGACTTGAAGATTCCAATTGTCTCCAAATCAGAAGTAGTTGTGGGTGAGGACAAAGTCGCAGAGCTCTGTAATCAGGTTTGTAGTGCTGTCTTCAGGGATGGTGTTTCTGATGGCCTGTAATCCGTCTTCATGTGGAATGCTGCTGTAAAGAGCTTCTATGTCCATAGTGGCCAGGATGGTATTTTCAGGTAGATTACTGATGTTTTGTAGTTTCCTCAGGAAGTCAGTGGTGTCGTGGAGATAGTAGGAGTGCTAGTAGCAGAGGGTCTGAAGAGGGAGTCAATATAGCCAGATAATCCTGTTGTAAGTGTGCCAATGCTTGAGATGATGGGTCGTCCGGGATTTCCAAACTTCTGTATCTTGGGTAGCAAATAGAAAACTCCTGATTGGGGATTGAGGGAAGTGAAAAAAAGATGATCATCCAGTCTGAAAAGATGCAAGAGGGCAAAAACTAAACAATTTTACTATTTAATAATAATGGCATGATTGATAGTTGACATTATTTTAATATGGCAAATAGGTTTATAGTTTGCATTTTTCTGGACATATCCCCTAATTCTGATTAATTGAATAAACAAACTACACCGAGCCCCTCAAAAGGACAAATTCACAACTCTATGGACTCCATAGAGTCCATATTTGTCACTAAACAAATATAAAAATTACAGCCAACTACCACCAGTTCTTTTTAATTTCCAGTGTGGTCACTCAGTGATACTTAAGCACTGCAAATGCTCCCTTTTGGAGTCAGATTGCTTCTTTATTAATTCCATTCATAAATATACCCTGGGTGTCCAGAGCAGCATTTGAAACCCTGATAATCAAAAGCTTATTGTTTGTTTGAGGATCTTGAAAAGGAATTTGAAGTAAATGCCAAGGGAGAATAGAATAAAGATGGAGTTTTTCCTGCTAAACCAGCAGGAAGCCATCTAAAGTATAATGTTATGCACAACTTGTAGCTTGAGGGACAGGGGTTTGGAGGTGTGTGTGCCCAAGTGACTCTGTGTGCGTGCAATTATAGTAGTAAAGTCACTGTTCCATGCATAATTAATTTGGCACTTCACAGATGGTAGATTCCCTGTACAGCATTAACAGTCTTATTATGGTTGAGGTGCATGTTTGATGTTTTGAAGACTTGTAGCTTTAGCTCAGATTAGTATTTAACTCAATAGAACACAATATTGAAAAGCCAATCCCCAACTTGTACAACATAGAGGAGAAGAGTAGCTCTGGCAACTTGAGCAAGGCAGGATTTTATTTGTGTGTACAGGCAGTCCCCGGGTTACATGAATCCAACATACATCTGATCCCTACTTACAAACGAGGTGAGGCAACCCCGCACTAGCCGCTTCCCCCCAGCATACCAGGGAGACACAAAGCTAGCGCCCCCCCCCCCCCCCAGCAGACCAGGGAGACGCGAAGCTAGCGCCCCCTTCCCCCGCCAGCAGACCAGGGAGACGCGGAGTGGCTTTTCTCAGCAGACACCTCAGCTTGAGAATAAAGGTGTGGGAGAATAAAACTGAGCTCTGGAGAAATGTTTGGCTAGAGTTTCCCCTACAATATGTACCAGTTCCGACTTACATACAAATTCAACTTAAGAACAAACCTACAGTCCCTATCTTGTACGTAACCTGGGCACTGCCTGTATATGTATGTGTGTGCGCACTTGTGCATAGAGCAGTAAACAGAGGGTCAGACCTGCAGCTGGTATAATATCACCATGGCTCCATTGACTTCAGTGGTATCTGTTTGCTTCAGCTGGAGAGCGCACATCTATTACACACTTCTTAAAGGAAATGCGTTTCTGCTTTTGGACTGGTGTTGCTTTCCTTTAAAGCATATATACCTGCACTCCTGTGAAAGGATTAAAGATAAATAGAGGCTGCAATGCCATAGTATAATGAATATGGCATATATTGACTGTATATTATTTGAACTGTAGCCTAGTGTAAAAATGATCACACTGTTTGGCAAAGAGAATAGATACCAAATGATGTCTGTTTGCTCTAATTTAAAGCATTGTTGCATTTCCAACTAGAAAAGGGATGAACTGTTGTTGGCATAAGCTTCTCTCTGCTACAGAGCTATCCTGCTATAAAGTCAGTGTACTGCCACTGTGACTCTTAAATTCACCATATCTCTGTATTACACATACATTCTTGGCTCAGCACACTTCTTAACTGGCCCTCACTTTCAAGGATAGCCTAAATGTACCCCCAGTGCCTCTGCATGCAAACGCAAAGATCAATCCTGCAGCCCACTTAAAAGGCCTGATTTTGTAGCCTCTTATTTAAATGTGCTAATTCAATGGGATTCCAGCAAAACTCTCCTTAATATCAAAAGGAGTGAGTAAGGACTGGAAGATTTGGCCACTCGTGTTTTTATAATGTTGCTATTAAGAATTATTTCTACTAAAATGCTGACTGATGAAAATACAGCAGGAAATGTTTATGATACAAGAATCAGACACAATTTTAAGTTTCCTTCTCTTTATGTTGTGTCCCATATTTTGGCTCTCTCGTCTCTCACATGTGAATGTTAGCAGGTTAATAGATACTGGGCTGAATGCAGATGTGGAATACATTGTGGTGCATTGTATATTAGGGTATGTCTACACTACAAAGTTAGTTCGAACTAACTTTCATAGGCGCTACACTAGTGCTCCGTTAGTTTGAATTTAAATCGAACTAGCGGAGCGCTTAGTTTGAACTAGGAAAACCTCATTTTACGAGGATTAAGCCTAGTTCGAACTAGCTAGTTCGAATTAAGGGCTGTGTAGCCCCTTAATTCAAACTAGTGGGAGGCTAGCCCTCCCCAGGTTTCCCTGGTGGCCACTCTGGCCAACACCAGGGAAACTCTTCTGCCCCCCTCCCGGCCCCGGACCCCTTAAAGGGGCACGGGCTGGCTACGGTGCCCGTGCCAGGTGCAAGCTTGCCAGCACCCAGCCAGCAGACCCTGCACCTGGCACGGATCGAGCCACCCACCCGATGCCCCCCAGCCCTCCCACTCTTCCCGGGACCAAGCTGGCGGCTCCCGGGAGCTTGCCCGGGACTGCAAGAGGCGGGCACCCGCCTGGGCTAGTGTAGACATCGTGGACCTCGTCCACGATCTCCGCACTAGGCACAGGAAA
This sequence comes from Pelodiscus sinensis, assembly GCF_049634645.1. NCBI lineage: Eukaryota > Metazoa > Chordata > Testudines > Trionychidae > Pelodiscus > Pelodiscus sinensis. The sequence continues at coordinate 12,279,210 of NC_134715.1, forward strand.
GTGGCTGTCTAGGGCAGGAGAGATGCCAGCCTGGCCACCCAGGAGCAGGTGTGCATGAGAATCAAGGGGGTCCAGTGAGACCCCCCCGACCCTGAGCCCTGAGCTTACAATGGCCGTCCTGGGTCAGACCAAAGGTCCATCTAGCCCAGTAGCCTGTCTGCCGACAGTGGCCAACCCTAGGGACCCTGGAGGGGATGGACCGAAGACAGTGACCAAGCCATTTGTCTCATGCCATCCCTCTCCAGCCTTCCACAAAGCTTGGGCAGGGACACCACTCCTACCCCCTGGCTAATACCACTCCATGGACCCAGCCTCCATAACTTGATCTCACTTCCCTTTAAACTCTGTTCTAGTTCTAGCCTTCACAGCCTCCTGCAGCAAGGAGTTCCACAGGTTGACTATTTGCTTTGTGAAGAACAACTTTCTGTTACTAGTTTGAAGCCTGCTACCCATTCCTTTCCTTTGGTGTCTTCTAGTCCTTCTTTATGGGAACTAATGAAGAACTTTTCTGTATGCACCCTCTCCACCCCACTCATGCTTTTATAGACCTCTATCCTGTCCCCCCTCCGTCTCCTCTTTTCTAAGCTGAAAAGTCCCAGTCTGTTTAGCCTCTCTTCATATGGGACCTGTTCCCAACCCCTGATCATTTTAGTTGCCCTCCCCTCTCCCAGCCTCTCTCTTCCCCTCTCCCACCTCCTTTTCCCAGTCTCCCCCAGTTTTGTTCAATAAAGACAGATTCCATTTTGGAAGACACGTTATTTTTATTTTGTACATCAAGAAAAGGGGCTAGGGAAGGGTAAGTGGAAGGAGGTGAGGGAGGAATGGGGCACGAGCCCCCGATGGGGAGGACTGGGCTGGCTCTGCGAGCTTCTGGAGGTGGAAGCTCTCCTGCAGCCCCCCAATTGCCCCCTCTCCCCAGATGGCAGCCTGCGGCAAGTGCAGCCGGGCTGATGGCCGAGTGGTGTGATGTGCCCAGTGTGGGTAGTCCGGGCAATGCAAGCCAGGACTGCTTTGCAAGCGGGGCACCCCTGAGAACTGTCTGTCCGGGGTGGGGGTCGGGACCCTTTAAGCACAGCCCTTGGCTAGCCTGAGACAGCAGCTCCACGCTCTAAGTTCTTCTCTGATGCCCTGCTGGCACTGCTTCCGGCCATCCTTAAGCCCGGTTCAGGGTCCACTTAATGTGGACATGCTAGTTCGAATTAGCAAAACGCTAATTCGAACTAGTTTTTTAGTCTGGATCTGTTAGTTCGAATTAGTTTAGTTCGAATTAACGTTGTAGTGTAGACATACCCTTACACACTGCTAAATGGGTGCAACTTGCACAGTAAGGGTGTGTCTAGACTACATGCCTCTGTCGTCAGAGGCATATAGATTAGACACATAGGCAAAGGCAAATGAAGCCACGATTTAAATGATCGCGGCTTCATTTAAATTTACATGGCTGCCGCGTTGAGCCAACAAACAGCTGATCAGCTGTTTGTCCGCTTAGCGCGCTATTCTGGACGCTCCCCTGTCGACATCAAAGCCCTTTGTCGGCAGCCCCGTTATTCCTCGTGGGATGAGGTTTACCGAGGCATACAGATAGTTCGGAATGGCTTGCTAGTTCGAACTATCTAGCCCGTGCTGCGTGTAGCCGCGCGGCACGGGGTTCGAACAAGCCGGCATTTAAAAATGGCGCCAGCCGGCTTATGCAAATGAAGCCCGGGAAATTCAAATCTCGGGCTTCATTTGCACGTTCGGTATGCATACATTACCCCGCTAGTTCGAACTAGCGGGGTAGTGTAGACATACCCCATGCCTCTGACAACAGAGGCATGTAGTCTAGACACACCCTAAGTGGCTGATTGTTCACCACCTTAAACCTCATGTAGCTATTTCCATGACAACCCAAGGCACTTGGGGGAAGCTGTTCTTGATTTGATTTTAACAAATAGGGAGGAACCGGTTGAAAATTTGAAAGTGGAAGGCAGCTTGGGTGAAAGGGATTGTTAAATTATAGAGTTCGTGATTCTAAGGAATGGTAGAAGGGAGACCAGCAAAATAGAGACAATGGATTTCAGGAGGGCAGATTTTAGTAAACTCAGAGAGCTTGTAGGTAAGGTCCCATGGAATGTAAGGAAGCAAGACTAAGAGGAAAGACAACTGAAGAAAGTTGGCAGTTTTCTATAGTTTAACTATTCCACTGCAGAGGTGTAATGGACAGGAGAAGTGCTGACCAGAACCCAGTGACTAAGGGGTTAACTCATGTAGCTAGCAAAGGTGACTAAGGAGTTAACTCATATAGCCAGGAGGCCAGTAGAACCAATTGATATAGAGTGTTGAAATTTGAATTGGATATAGGTTCCCTGCCATCTTTCTTTGTGTGGGAGAGAGAGACCAGGAATTGAGAGAGACAGAATGATTTAAACTCAGGCAGGACTACCATGTCTCCAAACAATTTCAGGCATGGGAGTGGACTGAACAAAGAGAAAATTAGAAGTAAGTAAAAAGGGAAAAGTGAATCCAGTCACATTCAGGGTAATTTTTCTTTATTTTGTGGTTTGGTCTCAACTGCTCTGTGTGATTCTATGCCTTCCCTCCCCAATTACATCTAAACATTATTCCTAGAGTTTTTCTTTGTTTTTTAATTTATTTTCCCTTGTTGCTCTGTGACACCTAGCAAACAAGTATGCTTTAGCAAGTTTATTTTTTGTTTTGTAATAAAAATCACTTTTTTCGAGGTGATGATTTGATTCTTGTGTCCTGGAAGGTCTGTGTGTGTGTATCTGCATGACTTTGACTGAGGGGTCAGCTACCAATGGCTGCAGCTTGTTTTTCTCTTTTCTTTTTTAAAGCTCTTTTAGGGCAAAACTGCCAACTTTCTTCAGTTGTCTTTTTTTATCCCTAAAAACCAGGAGTGAACATTTGAAATCATCCCCAGCAGCATCCCCAAGCTCTTTTAGGGCAAAAGAGCTTGGGGACGCTGCTGGGGATGATTTCAAAGGTTCACTCCTGGTTTTTAGGGATAAAAAGCACTTGCTGATGGCAGCAATACTCCAAAATCTGTGTATTATGATTCTGGGGAGAAGTTTTTTGTAACCACAGTCTGTAGAGGCAAGGTTTTGAAGCTCTCTTGCGGGCACTCACCTTCTGCACTTGGCGTGGCGGAGTGGGGAACAGCCCTAACAGGAGCAAAGATAGAATGATCCAGGAGACCACCTTGGATCAACCTGGAGATCTTACATGATCTAAAAATCAAAAAGCAGTCATATAAAAAGTGGAAGCTATGTCAAATTACAAAGGATGAATATAAGCAAATAATACAGGTATGTAGGGGCATGATTAGAAAGGCAAAGGCACAAAACAAGCTAAACCTAGCTGGAGATATAAAGGGTAACAAGAAGACAGTCTACAAATATATTAGAAGCAAAAGGAAGACCAAGGACAGAATAGTCTCATTGCTCAGTGAAGAGGGAGAAACAATACCAGGAAACTTGGAAATGGTGGAGGTGCTTAATGACTTCTTTGTTTTGGTTTTCATCAAGAAGTTTTATGGTGACCGGATGCCTTACATAGTGAATGCTAGTGGGAAGGGGATAGATTTAGAAGTTAAAATAGAAAAGAACATCTTAAAATGTCTTAGAAAAGTTAGATGTCTCCAAGTCACCAGAGCCTGATGAAATGCAACCTAGAATACTCAAGGAGCTGATAGAGGAGGTATCTGAGTCTTTAGCTATCATCTTTGAAAAATCATGAAAGTCAGGAGAGATTCCAGAAGACTGGAAAAGGGCAAATATAGTGCCCATCTATAAAAAGGGAAATAAGAACAACCCAAGAAACTACAGACCAGTCAGTTTAACTTCTGTAACAGGGAAGATAATAGCGTAAGTAATTAAGGACTCCATCTGCAAACATCTGGAAGATACGTCTACACTTGCTCCCTAGTTCGAACTAGGGATGCAAATGTAGGCGACCGAAATTGCTAATGAAGCAGGGATTTAAATATCCCACCCTTCATTAGCATGATCTTGCCGGTGCATTACTCCGCTCAACAGCTGTTTCAAAAGTGAAAGTGCACGCCAGGACGTGTTAGTTCGAACCAAACCCCTTGGTTCGAACTAACATTACTCCTGAGGAGTAACCAAGGGTTTGGTTCGAACTAATGCATCCTGGCGTGAACTTTCACTTTTGAAACAGGTGTTGAGCGGAGTAACGCACCGGTGAGATATTTAAATCCCCGCTTCATTAGCAATTTCGGTCGCCTACATTTACATCCCTAGTTTGAACTAGGGAGCAAATGTAGACATACCCGAGGATAATAAGATGATGGGAAACAACCAGCATGGATCTGTAAAGAACAAATCATGTCAAACCAGTCTGATAGCTTCCTTTGATAAGACACCAAGCCTTGTGGATCAGAGAGAAGTGGTGGATGTGGTATACCTAGATTTTAGTAAGGCATTTGTCATGGTTTTGCATGACCTTCTTATCAATAAACTAGGGAAATACCACCTAGATGGAGCTACAATAAGGTGGGTGCATAACTAGCTGGATAACCATTCTCAAGAGTAGCTATTCACAGTCATGCTGGAAAGGCATAAAAAGTGGGGTCCACAGGGGTCTGTTTTGAGAGTGGTTATGTTCAATATCTTCATTAATGATTTAGATGATGGCATAAAGTGTATCCTTATTAAGTTTGGAGATGATACCAAGCTGGGAGGGGTTACAAGTGCTTTGAAGGATAAGGTCAAAATTCCAAGTGATCTGAACAAACTAGAGAAATGGTCTGAGAAAAATAGGATGAAGTTTAGTAAGGGCATATTCAAAGTATTCCACTTAGGAAGGAACAATCAGTTTCATGTATATAAAATGGGAAGTGATTATCTAGGAAGGAGTACTCCAGAAATGGATCTAGGGGTTATAGTGGACCTCAGTTGGAGTATTGTGTCCAGTTCTGGGCACTACATTTCAAGAAAGATGTGGAGAAATTTTAGAAGGTCCAGAGAAGAGCAACAAGAATTATTAAAGGTCTAGAGAACATGACCTATGAGGCAAGACTGAAAGAATTGGGCCTTTTAGTTTAGAAAATAAAAGACTGAGAGGGGCCATTATAGCAGTTTTCAAGTATCTAAAAGGGTGTTACAAGGAGGAGGGAAAAAAATTGTTCTCCTTGGCCTCTGATGATAGGACAAGAAGCAATGGGCTTAAACTGCAGCAAGGGAGGTTTAGGTTGGACATTAGGAAAATCTTCCTAACTGTCAGAGTGGTTAAACACTGGAATGAATTTCTTCGGGAGGCTGTGGAATCTCCATCTCTGGAGATACTTAAGAGCAGGTTAGATAGACATCTATCTGGGATGGTCTAAACCAGTGTTTTTGAAAGTGCTCCACAGAACCACTGGCCCATGCCGCTTCCCATGGCGCTTCTTGGCTGCAAAGAGCAAAACAGAGCCAGTGGGAGCTGCGATGCTCCGTGGCTGCAGCGCCAGTAAATAAACAAACTGGGATGGCCAGTTAATGTGTTTCTCAAAGTGGTTTCCCAGAGCACTTTCAGAAACACTGGTCTAGATGATACTGGGTCCTACCATGAGGGCAGGGGACTGGACTCGATGACCTCTCGAGGTCTCTTCCAGTACTAGTGTTCCATAATTCTAAGACAGTAAAAAATCCCAGATGAGGAGCTCTGGGAAATGCTGAGAATTGGAAATAAGAGTACCAATTAGATAAACAATTACATTTTGACCTCAAGGAGGAAGCAAAATTGGCTGAGTAATGCTCGATCTCTCCCAGGGCTCCCATGCATGGGTCTTTGCAACTTCAAGCTCCTCTTATGGACAGTGTTATCAAATGTCGCCAATGTGGTGCCCTGACATGTCTTTCTCTGCTGAATTTTGATAACCTTGCAGGAGGAATACCAGGTAGTTTGATTTAGGGCTTTAATTCAAAATACCAGGTCTCTGCCGCGTGTAGACGCGGGCAGTTAGTCCGGACTTGTAAATTTCAAAAATGGCGACCGGCCAGGAAAATGCAAATCAAGTGCGGGATATTTAAATCCCGGGCTTGATTTGCAACTTCGAAAGCCTACATTAGCCTCCCTATTTCGAAATAGGGGGCTAGTGTAGAGATACCCAATCTTCTCTTTTCTAAACTAAACAAGCCCAATTCTTTCAGTCTTCCTTCAAAGACTTTTAATCATCCTTGTTGCTCTTCTCTGGACCTTCTCCAATTTCTCCATATCTTTCCTGAAATGTGGTGCCTGGAACTGGACACAATACTCCAACTGAGGCCTAATCAGCACAGAGTAGAGCGGAAGAATGACTTCTCGTGTCTTGCTCACAACACTCCTGTTAATGCATCCCAGAATCATGTTTGCTTTTTTTGCAACAGCATCACACTGTTGACTCAAATTTAGCTGGTGGTCCACTATGACAAATGTATTGCCTTTGTTGCAATATGCTCCTTCATACGTGCCAGGGCTGAGTTTCATTCCTGCTTCTTTTCCTTTTCAGAATATACAGATTGTCCCTGATGGTCAGACTTTCCTGTAAAGGACCCAAATCTGTTGCCCTTGCATCCATGTCAATGGGACTGCTTTCCCAGCAAGATTCTACCGTTTTCTCCTTGAAAACTTTTCCACACTGTCATAATCCTGCATTCACATGGATCCCCAATGAAACCAAGCTGTCTCTATGAGGGTGCAGGGGTCCACCTTCATAGAGCAACTTTCAGGATCAGAGCTTAAATTCAACCTAGTCCAGGTGAGAAGTGATGAGTTGCAACTGTTTACAAACACATGAATTGTTTTTTATCATATGCAACCTGTTGTTTAAAAACAGTTTCAGTATTTCCCCAGGACCCGAAGACAAACATTTGAGGATATGTGGTTATTTGTGAGGCCAAGAAAGTTACAGCATTTCCTTTTGATGTTGCATCAGATAGAATTTTCTCATGGCTTATGAGTTTATAAAATAAAGAATGGGGAAAGGCAGTAAATCATTCAGGATCAGACAAGGAAACTTTTTTTTTAAAAGCCCTACAAAACAATAGATATTTAAGGAGAAAGTGTTCCAGCTCCTTCTGACAAAGACCCTCCAGAGGATTACAATGCAGTCAATGTTGCTTTAATTAAATTTAATGCTGTGTGAAATGCACTCCGAGAAACTTTGATGAATGACTGGGGCAATTCACACAGCACACTAAAGGGCATCCAGTCCTTGCAGGGGTGTCAAGCCACGATGAATTGGTTAGTACAGGCATGTTTATAGACTGCCTAAGGAACCTTGTATCTGTGTGGTAATGTCAGAGATAATGTTATGATTCGCTGGACCTTGGGGGGCTTTGATGACACGGTTAATGAGATGTCCCAAGGAGTGTCCCAGCAGGTTACTCTCAGACCTCCCACATCAAACGAAGCAGCTTTGCTTCTTCAGAGCCTGCCGTCCTCCAAATCCCTCAGCTGAGCTTTTCTTTCCATAGGCTACTTTTTTTGTGTGTCCTTAGTCAACATTAACTTTGTCTGGCAGCTGCAATGCAAAAAGTTGTTAGTTTTTAATTTGGTTTCTCTTTGACCTGCCTATACAATGGCTTTCTAGAATTTTACAGAAAGGGGGGAGGGGAGGAGGATAAAGCAAAGGAGGAAAATAAGGAAACAAAAACTTTTTAAAAAGCTGAGGAATGTTTCCTTCACACTGACTTTGGTTGCAAAGCAATGAGCTGTGATAGTGGGACTGGATCTTTTATCTGCTTCATGCAAAGAAGTGAAGAAGAAGAAAAACCTGATGGATTAATTGATAAATACAATTGTTGTTGTTGTTGAAGTTTGTTCTAAAGGGTTGATTATAGGGCCATACTAAAGGTTGAACTTCTCTTTGTAGGAGAAAAAACTCACTATAGGTTTGGTTAAAAGTGAGGTTAAATGGCAAGTAAACATTCTTACAATAATACATCTATCTGTAAAATTCCCAGGGCAGGAAATGGACTTGAGGAATTACATCATTAAAGGGGGATGGACATCAAAGTGAACACAAGACCATCTCAAATGACCCCTCTCAAATATAAAAACTGTATTTTTTTGGTATCTTTGAAGTTTTGCAAAAACATTTTGGGCTGATAATGGTTCACAGATTTGACAGATCTATGAATGGCATCAGCCATAAGAAACACTCTCATTTGGACAGTATAACAACCAATTAAGGCAAGAAGTCCTATACTCGTCTAGACAGAGATACAATATTTAAGAAAAATTAAGATGAACACCTTTGTATCTACAATATTGCAACTGTGCCCAGGAACATTTTGACACAGACCACAGAAGGGTGCAGTGATCTGTATTCTGATGTGCAATGGTTTATGGGCTTTATATATTTCTTTTGATTGATTATTTTATCATTGTTGCGTAGCAATATGAATATCTACTTCACAGACAATAGCCAAGACACTAAGGCTGTGTCTACACTGGGCCACTTATTCTGGAAAATCAGCTGCTTTTCCGGAATAAGCTGCGAGCTGTCTATACTGGCCCTTGAATTTCCGGAAAAGCAATGACGCTCTACTGTACAAAATCAGCCACTATTCCGGAAAAACTATTCTGCTCCCGCTCAGGCATAAGTCCTTATTCCGGAACACTGTTCCGGAAAAGGGCCAGTGTAGACAGCCCAGTAGTCTTTTCCAGAAAAAAGCCCCGATCGCGAAAATGGCGATCGGGGCTCTTTTCCGGAAAAGCGCGTCTACATTGGCCACAGATGCTTTTCCGGAAAAAGGGCTTTTCCGGAAATGCAGCCTTGCCAATGTAGACGCTCCCTTTCCGGAAAAACTGAAAACGGAATAGTATTCCGTTTTAAGCAGTTCCGGAAATTCATGCCAGTGTAGACACAGCCTAATATAAAAGTGGGCCTGATTCTTGTTTAGAGAAAGGTCACATGGTGTTGCTAAGACAGTGGAAAGGGGCCTTCGAGTGGGCATAATTTATATTTATAATCTCTTAAAGGCCTTTACATTGCTAGAGCACTGTAAAGTATCTTTGGTGGAATGCAAATTAGGGCCAGAATCTGAGGGTCTGATCCTCAGACAGATCTGATCCAAAGCCCACTGAAATCAGTGGAAATTTTCCCACTGACTCTAATGAGTTATAGATCAAGTTCCTGGTGTAAACCAACATAGCCCTATTGAAAGTAATGTAAATAGGCTGATTTATTTCAGTAAAGTGTATTAAGGTGGCATGCAGTTGTAGATATGTCAGTCACATGATATTAGAGAGACAAGGTGGATGAGGATCTTTTATTGGATCAGACTTCCAATAAAATACAGTATCTCTCCCCCCCTTGTCTCTGTATTAAGTCAGTACAGCTTTCCATGGATCTTTATTTCAATTTTTCACTGAAATTGAGTTTTGAAAAATCATGAAATATAAAGCTTGACATTTATATTTCAATATGGTTTCAGCCTCATTGCCCATTCAACATATGGATGTGAATGTTGTGGTATCTACATGGAACACACCTAGGAGTGTGTCAGAGAGGTGTGGGGAGTCACTCGGCCCTGCACCCCAAACCGCAGCCAGATGTGACTCTCAGCCAGCAAGTAGGAACAGAAGGTTTATTGGTTCACAGGGACACTGCATAGAACAGACTTCTTGTTAGCACAAGAACCAGGAGCAGTCAGTCAATTCAACTTGGGGACATGGGGCCCTGGGCCCTGTTCACCCCATCCTGCTCCAAGCCCCCTGAAAAAACCCACACTCTCAGCAATCTGTCCCCGTCTCTGGCAGCCCCGCCTTCCTCTTTGACTAGCACAAGGTTTCTCCTGGTCACATCCCTTCCCATGCTCAAGTTACAGGGATCATTGTCTACTTGATGGGCTGCATTATCTCTCAGTGAGTCACCTGCAATTCCCATCCCCATCTAGATAGTAAAGCAGTACCCAGGGAAACAGAGAAACTGAGGCACACATGGGACTACTACAGGAAAGTGGAAATCACGTACAAGAAAGCAAACAGAGTGAACACTTCGTCACAGAGTGATACATAAACAAGAGATTTAGAAACAGCAACAAAACAGGAAACAGAAAATACCAAGGGACAAACTGATTTGGATTATATGCTCATGAAAGAGAGCGAGGGGGAGTCAGACTATACCATTCCTTTTATATCTCTGCATATGTTACCTGGAACTTTGTCTGGGCTTTCAGAAGTAAGAGGTGTGACAGGGTCAGGCCAGAGGGATTCAAGAGAGTAATGGAAGGGAGATACATTAGCCTTAGATTGAGTAAATCTCTGTTCCCAGGGCAAACTGTCAAGGGCTAGTCCAGAACCAGTGAGAACTTGCCAGAATCAATCAGGGCAGATAAGCACCTGGAGCTAATTAAGTGGGCTTACAAAGCCAAATGAGCCAAGGCTGGTTAGAACACCATGAGCCAATTAAAGAACCCATTGAGACTGGTTATAAAAAGAGCTGCTCTACAGTTCGTGCCCAAGGAGTTGAGAGGCTCAAGCAATAATGAATAGTAGGAGGAAGTGCCTGAGAGAAGGCAGGTGCTGGGGAAGGTGTGAGAAAGTAGCCCAGGGGTTTTGTAGCTGTCTCTCAACTGATGTTAAAGATTTTTATAGGGAGCTGCTATTACAGGGTCCTGGGCTGGAACCCAGAGTAGAGAGTTAGCCTGGGTCCTCCTGATCTCCACTTGGGGAAAAGACTGAAGACTACCCAGTGCTGTATCATTTGGGGGTCCACCAAAACTGTGGAGTTTGCTTTCCCTTTATAGCTTATACTGGCCAGGGATAAGAGTAGCTCAACAAACAGCCAGCTGATGCCCTAGGTGTGGTGCTTAAAATGAGGGCTGCTGTGAGCTTCTCAGGCAGAAATCCTGCTGGAAGCTCAGGATCCCCCAAGTTTGAGTAGGAACTTGGTCACAGAGGGCACAGCATACCTTCTTACTCCCTTGAGCAACTGGATTGGGAAAGAGCAAGGAAGTCTAAGTAGGAAGTGGGTAATAGGGTGATACCTTGAATCCAGACCCCTATTTATTGTGCTGCAAAGCTGAGCCTGTGTAGGGATGGTAGGGTATTCCTGCTCCACAAGAGCAATAGGGAAAACCATGTGATTCAGGTGTCTCCAAATCATTAGGGCTCCTGAGGAGTATTCCCTGGGGTAGTGCATCTTGCATATCTCAATCTCTAAGTCACTCGCTGTCTGTGCAACAACTGCAGTGCAGCTATGCAAATCCTACCACAGGAACCTTGTTCTTTGCACTACAGCTTGTTATATAATGTCACACATGTAGATTTTGATGTTAATTTTCTAGGAGAGGGGGTTGTGTGACTTGCTTTACTGGTTCAGTTTTTTGTTAATTTTGCTCTTAATTTTTACAAAAATAAACAAGAAAAGGAATGCTTGTGTGAGCAACAGGGAATGGATATGTTTGGAAAGCATTGATGTCCTGTCGGTAGAAGTGCACTCAGCTTTAGCTGTACAATTAATACAAATGCTCCTCAAGGATTGCATAATTAATTGACAATTGACACTCTGTTTAAACCAGCTGCACCAGTACTTCCTTCAATTCAGCAAAGGGCCTGAACAGGCAACTCCAGCCAGCTAGAATGGGGAGGGGGGGCAAATAAAGTGTTGTGTAACCTCTCCCTACCAGGAGGAGAATGGACTAGTTGGTTCCTACTATCCATTATTTTTGTATCTCTGTAGTCGAAACCAACTATCCAAGCAGAATCATTTAAAGTTAAATGGCATTTATTTAATATGTTACTGCTGGCCAATATTGTTATAATGAAGTTGAAACTAGATCACAGAGGAAGCAAATGCCAGATTTGGTTTGTCTTGCAGGAAAAAAACAACAGAAGAGCAGGCTGGAGTGTTTTCCAAGAATCTAATCTATTTTTAAATAGGTGTCTCTCTAAATTGTAACACCCACAACAATCTCTGCTATCGTTAATGGGCTGCCAGTTCTTCCATTTAAATGACTGGTTTCCGAATTAGAAGTTAAAGACATCATGTCATTGTCACTGAGTCAGTGGCAGTAAATCTAGCAAAGGACCCTGACATCATTGGGAGCAACAGTGTCTGTCAGTTTCAAACAAAATAGCAAGGTCAGCAAAGAGTCAAAAAAATGGCTTATGGTGTGATGGTCTCATCAACATGGCCAAATGTGTGAAGCAAGCCTATAATAAAAGACTTGCTTTATGGTGGACTTTTGGCAATAATAAACATATTAATAAACATATCTTATTTCTTATGTAGTAGAAGCACCTGTTACTTGAAGTCTTCAAAAATAGACCTGTACAGTATTATTTAAAAAATTAAATGTAGACTCAAGGAGCTGTAACTTCTTAACACGCTTGAGGACTACACGAATAGCTCATTGATGCAAAACATGCTCTGTCTATTGCTCTGTTACAAATCCAGTGGATTGTTTAGACTGAAATCCTGATACAAGAGTGTGATTATCCTCTGACTCGGCCTCACAAGCATTTAATATACAGCGCTTCTAGTGACTTCAGTGGGAGTACCACATACTGAGGTCTAGCAGAATTTGGATCTAGGTCTTTAAATGTTTGGGAAAGACCAATGCTGTAAGCAGAACTCCATCACGTTGACAAGGTGCAATTCAATTTTTAACATATAAAGAGGCATTTTCTTTCTTTAGACTTTATTTTCATGGTATAAAATTGCTCAATCTTGAGGTATTGCCTGGTACAAATGATTGGTTAGTTTAAGGGCCATCATCTTCACCTTGATTCCTAGACTCTTCCAGCCAGAGTCTAGTGTATAGAAAAGAGGAGGCATGTTAAGGGCATTGCAGGATGGGTAGAGGAAAGGTCAGAGCAGAGTAAAGCTCCACTGTTATTTAATATTTGTATTCCTACAGGATCCAGTCATAGATCAGGAATGCATTGTACTAAGTGTTGCTGAAACACAGGACAAAAAGACAGCAGTTGCCCATTTACAATGTAGGTATGTGCAATGATCTTGAGTAAGTGGAGACTGCCCCTGTGTGGCCCCAAATGGTCTGGGATTGAGAGGCCCTGAATCAAGCAGCCACAACTAGTCCACCTTCCACTAATTCAAAGTAGTAAATCATGGCTAGACTATCTTCAGCACTTATGCGGCAAAAACTCCATATAGTGATCTTTCCCTTAAACAGATTTACCTTAAATTATTTTTATCACTACCTCAAGCAGCCACCTCTTGATGCTGATAATCTTGCCAGTTATTGTCCTGTCTTCAGTCTCCCTTTTTTAAGGGGAACGTCCCTGATAAAGTTGTGGCCATGCAATTATGGCAAAACTGGCTGGCCTCACACTAACTTGACTACTCTTGCCTGTCTGGAATGCTCTGCTCTCCTTTGATTAATGACCTTCCCTGGCAATGGGCAAAGGTTAAACGGCCGCACCAGTTTTATTAGCTCTGTCAGGTGCCTCGATCCTGTTGGCTACTGTATTGCTGGCGATCTTGGTAGTTAAAAATGGAGCTGCTTTCAAGAGGCACCACTCATTTTATTCGTAAAGCAACCAGAGATAGAAATGGATAATTGCATCCCAACACCAACTGTGCTGTCGTGAGGCTTGACAGAGGCCTGTTTTTGTTGGATGTGAATGTGTGATTGTTAAGGGAGATCCTAGAGCGGTGCCTAGTGGGGGGATATCTCTTTAAGAGTCCTACAGGGGTGGGAGAGGTAGAAGTGAGTAGTGTCTGGGACACTGATGCTAGGCAGATTTAGCACTCCACCCCCACGAGCTTCTGGAATTGGGTGTGGTAGTTTGGGGTCTGCTCCAATAGATTCTGTCTCTGTTGCCAAGGTCAGGCTCCATGATCAAGCAGGCAGCTGCTTTTCTAAGGCCATGTGGCCTGGGTGAGCTGGGAGAAGCTGAGCTGGGAGCAGGAAGCAGGCTGCCGTCCCTCACTCTGAAGCACTTTGCAGTAAGTAGTGAGGATGTTAACCCTCTGCCAGCGAACACGGGCAATGTTAGTTACAGCAAGGGGAACTGGGAGGGAAAATAACTTCTCCTGGGTTTGTTGTCTGTTTGGAATGTTGTTTGCTTTTAGTCGAACTGTTCTAGTTACTGTCTCAGCCAGTGATATTCTTCAGCTCCTCTTTAAATGTAGCAATGGGGAAAGAGTCATTTCTATTTCGCTGGTCTCAGTTTTCGTATGATCTTGTAACAGGGTTTTCTTTAAGTTTGTATACTTGTGAGCAAGGCTCCCTGCCAGCTGCACACCTGCACAGGTACATAACCCTTTTCTGAACCCCGCACAGAGGTTCAGAGCTCCCCTCAAAGGCAGAGAGCTCAGCTGAGATGGGGGGGGGGCACTCACCCTCTCAGAGGAGCAGAAGCAGCAGCTGCTGCTGCTGCCTACATATAAATGGAGAAGCTGGCTGTAGCCAGAACTTCAGGGCTGGGCAAAAGATGATTGGCAGGCCAGATCCAGTGATGAGAACCTCAGCCGTCTCCCTGCCTGCCCCGCACCTGCTGGGCACTCAGGAAAGCCAGATTCAGGGTCACATATGTTTTTCTGAATAGGAATGTTAAAATGCGGTTAATTGACTAGTCAACTAGTCGATAGAATTTTCATCGATTAGTCGATAGGCACGTCCACATTCCTCCTTTGAAATGTACAAGAGCCCCAGCTGGGCGGAAGCACCACTTCAAAGGGGCTTTGCAATGGGGAGCTGGGGATCAGCTGGGCACTCCAGCTGATCCCCGGATCCGCTTGCACTTCTGCCCCTTTGAAGCGCCGGAGCAGCACTTCAAAGGGGGAGTGCAGCATTATTGCCTGCGATTAATAGGTTAAAAAAATTAACGCATTAATCCTGTCCTGGGTTAATCGCAGGCGTTAACGCAGGTCAATTGACAGCCCATATTTTTTAAAATCCTGTGTCACTAATTAGTACATGGTAAACCATATTGCATGAAGGCCAGATCTTTGCTATCTGGTAGAGTTCTCACTCTTACGAGTCAGAAGCAGCAAGTACTAGGTGTGATTATAGCTGTTTCGTAGGGTATAACCTTATTTGCAAAATCTTTGAAACATGCATCTGTTAGAAGGGATGATGACACACTTACTCCAAGGTTTCAGAGGGGTAGCCGTGTTAATCTATAACTAAAAAAACTTAAACAATGGCCCTGTAGAACCTTAGACTAACAAATATATAAATAGTATCATGAACTTTCAGGTTCAAATAGAAGAGTTAGCATGGCATCCTAATGAGGAGTTCCTGACATTCCCCGCCTCTGTCCAGGATGGTCCGAATCTATTGATTTTTTTCAGGTCTTATTGTGAAGCAGATTTATTTTCCTATGATGTAATTTATGGTAAATTTGTTAAATGGGTAAGATGAGGAAAGTCTTGATTTTTTTTTTTTTTTTTTTTTGCTGGGTGGAGGTCAGCTGTGGTCACAGAACTTTCTTGAATTTTGTGTGCATTTTATAAACAGATTGATAAAAGATCCTAGAGCTACGACAGAAACAGCAATAAAAAATAAGACATACATTAAGTTCAGGATAAATCATTGTACAGAATCAGTTAATGTTAACAAGTGAGAAAATATGAGGATGGTTCCAGGGGAACTTTATAATAGCACATCATCTCCTTTTACTTGTTTTAAAAGAAATCTACAGAAATGGAAACTAAATGAAATCCATTAAGTCTCTGTAATACCAAATATCATCTCCCACCATTGGATGATTTTACTACCATATGGATTGCAATGTCTGGACCTAGTGTGGTAGGCTGAAACTGAAGTTCCAGCTTTCATTTGGACTTTCTTTCCTTTGGCAGGTTGTAATCAGACCTTTAATACTGTTTTAACATAGGTTTTTCTGTATTCAATTTTCTTACATGGGTTAAATTAATTTCAGGGCTATGATCTAATGGCAGTAATTGCCTCAGAAGTGTGTACAGTATAGGATATGTTTATTTTAGTTTCAGCCAAGGCAAATGATTGGCTTCACTTGGCTTCACTTCAGGGATCAGTTGGGTTAGGGGAGCCAAAAACAACAGCTACCTTTGCAATCTGGCAAGCAGATCCAAAATACCTTACACGAATATTTGATTTAATGATATGAAGGGCAGTGAGAGTAACAGAGCAAAGCTCTTTGTGTCCTGCTTTTCTAGTGGGTGGCTGGAGTGGAAATCCCTCTGTAGCTCTTCATTGTGGTGTGAACCATCCTTGTCATATAATGACTGCTATTCCCTAATTTCAAATGGCAATTTATTCTCTAGGTTCTAAGAGTTTCTGAGGTACTTTTCAAGTAGATCATAGCTAATTCTGACAACAGGAGAGAAGAAAAATAATTGAATAATTTAATTTATTACTCCAAAGTGTGCGTGTGTGTGTGTGTATCTATCTATCTAGTGCATCTGTGTGTCTGCAACTCCATTTGTTCAAGTACTCCTCCTAACTGTAAGTGCTAGGACCACCAAATTTGCTTGCAGCTTCTTCCTACCCTAACTTAAACCAAGATCAGGGTTTGGATGTGCCTGGAAAATGGGAAGTGCCAGGAAAGGTACTGTGTTCCATAACATGGAAAGGGATGGCAGAGAGAAGAGGAATGTGAAAGGGAGGGGCAGAGGGAAGGGATGCAATACTGAGAGTGGCCTCTGGGGGCAGCTGCAGCACCAAGAGAGTGGCCAGCAGGGTTAGGGCTCTGCCATCTTGCCTGCCAGCACACTGAAAAGGAGCCCCCCCCCCCCCCGCTGTAAACCTATAGCCTGACCCCCTGTGGAAAGGCTGCAGGGGAGCTCTGAAGGAAGAGGCACTCCCCAGAGCCTTGCCCCCCAGTCAATTTGCAGTCTGCAGAGTGTGCTGGAGTGGGGGGGACTATTGGAGAGGGACAGCCCCCCCCCCCCGACAACTTGCCAGGGGAGTGAATCACTGTCTCACCCCTGAATTCTCACTCCAGCTTTAATTTTCCTTTGTAAAAATAAATGTAACTACAGTATTTCAAACATAACTCTGCCTTCTATGCTATTAATGTCAGTTGTTTGTGGAAGGGAAGGTCTGTGTAGAGGCTGACATATTTATGGGTTTCAGCAGACAGTTGGTTGACAGAGGATGGGAACTTGTTTAGGATACCTTTCCTTCATATTTGGCTTCAGAGATTTCTTTAAAATATCAAACTAAGTGCCAGACTTCATGCAGTTTCTGTAAGGTCATGAAAGCATGCGAGGCAAACAAGAAATGTCTCCTCCCCGTATTCTCCTCATATGGTCTCTGTGCTATATATAGGGCAGGTCTGCCTGTTATGTTCATGGCATACACCCGGGGAAGTTAGATAAAAACACAAATACTCTTCCTGTAAGGTTGCAATGCAACACTATTTTATTTCTTAGAATTGAGAATAATACACCAAGGGTGTGTCTAGACTATATGCCTTTTCTCGAAAAAGGAATGTAAATTAGACACTTCGAAATTGCAAGTAAAGCCAGGATTTAAATTTCCTGTGCTTCATTTGCATAATGGCGGCTGCGGTTTTTTCAACACGGGG
The DNA here is from genome assembly GCF_049634645.1 of Pelodiscus sinensis. Lineage (NCBI taxonomy): Eukaryota > Metazoa > Chordata > Testudines > Trionychidae > Pelodiscus > Pelodiscus sinensis. Next base: position 12,296,679 of record NC_134715.1, read on the forward strand.
CTTTTCGATAGAAAAAAGGCAGTTTAGATGGGGATCTTTCGAAAATAAAACCCTTTTTCGAAAGATCCTGTACTCCTCAAAAAATGAAAATAAAGGGGTTTGATTTTCGAAAGATCCCCATCTAAACTGCCATTTTTCTATCGAAAAGCCCCGTGTCGAAAAAAACTGGCCGCCATTATGCAAATGAAGCATGGGAAATTTAAATCCTGGCTTCACTTGCAATTTTGAAGTGTCTAATTTACATCCCTTTTCTCGAAAAAGGGAACCACCCCAAGACAAAAGAGAGAGACAAAACAGACTGCTCCTTAAAAGAGAGGCACAACTCACTTCACTAGGTTCTCTGTCTGCAAGCTGACTCTTCATTCCATGCTTTCCTACATAGTGGCCTAGTTTGCAAGCAGACCAGGAAAGCCCTTACAAATTAAAGTGACGGTGTGATGAAGTGGGCCGGGTCTAGTCACAGCTGAAGGCGTCCACTCAGGGCGAATTGCTTAAACTCGGGACTCCTTAGAGCCCCAGACTGGAGACCTTCCCAAACAGGCCACAAACCAGTCACACTGAGCACTCCAGCTGCCTATCTGGCTGGCCTGAAGCCTCACTATCAAAACCCCTCTGATATCCCAGCTCCCTTTGTGCTGCAATCACCCCTGGGCCTAACACACAGGTGAAGGGTTATAGAACCCAATCCCACTTACCCTGAATGAGTTCTTCCCATCCCAAGAAACCAGCCACAGTTCCCAGTCAATTTACACTCTGGATCTTACCCACAAGATCACGCTGGGCCAATCCTTTAGAATCTACAATCTAAGGCTACGTCTACATTGGCGCGATCTTGTGCCAAAGCTACCGCTTTTGCGCAAAAACATGCTGCCTGTCTACACTGGCAAGGAGTTCTTGTGCAAGAACACTGACATTCTAATGTGTGAAATCAGTGCTTCTTGCGCAAGAACAATGATGCTCCCACTCAGGAATAAGCCCTCTTGTGCAACTATTCTTGCGCAAGAGGCCAGTGTAGATAGGCAACATGAATTTCTTGCGAGAGCCCGATGGTTAAAATGGTCATCGGAGCTTTCTTGCGCAAGAGAGCGTCTACACTGGCACGGATGCTCTTGCGCAAAATCACATCTCTTGAGCAAAGGCACATGCCAGTGTAGACGCTCTCTTGCGCAAATACTTTAATGCAAGAACTCTTGCGTTAAAGAGTATTTGTGCAAGATCATGCCAATGTAGACGTAGCCCAAAGGTTTATTACTAAAAGAAAGAAAAGCATAAGAGTAAGGTTGTTAAGGAGAATACATTACATGCATCGAATCACCCAGTTCTTGATACAGATTCTTAGCAGAGATGTTATAATCTGCTATTTTAAAAGTCTCTGGTGTACATCCTATGTCAGGATGGGTCCATGGTTCTTTCCGGCTCGCTGTTCCTTGCAAGGCTACATCTGGAATCAGTAGCTGAACTGAAGACAAGACGGAGATTGCCACATGGCACTTATATATCCAGGGGCAGATGACGGTTTTGCGGGGCCCCGGGCAGCATACTTCCGTGGGGCCCCCCCTTTGCCACGGCGCATGCGCAGTGATGCCATGCGCATGCGCAGCGGCGCCACGGCACATGCGCTGGGCTTTCTGAAGCGCGGGGCCTGGGGCGGCCGCCCCGTTCGCCCTGCCGTATATCCGCCCCGTATATATCTCTCCTGGCATCTCCCTGTCCAGAGCAGGTCACATGGTCGAGTGACCTATCTGTTTCACATGCTGGCAGCCATTATGCCCTGGCTGGTTTGCAGGTATCTAGATTTCCAGACGCGTTCCTCAGGTGTGTATTGGCACCTAGAGATTCATTGTCCCTGGAGCTTTGCTAATTCGCATAGACACTGAACGAACATTCTTTACCCATTGCTTTGTCTCTTCCAGCATAAGCACAGAGAACATATTTATAACTCCACATACAGATATCATACAAATACATTAATACCATGTACAGAATCAGTAAAACACAAGCTTTTATTTGACACCTCACATGGCCCCCTTTGTACCGACTTTTGGGGAAAACACCTCCCACCCATGGGTGCAGCAATTATCTTTTTCAGAGATGCTGAACACCCACAATCCTCCTAAAATCAGTGGGCCCCACTACTAAAAATAGGGCCACCATGCTTGAGAATTTTGTTTGACTCAGTCTGTTTTCTAGCAGAATATGACGATGTGATGTTACATTCTAGTCTGTTTTTCCCTGTTTTCGTCTGGGTGATTTCAGTGGCCACAACAGAGCTACTTCAGATTTACTCTGGAATCACCAAGGATCAAATTGACCCCTTGGAAAAAATATTATTTCAATATTTTCTGTCTTTCTCACTTCATAGTCTGAATTTCTCTTCTCCCACAGATCCACTCACTCACATCTACATTTAAAATTTAAAAGCAATATATATTTAAATGTAAAACAATTGTAAGTGTAAGTATGTGTGCATACATATCTCTTCCTCTCAAGCGCGCGCGCGCACACACACGATTGGGCCTCAACCCAGACAAGGAAAAGCCCCCATAGGGATAGTTCAGACTCCATACCTACTCAATTCTTGGCCCTCCTCTTGAGATTATCCACCTGTCTGTGTCAGGCCCCATTACTCTAGTAATTAAGGACTTAAACGTAGAAATAACATATCTCCCACCCCCCATACATATACACATACACCCTGCTTCTCAACCTGGAGGAGAAATAGCTTGATTTGTCTGCTTTTTTATGTTTGTGCATGGTATTTAGTGTGTTTCTTTACATTTACTCTTTGAGCTACGGTTTGATTCCCCTGCTTGTGTATACACACTTGCTCTAGCACTCATAGAACTAGTGTGAGTATAAATAATAGGGTAGTCACAAGCAGTAGCCACTGTGAACATTACAAAGCTGCCTGAAACTGGTGAGTACATACCTGGCGCAGCAAAAACATGTCACCACTACCATGTCTATTTATTTCACACTAGCATGACTGTGCAAGTAGAAGAATTACTACCTCGTGGAATAGACAAGCCTGAAAGTGATCCAGTCTGTGGTCATTCATATCTCTTGCAGAAGTGATTTTTATAGTGTAAATTTGTCAGCCCAGACAGGTCTTGAACACAGGTCTGTGGCAGTCATCACACACCAATTCCCCACCAGTGTCTTACAGACAACTGCTGTGACCAAAGTCCATGAAGTATAACTATGGCAGAAGATATACCCCTGTGCCCAGACTGAGAGAGATCTAAGGCCCCGATTGGGTGCAATCTCTATTTATTTCTAGAGGAGGAAACTGGAAGTTGTCCATACAAGTAGGATTCATTCTGCCATGGACCACTATTCTGGTGTTTTCCTGATCTCCTGGTATCCTGACTTGGCCTTTCTGTTAGTAAGTGGCTCTTGATCCCTGCCTACTAGTTTGCCTCATGTTTCTGATCTTCAGGTGTTCCAACCCAGCTGATTCCTGATAACTGGCAGTTGGACCCCTCTTCCATGCCCAGTGCTAACCCCAGAGCAGTATTCCCGTGCTCTCACCCTGACAGCAGCCCGGCTTCTGTGAGATGCTCTTTCTCACACTCACGAGGTCTGCACTACTAGATAATGGTGTAATGCTTCCAGTAGAATATAACTGTCAAAGCGAAGCCACACCCACAGAGTGAGAGACTATCTCTAAGATAGGCAGGTCCAGTTCCATAAAAACCTATGAATATCTGGACTCATCTGGGAGCTGGTGCAAAGAGCAGAGTTCCAGGTCAATGTATTCATAGGACCTGAATTGCTAAGCAGACAGGTTGCTGTAATTTCTAACAGCTGGACTTCTCAGGCTATGTGGCTTGCTTCCTCGATTTAATTAACTTCAAATAGTGTCAGTTATGATGTGGACACTTGTCCAGTAGGAACTGGATTGAGTCCACTATCTAATTTCAAACAGATCATCAGCTAGTAACAGCTCTTGTCATTGCCAACCTAATGTAGCTTTGCACAGGAGACACAGAGGTGAAAGCTTCCTATCTTTCTCATTTAGCCCTGAGAGATCCTCTGGATTTTAACAGTCTTTTAAAAGACATTTACTGTGGTTTTTAAAAACTGGTGTCAAAGCTGCTCAAAGGAAACCACACACTGGTAAGGTAGGATTGTACAGGTCCTATGACCTGTATAATACCTGAATGACAAAAGGTAGTAGAGCTCACATATCATATGAATATTTTCCCAAGAAGATTTTGAAGGTGGATATTAAAGTTATCCCAGTTTTCTTGAAACAAATGACAGAGTTTATTTAACATTACTATTGTGCTTATTGTGGCAACCACTAGTTACTGTTATTAAAGCAGGGGAGATGTCAATATTATTATATCTAGAGATGTCTCTTGACTCCAACTCAGAGAAGACAAACAAAATGTAAAAGCCTTTGAAAACATACCTTTGATTGGACCAACTTCAGTCAGTGAAAGATGGTATCAAAGTTTGTCTCTTTCACCAACAGAAGCTGTCCAATAAAAGATAGTGTGTCATGCACCTTGTCTCCCAGGAACAATAGGGCTACAACAACACTGTAAATAAGAAAACATAGTTACACTCTGTCATTAATGTTAGACTCCAAAATATTAAGAAGCCAAGATATTCAAAACTAAAGGAAAAGGCCAAAAAAAGGCATTTTAAAATGTCCTTAGTCACATAGACATTAGAAAAGCAAAGATAAACTCCAACCGTACCATTCAGACATAAGCAAACTCAAATGAAAGGCACATACATTTGATACATTTAGCTACCCTGTTAGGCTATATCTAGACTACATCCCTCTGTTGGCAGAGGGATGAAAATGAAGCACTTTGAAAGTGCAAATGATTAGTAAATGGGAAAAACTTTTCTAAAAACAGACCTTCCCTAGTTAAATCTTTTAAATAAAAAAAAATCATACTACAAAAACTAAATTTTCTACACTGTTGTAGCTGAGAATTTAAATATTAGCAAATGCTAAAAATATTGGGACATTTTCATGTAAAATTCCAACAATTTTTCTGTCCCTGTGTCCCCACTAACCTGCCACATCTGGACCAGAGACGCTTCCATATGCCCAATGAATCTTGATTCTGCCAATGCTTCCTCCCCATCACCCGTTCTCTATTGTAACCTCCCAGTAGAGGCCAACAACCACAACCATCTCAATTTACCATCTGCAATGCACAATTGCAATACTCTCTGGATCCTTTCCTTTTCCCCCTATGTTCAGTCCACAATTTTGATATGGATTGGGAAGGTGTATTTGGTTCTCCTACCTTTTCCGTGTCTTGCCTTTTCAGACTAACTTTTCAGGACAGGAACTATTACTTACTAGGTATATATAGAGTGCTTAGCATAATAGAATCCCAAGCTCATTCGGAATCTGTAGTTGCTACTGTAATACATCTAGTAATAATAGAAACAGAATATTACAATTGGCCTGGCTGTTTCAGACCACTTTTTGTAGGGCTGCATAAGGTGGGTGAGGGAATATTTGTATTGAAAGAGGCAAGGTTCCCAGCTACACAGAGCTCTTGTTTGGGTCTAGGAAAGGTCTATGTAAGTTTTTAATTCATACTAAAAGTAAGTGAATCTTTGAAGAATGTTTGTAATTTTCAGCCGTATCCAGTAATGGTGCTAATTGTGCTTTAATTATGTCACCTTGAGAAACATAAAATATTTTTAATTGAATAAAGGTCCCTCCCTAAGTATTTCCCCTTGGTGTAAATACAGAACACACAATCAAACAAAAAAGAAGGATAACAAAGATGAAAGGGATAGAGTACAGTATGAGCCAGATTTTCAAAAGAGCTCAGACCAATTTTTCAAATGCTCAATACCTACAACGGGAGCCAGACTTTTTTTTAAAAAAAAGCTGAGCACCCAACAGCTTCTACTGGGACATTTATGGCTGTAAATTCTGAGATCTTTTGAAAATCTGGCCCTATATCTTTATCTAGAACAATTGTATGTTATTTTTTTACTTACATCAACTAGTAGCTGAGCCCAGCTCATTTCAAGCAAGAGAAAGACTTGCAATATCAAAGATGTACTTAATTTTCATTGCTGCACATAAAACATCTGACAATATTTGCGGAGGAAACCAAAATGTCTTCCTTTGTTTGAACAAGCAAAAGGATCAGTACAATGTATCCATCTGCAAATGAACATCAAAGCACTTGCATAGAACTCAGGGATGGTGACATATATTTGGAGAAGCAGTATGAGAGCAGTCTTTTGCAGTCATGGGGGGTCTCTGCGTTTAGCAAGAACAATGCTGATTGGAGCTGCATCTTTTCTTTTTTCTTTTTATTATCACTTCATGGTTAACATCTGTGGATAAGTAGGATTAACAGCACATTTTCAGTGACATTTAGCTCTTTTAACAAGTTCTCTCCAGTCAAAGGTGGCTGGCCTGAAAAAAAGGAGAAAAGTCATTAAGCAAACAAATCTTTGCCAAGATTTGATGCTAAACATGCCATCGCCCTGTGTGAGTTATTCACTGTATATGAAATTTATTCCACAAGACTGTGACCTTGATGTTGATTAACCAGAAATCCCCTTTTTCTTGTCATTATTAACAGCTTTAGGTGCCTGAATTGCCCTTTTTTAAAAAAAAAATCCATTAAAGAGGATTTTCTTAATTTATCATTTATTTAGTAATGCGGCTCGTCAGCATAGCCTCATGAGACACAACAGCTCAATTCCATGGAACTGCCAAGGATGGCAGCAGGGGATTCCTGCAATCAGTCTCCCCTTTCTATGCTTAGTATATCTACAGCCATGTGAATAATGACTGACCTGTGACAAACAGGGAACAACCCTCATGAGTAACCGAGATGTTCATTTACAGTGACAACACATTTGAAGAATCGTATAGATTCATACCAATTGGGGGGATCCTGTGGGTGACATTGTCTTGTTTCAGGCAATTTAGTCCATTATTCAGAAATTGGTAGGCATATGTGGTTCTTTCTTAGTTGTGCTTTTCCAATTCTGGATTTTCTGGGCACACTAAGACCCTTTTATACCAATCTGGTGACCCCACAGAATGGGTGGAAAATGCTCACTGAGAATACACTTGGCAAAGAGGGTTTCCACAGTCAGTGCCAAACTGGTAGAAATGGTTCTACATTCATCATGGTCCTTGTGAAGGGACCCATTTTGGGATTTGGCTGGGATACACAGCACTATGTCTGTTCTCATCTTTCAGGGACTTCTGGGAAGACATGGGAAGCAGATTGTAAGTGAGGATACCCTGAAGTTGCTCTGACTTACATTTGTGGACAGTAGAGCCATGCTCATTGCTAGGCTATAGAGAAAATGAAGATGACTTAAATCCACCCTTGTCTGTTCCAGTCTATCTCCGTCCGAAACACAGGACCAGAGTAACTAAGAATCAGGTCCTTTGTGTGCTAGCTGCTGCGTGTAAACTGAGATAGTGAACAGAGAGGGGAAAGGTGAAGCTATCTTACCTCCAAAATGTCCCCAGGCAGCTGTGACCTGTGAAAGAGAGAGAAAAGAAAAGTCAGGTATGCTTCTTATGATTCTGTTTGCATAGAGTTACACAATTGGGAAAAATAATCCCAACTATACATACAAAATTTAGCTATAACTACTCAAGAGAGAGATCTTGGAGTCATTGTGGATAGTTCTCTGAAAACATCCACTCAATGTGCAGTGGCAGTCAAAAAAGCAAACAGAATGTTAGGAATCATTTTAAAAGGGATAGAGAATAAGACAGAGAACATCTTATTGTCTTTCTGTAAAACCATGGTACACCCACATCTTGAATAATGCGTACAGATGTGGTCGCCTCATCTCAAAAAATATACTGGCATTGGAAAAGGTTCAGAAGAGTGCAACAAAAATGATTAGGAGTTTGGAAAGGGACTTTTCAGCTTAGAAAAAAAGGAGACCAAGGGGGAATATGATAGAGGTCTATGAAATCATGACTGATGTGGAAAAAGTGAACAAGGAAAAGTTATTTACTTGTTCCCATAAGAGCTAGAGGTCACTACATGAAATTAATAGGCAGGAGGTTTAAAACAAACAAAAGGAAGTTTTACTTCACACAGCACATAGTCAACCTGTGGAACTCCTCGCCAGAGGAATTTGTGAAGACCAGAACATTAACAGGGTTCAAGAAAGAACTAGATAAATTCATGGAGGCTGTTAGCCAGGATGGGTAGGAATTATGTCCCTGGCCTCTGTCAGAGGCTGGGAATGGGCGACAGGAGAGAGATTACTTGATGATTCCCTGTTCTGTTCACTCCCTCTGGGGCATCTGGCACTGGCCACTGTTGGAAGACCAGATACTGGCCTAGATCAACCTTTGGTCTGACCCAGTATGATTGTTCTTATGTTGTTATGTTCACAGTGATAAATTGCATAGATATGGAGTATTGTAAACCTAACTTGTTCTAAGGAATGATTAGATAGTATTACATTACAGAGAAGAGCTGGCACCCTTTTCTATATAGAGAGCCTTTCTGCCTTGGCTTTTATGCCAATGTGCATAGATTAACTCATAATGCTTTGTGACGATACTGTTAAACTGTCACCTTTGGCCGTCCCTTGGAACTCTGTTATGGCAGGACATCAAATGTTATCACTGCAGTTTATGAGATTGTACCTGCCTGCAAACCTGCCATAATCAATTCTTGATCATCAGAATCCATCATTGACTCTTTGTCACTTGAGACTCTACACACTTCTGCTTTTTATCATTTTTCAAGTATTGTTAGTCCTAATGCACATATCGTATTACATACAAACAGCCCACAGTCACGCAGTCAGAAGTTCACATCAGTAAATATTTCATTGCAGCTGGGCATAATCTAAATTAGTGACATTTCGGTCCAGCTTTAGATTTCATATTGTCCAACTTCAAGTTGCATCGATTGGACTTTATGCTGTAGTTGAAGTCCCATGGTGTTTGTGGTATTTCTAGTTGGCTGAGCATCCTTTGTTTACTCAGGAGAGTCAGCAGAAGCCATTCTGACTTGGATTTAATGGCCTCTTTTGAAGAGAGGCAAGAGAAATATCAACAAAAGATGTTAGAAGAGGAACAAAATCTGTCATCCATCTAAGGTGCCAGACATGGGTAGCAGGAGGACAAGACCAGATGCAGGGAATGAAGATTGTTCACAGGAGGTTGTACAGCAGGACGTGTTGGGGCATGAACACTGGATGTGGAGACAGGAAGCTATGGGGCTGGGTCAAGGTGTTTGAAGTGTGAGAGGGGGCTCAAGAGAGGACACTGGAGTACAGGGTCTGGGGCAGTGTTCCCTCTAACATTTTCTATCGTTGGGCGGGTTGACATTTCTTATGTGTACCACCAATATTGAGGTAGTGTGTGTGTGGGGATATGCACCATCAATACAAATAAAACACATGCATAATATTAAGCAGCCCGTATGTGTGGAAGAAAATATATTAAAACAAGGGATATTTAACACAGAGCAATGCATATGATATTTAATGTGAAATTAAATAAAAAAGAGAATTAACACTACCCTTGGAATACATGTAATAACCTAACAGAGCAAGTTAGTACTCACTACTTCTGACTCATAAGAGCTAGAACTCTACCAAATAGTAAAGATCTGGCCTTAATGCAATATAGTATACCATGTAGTAATTAGTAACACAGACTTTTAAAAAATTATTAAGTTTAGAGTTTTAGATATCTGCAACACTCCAAAAACCTTCTGTTAAAAGAAAATTTTCTTTCTTACCTTAAGCCATTAATACCTTATGCAAACTTTGTTTGAAATGCAATCTTTCTAATGTCCTGGCCCACACACTTCCCTGGTAGCCTGCTGCCTCCCCAATATAATCAGACAGAGGGGACTGCAGCTTGTCAGACACCCCAAGCAAATTGCCCCCAGCCTCTACCTCACTGCACAGATGCGAGCACCCACCCACCCTGTCTTTTCCCAACCTACCCCATGCAGTCAGTCCCTTATCCCCCCTTTCCCAGGAGGCTTGAGAATGCTGAGCTTTGCCTCTCTCTCCTCCTGCAGAGGGACACTCTCAACTCCCCTCCCTTCGGGCTCCTCATCAGCCAATTAATTACTTATGCACTCATTCACTCACTCCCCATCCCCCCAGCCTCTCCTTATCTCCCTTTTCATAGAATCATAGAAACATAGAGCTGGAAGAGACCTCAGAAGGTCATCAAGTCCAGCCCCCTGCCCAAGGCAGGACCAATCCCAACCAAATCAACCCAGCCAGGGCTTTGTCAAGCCAAGACTTAAACACCTCTAAGGATGGAGACTCCACTACTTCCCTAGGTAACCCATTCCAGTGCTTCACCACTCTCCTAGTGAAATAGTTTTTCCTAATATCCAACCTGGACCTGTCCCACCACAACTTGAGACCATTGCTCCTTGTTCTGCCATCTGTCACTACTGAGAGCAGCCTCTCTCCATCCTCTTTGGAACCTCCCTTCAGGAAGTTGAAGGCTGCTATCAAATCCCCCCTCACTCTTTGCTTCTGCAGACTAAACAGACCCAAGTCCCTCAGCCTCTCCTTAGAAGTCATATGCTCCAGCCCCCTAATCATTTTGGTTGCCCTCCGCTGAACCCTCTCCAATGCGTCCACATCCTTTTTGTAGTGGGGGCCCCAGAACTGGACACAATACTCCAGATGTGGCCTCACCAGAGCCGAATAAAGGGGAATAATGACATCTCTGGATCTGCTGGCAATGCTCCTCTTAATGCAACCTAATATGCCATTAGTCTTCTTGGCTACAAGGGCACACTGTTGACTCATATCCAGCTTCTCATTCACTGTAACCCCCAGGTCCTTTTCTGCAGAACTACTACTTAACTAGTTGGTCCCCAGCTTGTAACTATGCTTGGGATTCTTCCGTCCCAAGTGCAGGACTCTGCACTTGTCCTTGTTGAACCTCATCAGATTTCTTGTGGCCCAATCCTCCAAGTTGTCTAAGTCACTCTGGACCCTGTCTCTGCCCTCGAGCGTATCTACCTCTCCCCCCAACTTAGTGTCATCCACAAACTTCCTGAGGGTGCAATCCATCCCCTGATCCAGGTCATTAATAAAGATATTGAACAAAACCGGTCCTAGAACCGAACCTTGGGGCACTCTGCTAGAAACCGACCGCCATCCTGACATTGAGCCGTTGATCACTTCCCGCTGGACCCGGCCTTCTAGCCATCTTTCTATCCATCTTACTGTCCATTTATCCAATCCATATTCCCTTAACTTGCTGGCAAGAATATTGTGGGAGACCGTATCAAAAGTCTTGCTAAAGTCAAGGTATATTATATCCACTGACTTTCCCACGTCCACAGAGCCAGTTACCTCATCATAGAAGCTAATCAGATTGGTCAGGCACGGCTTGCCCTTTGTGAATCCATGCTGACAATTCCTAATCACTTTCCTTTCGTCCAAGTGCCTCAAAATGGGTTCCTTAAAGATCCCTTCCTTGATTTTTCCAGGAACCGAGGTAAGACTGACGGGCCTATAGTTCCCTGGATCGTCCTTTTTCCCTTTTTTGAAGATGGGCACTACATTTGCCTTTTTCCAATCATCTGGGATTTCTCTCGATCTCCACAACTTTTCAAAGATAATGGCCAAACGCTCCTCAATGATATTTGCCAACTCCCTCAGTACCCTCGGATGCATTAAGTCCGGACCCATGGATTTGTGTACGTTTAGCTTTTCTAAATAGTTCCTAACCTGTTCTTTACCCACCACGGGTTGTCCATCTTCATCCCATCTTTCATCACTTAGCGCACAAGTCCAGGAGCCAACCTTGTCCGTGAATACAGAGGCAAAGAAAGCATTGAGTACTTCAGCTTTCCCCACATGATCTGTCATTAGGTTACCTCCTTCATCCATTAGGGGCCGCACACCCTCTCTGATCACCTTCCTCTTGTTAACATGCCTGTAGAAACCTTTCTTGTTATCCTTCACATCCTTAGCCAGTCACAATTCCATCTGCGCTTTCGCCTTCCTGATAACCCCCCGGCAGTCTCGAGCTATACATTTAAACTGCTCCCTGGTCATTTGTCCAAGTTTCCACTTTTTGTAAGCTTCCTTTTTGTGCTTAAGTTCACCAAGGATTTCCCCTGTAAGCCAATCCGGTCTCCTACCATGTTTGTCTGTTTTGCTACACGTCGGGATGGTTTCTTTCTGTGCCTTCAATAAGGCTTCTTTAAAATACTGCCAGCTCTCCTGGATGTCTTTCCCCTTCATGTTAGTATCCCAGGGGATTCTGCCCATCTGTCAGCCGACGGTCAGGGCAGTGTGTGTGTGTATGTTTCCGAGAAAAGGTTTAACGTTTGTGTCTTTACTGCTAGGACCGGGGTCCCGTCGCAGAGGGTGGCCAGCAGGCCAACAGATGCCCCGTTATATAGGAAGAGCTTATTACACCTTAGATTTTAGCTGCTAGAACACAGGGGTTCCTTCGCAGCGGGCAGCCTAGGAAAGGCTGAAAAGGTGCCCCAACGGATCTTGTCACCTGGGAGTGACACAGATCCAAACGCCCAAGCTCTCCCTATGTCTGTCCCTTTATGACCGTCTGAAGTTCTTTTAAATTGTGCTTGGTTCTATTATAGCAACTGAAGGAGTCAGGTTAAAGCTTAAACAGTTACAGGTTTATTAAAGAAGCTTATATATCATATGGTTACAATGGCTATTGCTCTATTTCTTAAATGCTAGCAAATTATATATATATATATATATATATAGGTCTTAAAAATGATTACAGGAAAAAGATAAAGATAGAAAATAGAAATAATGGTACCAAGTCACAGCTTAATCTTTAAAGAGCTCTAACACTATATATATATATATATATATATATATATATATATATATATATATATATATATATATATATATATATATATATATATACATACACTTAAACAAAGGACCACATCCAGGTACAATTTTTACCCCTTTCTGTGCCTCTCGACTCCAGCGTTTCAGGCCAGGGCCGGTTTCTCAATTCCTAGGAAAGACAAATACGAGGTGGGCGTCCCCTCTGGAACCTCGGGAGATCAAACACCTAACCCGACCAACAGATAGATGGTAGATTGACACTCAGAGAAAATGCGCTGCTGGACCCATCTATATACCCCTGGGGGCCCGTATCCTCTTTCTTATCTAAGATGCCGAATTGTACTGGTCCGTGTTGTGGCACCAGTTCTTACAAGCAAGTTTCAAATTAATTTACACTTGCAAGAGAGATAACTAAATTGTGAGTACTAGACATTTTTTTACTGGGCGAGAGATTCCTCCCCCCCGCGGACGGCTGTGTGTTCGTATCAATATGGGTTAAGTCAAGGACACTCCTTGGCAGCCTCTTGGTCAGCAATTGGCATATCTCTGTTTATAGCCATTCACGGTCACACAGCCTGGGCCTTCTGCTCTGTGTGCCCTGTATGCTCCAGGCAAGCAAAAATGGATGTTATAAGGGGGGTTCCTGTCTGGTTACACCATCAGATCTCTGAGGGTATGTCTACACTACCCCGCTAGTTCGAACTAGCGGGGTAGTGTAGACATACCCTGAGGGAGTCAAAATCTGCTTTTTTGAAGTCCAAGGTGTGTATTTTACTACTCTCTTTTCTTCCTTTGGTCAGGATCCTGAAATCTACCAGCTCATGATCACTGCTTCCCAGGTTGTCACCCACCTCCACTTCCCCTATTAGTTCCTCCCTGTTTGTGAGCAGAAGGCTCAAGCTGTGCAGGTCTTCCAGCTTCTCAATTCAAGCAGGCAGCTAGCTTCTTTTAGCTGCTTGCTTAGTGAGACCGCCCCTCCCCTGGTAAATCAGCTGAGCTCCCTGCCTGTGTTATAAAGAAGCCTTTGAACTTCTGAGCAGAGCTCAGAAAACTGTTGTATGAGTGCACAGGCGCGCAGTTTACAGAGAACCTTGGTCTGGGTGGGAGTTAGGGTGCGGTGTGGGGGCTCAGGGCAACAGGTAGGAGTGAGGTTCAGGTTCTAGGTGAGAGTTATGGTGCAGCAAGGGAGCTGACAGCCTGTGTGGGCCCTTGGGCAAGGTGTGGGGAGGGGCTGGCTTTCTGCTTCCAGAATGGGCAGAGCCTCAAGCAGAAGGGTCAAGGCCTTCTCCAAGCCCTCAGAGCCACCCGGAGCACATGGCACAATGCTCTGGAGTCAATTTAAAGGCCCCCGGTGCCTTTGAATCACTGGGCCCTGAGGTAACTTCCCCTTTGCCCCCTCCCCCACTTCAGCGGCCCTGGAGTTCAAGGGAGGGCTCAGGGCAAGAGGCTGGGTTGAAGGTGCAGATTTTGAGGGGGGGGATTAAGGTGCTGGGGGAGTCTCGGAGCAGGAGCTTCCTCATGCTTTCAGTGCCGGTTGTGGGTAGTGGCAGCACACGGAGCCTTGTATCTTCCTATGGGTCTGCCCCAACAGAGCTTAGTTAGGAATTACTTTGAGTTTTCTTCCCAAACGTAATGGATAATACTTATACCATTTCTTTTCACCAAGCCCTAGTGAAACTTTCATTTGTAGGTGTGTGTTTGGGGAGCATTTACAGTGAACTCAGCAAGGGCTAGAGCCTAAGGATAGTGCCTCCCATGCTTAACTTTCAGCTTGGAATTTATATAGCTTGTTCTTATACCAAATATCTGAAAAGGTTTTTAGAGCAGGATAATGCTGAGAGGACCTCGACATAGGATGACTGGTTGCCCTACCTAGTGTATTTGGTGTAATGCAGCTGAAGAACCCTTGACTTGATCAGATCTGTCCTTGCTTTGTGGTAATCCCTAAACTGAGTCCAAATCCAAAAGCATAGGCTGTGGAAACAAACACAAATAGCTGCAGTCCTTGTGAAAAATACAAAATTGCAGTTGACAGGCAATTTCAGATGCTTTTACAACTAAACCAGAATATTTGGAAAAATACAGTTTTGCAAGCAGTTAATAAAAATCAATAGGCTAAACATTTTTGTTATACTTTGAAAATTGAAAAGAAAAACTCTGTGACCTGGTTTATTGTCACAATTTTGGCTTTAAAACATAGGATTAGCTGCACGACAAATTTATGAATTAGTTTAATTCTCATTCAGTTCCTGGATTAAAACCAACAGGAAATATTATAAGAAATATCAGTAAAAATATATGTCAATGCAATATTAAAATTGATTTTTGAAATGCACAGTAAGCAGAACAACTTGAGACAGTTTCTCTGAAGTCAATTGAGTTTTGCCAGAAGAATTTAACCTTCTAAAGTGAAAGCTGCCACATCAACCCAACAAGCTCCCTTCCCTTGTGTTTCTATAACATTTTTATGATAGAATTAAGTGTTCCATGACATGTGTCCAATGTGACAGAGTTAACATTGTCCTGAGTTCTTAGGCTTAAATTTTCAAACTTCACATTCTGTGGATGCAGTTCTAATATTTAATCTCCTCATTTTGTATGGTTAGAAAAAAAGGAAACAAGGAGTGAGTGGTGCAAAAAAAAAAAAGATTGTTTCATTTGTTTAATATTATCTGTATATGAATGTTTGAAGATCAACTGCAGCTGCTTCAATCTTCTCTGTAGTGTAGACATGGCCATTGATAAAAGAGTGCCTGCTTTTGTGGAAATAGTGTAATAACCTTATGATAAGTAATAGTCAGCTGCACCAAAAAATCACCTGTGCAGATTGGCATAGCTTTTCACAGATTGGCATAGCTTTTAATATCACCTGAGACTGAGTTCAAACTAATTATGGACTTCAGCTGCAAAATGTGGCTTTAGTTAGAGAAGAAGGATGACCCAGTGGTTAGAGCACCAGTGTAGGAGCTCAGAAACCTGGTTTCATTTCCTTGGTTTGCCCCAGCCTTTCTATGTGATCTTGACACACTAGCTTCTCTGTGTCTCAGTTCCCCATCTGTCAAATGTAGAGAATAGCACTACCCTACTTCACTGGATTGTTAACAGGCTAAATGTGTTACAGATGATAAGATGCGAGGTGACTAGGGTAATGGGGTTAGATAGGTGCCATGGCTACCTGGAGGCATAATATTCAGCTTGGGCATGCTAAAAATAGCAGTATAGCCATGGTGTGACAGGCTAGCTGCCAATGAGCCCAATCCTCTCTCAAGTCCTACGTATACAGGCAGTCCCCGGGTTACGTACAAGATAGGGACTGTAGGTTTGTTCTTAAGTTGAATCTGTATGTAAGTCAGAACTGGCGTCAGCCGCTGCTGAAACTGATCAGTTTCAACAGCGGCTGAATCTGGACGCCAGTTCTGACTTACATACGGATTAAACTTAAGAAACCCAGGCGTCCCCAAGACAGCTGCTGCTGAAACTGATCAGCGGCTGATTCCAGGAAGCCCGGGGCAGAGCAACTTTGCCTCTGGCTTCCTGTAGTTAGCACCTGGTCAGTTTCAGCAGCGGCTGGCTTGGGGACGCCTGGGGCAGAGCAGCTGGGGTGCTGCTGGGGTGCTGGCGGCGGCTTTGCTCGGGTGTCCCTGCTCTGCTGGGGGGGGGGTCCAGCGGCTTTGCTGGACCCCTCCAGCAGACCAGGGAAGACCGGGAGAAGCTTTTCTCACCCCAGAGGACACGAGTGGCGACCCGCCGCCCGTGAGCTCTGGGGCGAGAAAAGCCCTGTTCGTAAGTGCGGATCTGACATAAGTCGGATCCGCGTAAGTTGGGGACTGCCTGTATACTGGGGGCAACTACCCTGCTTCCTCCCTCCCCACGGTGGCAGCTTACACCAACAGCTCCAGTGTAGACATATCACAGATAGTTCCTAAAAGTAGAATACTGCAATAAAAATCCACCGGGGTATTTCAGAGGAGAATTTTACTATTTGTTTCTAGCTGTATTGTCAGCATTCACGGGGTTTTTCCCTTCTGGAGATGCTGGGCCAAGTTATGGTTCCCTACTGACATCAGTGTGGTTGTGCACATGCAACTAAGGGTATGTCTACACTGCAACGCTATTTTGAGATACCAAAGTATCCCGAAATACCTATCCCACATTTTCACAGCAAGCCAGTTATTTTGGGCTCACTGTTCCGACGTCCCTGTAAACCTCATTCTACAAGGAGTAAGTGACATTACAGAACAGCGCTTTATTTCGAAATTTGGCGTTGTGTAGTCAGAGCCAAATGATGAAATAAGCTATTTTGAAATAGCATTGAAATAAGATACGCAATTTGAGTAGCTCAAATTGTGTCTCCTACTTTGAGTTGCAGTGCAGTGTAGATGCACCCTAGGAGAAGAACTTGGCCCAATATGTTTCTAGTAAAGACCAATAAAACAAGATCTTTTCCCATAAGCTGTACTATCTATAACACACATGTAGTAGTCCTGTTGATGTTCTTGATGAAATTTTAAATGCACTTTAAGACCTGGCATAATTGGCTTGGGTTTGTGTGTGTCATGGTGGAGACTTGAAGACAGTTCAGGACTCAGCTTGTGTTGCACCCTGGCACCATTTCCCCTGTTGATTTAGTTTCATTTTCTGTTTTTCTGGCTTGCTTAACTGCCTGTAACAGCATTGAAAGGTGTTTTAAATCTATCTTTGCTTCTCTCTCTACTTCTGTGCCAAACCAAACCAGAAATGGTGGCTCATTGAATCTAGCATCCCATGAGAAGTAAACATGTCTTATTATTTTACAACTTAGCACTCAGATTGAAGAGATTTCCATTATTCAGCTGGCTCAGTCACTCAAAATTGTCCTGTTTTGGTTACTAACAAATCCAGTTTCTGTAAGCAAGGAGAATGAGTAAGGCCTCTACTCTACATTGTTCACCAGCTAAGGTGGACTTTTTTTTTAAGCACTTCCATTTACTAAAGATTTTCATAGTGAAATAAGTCAGGCAAGAGCATCATGGCATCAGTCATGATTGTTTTAATTCCAGTTCTTGTCTTGATAATGTCACAGTCATGAATTGTCTGCTGTGCCATGCAAACAGCAACATGGTCTTGATAAACTAGTAACCCACTTGGGAGTGCTGCTACTGCTTCCAGTAAATATTTATTCATTTTCAAAATATTTTTGCCTTTTATTTCTAATCAGAGAAATTCCTGAAAAAGGAAGAGATCTATTTCTGGTTAGGGGCTCCCATTGGACTGCTAAAGTGCTGACAATTTAACATGTGCTTAAGTGCTGTGCTGAATCAGGACCCATTGAGTTTTCCATCAACCCCATAAAAGCCTTGCCTTTTCTAAGATTATGCATGTCTCATTATACGTTATCACTGCATTTCTAAAACACCAATCATATAATTAAGCCTTGAAAAAATAGTAAGATTCTCTGCCTACTTTACAGTTTTTACAACTACTGCACGGATTTCTGGTAAATCAATGGAGTTGCACTGCTCTGCAGAATTTAGCCCATTTAACAGTTAGATAAATAGTTCTTTGCTCTTAGGTCTTGTAGTGGCAACAAATCTATCTTCACAAAACGAATATATTTTATCAGTTCTTTTCCATATTGTCTCAGGCAAGTTCAGACATCTCACTTCGCAACAGGAATTTTAAATGGAAAAAATACAAGTAGCAATCTTCCCCCCCCCCCCCCCCTTCATTTTGATGGGATTGCTGGTGATCGAATACATTACAAGTTATAGGAATTTTAGACAGACTTTTTCTAAGCATCTTACAAACTTTAATTAAGCCTCATGAGACCCTCTCGATTTATTTTGATATCTGTTTTACAGCTTGACAAATGAGGCATAAAGATGTTACTTGACCTGTTGAAGGTTACACACCAGGGCTACGTCTAGACTGGCATGATTTTCCGCAAATGCTTTTAACAGAAAAGTTTTCCATTAAAAGCATTTGCGGAAAAGAGCGTCTAGATTGGCACGGACGCTTTTCCGCAAAATCAGTTTTTGCGGAAAAGCGTCTGTGCCAATCTAGATGTGGTTTTGTGCAAAAAAGCTCCGATTGCCATTTTCGCGATCGGGGCTTTTTTGCGCAAACAAATCTGAGCTGTCTACACTGGCCCGAATGGGAGCAGCATAGTATTTCCACAAGAAGCACTGATTTCAGACAGTAGGAAGTCAGTGTTCTTGTGGAAATTCAAGCGGCCAGTGTAGACAGCTGGCAAGTTTTTCCGCAAAAGCAGCTGCTTTTGCGGAAAACCTTGCCAGTCTAGACACAGCCCTGGTCAGTATTAGTGTTAGGACTAGAACATTAATATTTTTGACTTGCTGTCCCTTACTCTATGTGCTAGTCTAAATTTCTTTCCTATGTGCTAGATGTTTGAACTGATATGAAATAGTTAAAGAAAGCACAGTGGTAGTAAGTCAAGGGCAGATTTTACTGCTAATCAAAAGCTGTTTAAGCTTTTGCTCTCACTGTTTTGGATATAATCAGGACTTCTCTCCATTCAGTCTGAGTCTGAGACTATACATTATTTTACCTCGATAGCCGCATAACTGTTTCAGAGACTGCACAAGAGACTTCCTTTAAGCTGGCAGCATAAACTGCCACATTCACTTCATCAAGTGTAAGTGTTAACTACTTCCCATTAACTCAAATGTTCACAGGTTCAGGATCATCAGAGCCTTTTTAAGCAAAGCATCTGTCTGAGTTTCTTTCAAGTTAATGTTCCATACAGTATTCTTCTGAAAGGCTGGCAAGAAAGGAGGAGGGAAAAAGGATAGAAGAACCCTTGCAAATATTCTTTTTCTTCCATGAATTTGAAAAAGAGACTGTGCAAGCAAGACAAAACATCACTCCAGTTAAGGATCTTCCTTGTAAACTGATACTTCACAAGGAGAGAGAGAAAGAGAAAGAAAGAGGTCCTGTGGTCTGATCACAGAAAAAGATGCCAGGAATTTCCAAACCTAGACATTTGATCCCCACCACATTTCAATTCACAATCTGCTCAGCAGAATTGGAAAGCAAATGGTGACTGTTTTTTTGAAAGAACAGTAAGTGCTATTTTAATATCAATACATTGTCAGGATTCATAACATGAATTTCATAACATGTCCAACAGCAAAAGTAAAAGCTGGTCTCTTTAACTGGTAAAGAGTTCAATGGAGAGAGATTGAGGTGCCTGGTGTTTAGCACAAAATTATCAAAACAAGTATTAATGGTTTGAAGTGGTGAACCATAAAATACTCCCAAGTAGGCCCAAATTTCATTTCAGATACAGAACTGTACTGAATTAAACAAGGGTCAATCAGTATGTGCCAAATGACAAGAACAGTACTTAGACTATGGAGAAGCACACCAGTGTTTATGAACCCACAGTGTTTGCTTAATCGTGGTTGGCTTCTCATCCAGAAATATGAATAATTTATTATATAACACTAGTCTATCTGAAGGGAATTTGCTATGATGTGAAATCCTCGTTCCATTTGTGTGTGTGTGAGAGAAAGGGTGACCTCCGGCTCCAGCTAAAAGTTCATACCCGTATCTGGATGAATTTTGATCCAGTATGTTCAGTCAGAACATCTTTGACATAGTTGGGATTGGTCCTGCCTTGGGCAGGGGGCTGGACTTAATGACCTCCTGAGGTCTCTTCCAGCTCTATGATTCTATAAGGCTACAAATTTCTACTGGTGGATTGCTTCACAGTGAAATGTGCAAAATAAAGGCAGACTCTCACCACATTTTGTATCAGTGACCAAAGAATAGATTTTGAATGTGTTTACTATGCTTTTTGGGGTTTTTTTCTATTTAATGTTGGATGAGAAAAACTGTTGGCTAAAAAATTCATGGAAAAAATAAAATCTCAGGGTTGTTTTACTATCAGAGGCGGGGAAAAAAAGTTTCACACTTCTGCACTAAGTGCTTCATATTTCCATATTTCCCTTATTTATGATACTCCTGCACCCTTAATTTCCCCACTCTAGCAATTGACTTCTGAATATTAAAAATGCTGTATATTAATACAGTACCTTTCATCTATTATTTATACTAGCCAAGACCTGCCTCACAGCTGCAGTGCAGTAGGCTGAGGGGCAGCAGACACAGGAGAATGTGGTGGTGAGGTGAGATGGGGGACAGGTGTGGAGGAGGACAGGGCATAGGAAGACTCTGGGGCTCTGGTTTGGGGGGGCTGAGGGAGGGACAGGCAGAGTGCAGTGGGCAGGGATTTACCTCCAGCCCCACTGCTTACAGCATCTCCTGCTTCTCTTTGTCTCTGCGCCCAATGTGCTGCTTAGAGAAGTCATTGTGCCGTGGCAGCAGCTGCTCGATGCACTGTGAAGCACTGTCCCCCACTGTGCTCTGCTGTCCCCAGTGTCCCCATCTGTCAGACAAAGCGCCTCCAGGGTGCAGGAGCAGCACGGGGCCCCAGCCTGTGAGCCGCCCACCCCAGAGGGCATAGACCAGTGGTCCCCAACCATTTGACGTCGCCGGGCGCCAGGGGGCATGGCTGTTCGCCTGCTAGGCACCAGAGGGCAGGGACACTCAATCACCAGGGGGCAGGGTTGCGCATATGCCGCACCCCCATGAGCCACGTGCCTGGGGCCTGCACCCCCCCATAGCCGCGTACCAGGGGGCTGGTGCTCCTCATGCGCCGCACGCCTGGAGCATGGGCAGCCACTTCGCCATGTTCCAAGGACCAGCGCCCCACCCCCCCCATAGCCGCGCGTCTGGGGCTGGTGTCCCTTAACCCCCCATAGCCACACAACCGGAGCGTGGGCGGCCACTTCGCCATGCACCCGGGGCCGGCGCCCCCACCCGCCCATATCCGTGCACCCGGGGCCGGCTCTCACCGTGCGCCATGCGCCCGAGGCCGGCTCCAGCACAGCGCATGCGCCACCTGTCTGGGGCCAGGCCAGCCCCGAGCACTTGGTGGACGCACACAAATGCTCCCGTGGGCACCATGGCACCCGTGGGCACCGTGTTGGGGACCACTGGCATAGATCTGCATGGTACCACCACTGCCACCAGCTCCCTGCCTCACCTGTTGGCCACTTGCTATGGAGGCACTGAGCCCTGCCGCAAGCCCCCACCAATGGCAGCCTGAAGAGAGGGGCCCTGGCCAGGCCCCACCCAACCCGGCTTGCCGGGCCACCTGCTGCTGTGCCTGCTGCCACCACAGGGCGGGGTTCCCCTCAACTCGTCATTTCTCACTCATTCTGGCATTTTCCAAAAACTTCTCAAGTCTTACAATGTATTCTTAAATGTTCCCTGTGACAGACAGCTCTCCTTTTATAATAGTTCAGATTATACTAGTGTCTAAGGTTCTAACAATCTCTGAGCCTCTTAGTGCTAGGAACTAAATAAGAGATCGTTGCTGTCCTATAGAGTTCAGAACAATAGATAAGGTGAGAGGAAGGCAGTATTATTGCCTTTCTTCATAGATTAGGAACTGAGACATGGAGAAATTAAGTGACTTACCAAAGGCCACTGGAGATAGGTAGCAGACCCAGGAATCAAACCCAGATTTCCAGTTGAGGATATTTACTTCATGACCCCATGCTGCTTCTCTTCCCTGCCGAATGCTACAAAGCATGTTCTTTACTGCCATGCAGCTGTCCTGAGGTGCAGTATTGCATTATCCTCATTTTATATCTGGGAAAACTGTTTCATGGGAGAAATGACCAGTCCCAGATTGCAGGTGGAACTGAGAATAGGACTTGGGAATTCTGATTCCCTGGATGTGCCCTAATCACAAGACTTCTTCCTTATTAAGTTGAAATGACAGCCATACTTTTACTGTTTTTTAATCAAGTTACTTTTCCCTTTTCCTCAACATAAAGCCGTTCCTTTGGCTAACATCCTGAAATTCATCACCAGAAACACCTATTGAGAAAGGGGATATTGGAGTGTGTGGCAGAGGTGCTGCTCTCCTTCCCTAGAGCCCCTGATTCAGCAATATTTCCATGTGGCACAAGGTATTCCTTAAAGCCAAATGGGGCTTGGATAAGCTAGAAACATGGGGTTGCAAACCTGCTGCTGGACAAGGGTGGGAGGAAACATTGAGAGCTCCCTGTGAATCTTCTTGTCAGAGATGGTCATGGGGAAATTATTATGGAGCACGGGAATCAGATCAGCAGGTCCATTTGATCCTGCCTTAATTCACCTCTGGGAGCAGTGCCATATGGATTCCATTGTTGTCAAATAGACACAGGGAGACACATCCAGTCCTGGAACACTGACATTAAAGTTAAGGAGTTGAGCCCACTTACATCAGAGCTGAAATTGTCCTTTCTTTCCCAAGTGGTGGTTGAATATACAGTATATAGGAACGAAGGCCAGTGAGGGTCAATCCAGGCCAGGGGTGGGGAACCTTTTTTGAATCGGGGGACATTGACCCACAGAAAAATAAGTTAGGGTTTGCACACAAGTGATAAGCAGGAAAAAAACCCTTTCACTTTGTCCCCCGTCAGAGGAGAAAGACACTCTCCACATTCCATTTGCACACCAGAGCCTGGGGGGGCCCAGCCTAGAAGATTTTGTGCACTCCAGCCCCCACAGCGTTAGAAGAGGGGCTGGAGCACCAGCATGGGCTCCCCAGTGATGGGGGGGTGCCCTGCGGATTGGGGGCTGGATCCAGACAAGCCAAGGGCCTTATCTGGCCCCTGGGCCTGAAGTTCCCTACTCCTGATCTATGCTAATGAGTGGGTCACATGAGTGGCCCTCTTTCATTTCAGTGGGTCACAAGATTGTCATAACCAAGACAGTCTCCCAGGGTATGTCTATACTACCCTCCTAATTCGAACTAGGAGGGTAATGTAGGCATACTGCACTTGCAAATGAAGCCTGGGATTTGAATTTCCCGGACTTCATTTGCATGAAGCTGGCCGGCGCCATTTTTAACTGCCGGCAGTTTGAACCCCATGCCGCGAGGTTACACGCGGCACGGAGTAGCTAGTTCGGATTAGGTTTCCTAATCCGAACTAGCTGTACTCCTCGTGGAGCAGCAGCTGAATCGGAGAAGCTGAGGGCAGAGCAGCTCCAATTGTCTGGCTGCCCGGAGCACTTCCGGGTTCCAGATGGTGCCAGACCATCAGAAGTGCTGGACCATTGGATGCCGGACCACTGGAGTTTTACTGTATTAGGCAGGCCTAGATAATGCTGTAACTATTATGATGATAATATTATAGCTGTGTACTTCAGAAGTACAGGGAACACTACTTTTTATTGGAATGGTAATGTGTTAGTGTGTATAAATGATGTTGCTACATACTGCTATCCAGTGAAACTAGTCTTCATCAGTTGCATGGCATTTGTACTGTCAGACACTTATTATATCTGGATGGTGGCAGGAAGACATCAGCCTATGTATAAATATTAAAGCAAGCTGGAAAATCCTCTACTGAAGGCATAAATGTAAACACAAATGAACGAGAAAAGGCTGGATACCTTTATATCCAGTTTCCCCACAGCAGTCAGGAAGTGAGAAAACCAAGGTGATTACATTTAAAATAGCTAGGAAATTATAAAGAAAAAACATACTAGTTAAATATAAGTCCCCTGTTTTAAGAAGATATTCCTAAAAGGAAATGTATTGCAATTAGAACTGGTCAGAAATTTGTTTCAGGTAATATTTTTCTCCAGAAAGCAGATTCTCTTCATGAAAAAATGTTTAGTCAAAAAGTCAATTTTCTATTAAAACACAGTTTTGATGGAAAAAAAATTATTCACCCTAATACTGACACGTTTTAGTCTTCTGGGTTATTTATTTACATGTGTTATATCTCAGATTATAGGGAGCTCCTTAGATCAAGAACTGAAATAGGAGGATGAGTACATAAGTTTAAAGATGAACCTTTTTGATCAAGTCTGCATGAGTATTCGTTCAAAATAGACAAAGTTGCCAAAGGCTTGCCCCAGTATGCACTAGGCTCAGTTTAAAATGTGAGAAGGATTCTTTGTAGGAGGGGAGAGGACTTTGATTTGTTTATTCAATGGAGGGGTATCCCTAGGGAACAAAAAGTAATTTTATAAAGATTTCTAGTACATCACAGCAGTAGTTCGAAAAAAAGCAAATAGTAACAGTCCACCCAGAGCATACTCATCTCATTTTGCTTGAAGCAGCACTACCTCTGCATCTGTGGAAAATACTTCTTTCACATCTGCATGATGGCTCAGGACAGAGAGAACCCTTCGTTTGAGTAAATGGGAGTCCTGTGCATAGAAGGCAATATTCATTCCCCCACAGAGGTCCAAAACGAGGCTTATGCTCTACATAAGTCATACTTAAGCCCTGTTTTAAGGACCTAATTATGACTTAAATCTCCCACACCTATATAGAGAGAGTTGTGTCAGATCTAAGAGCAGAATTTTATCTCTAAATTGCTAATGATTTTTTTTAAAGTGTCTATCTAGCCTTTTGTGTCTCTTGCATAAATTAATCCAGTGAAACCTCAGAGATCATTTTGTTCTTTTGTCTAATAAAAGTTTTTAAATGATCTTCCCCCTCCCTAAAAGCCCCAATGGGCTTCGTCTATACTGCAAGGTTTTTGTGCAAGAAGTCTTTTGCAGAAGAGTTCTTGCGCAAAATGTCCACACCTCAAAGTGCATCGCTTTTGTGATGTGCTTTTACACAAGAGAGTGTTCATACTGCATGGACGCTTTTGCGCAAGAAAGATCTGATTCCTATTCATAGAATGGCTACCAGAGCACCTGTGCTTTTTCACATAGGCTCTACTTGCACAAGAAACCCCTGCGGAGCGTCCACACATGCCTTTTTGCGCAACAGCTGTAGTGCAAAAGGAGTTATGCTTTGTAGAAGGAGGTTTACCTACACCGCAAAAAGCCCTCTGTTCTGTTGATTGACTGTCGATTTGCTTGCGCAAAAGCACACTTGTGGTGTGGACATTCTGCGGGTTCTTGCGCAAAACCAGCCAGTTTTGCGTAAAAACCTTGTAGTATAGACGTAGCCCAACTGTTTTTGAGAGTTGTATGTATTTTATTTTGAAATGTACTGATATCTTTAAATCAGTCATATGAATTCGTCAGATCTCTAGTTATGGACTTCTTAATGTGTAACTGTAAACAAATCCCATAGCCACAAATAAGGATCTAGCTACTTGCTGCATGATGTTCCAAAAACTGGCTGTAGTAGCAGCGTTATACTTTATAAAACTCTCTTACAAACACTACGCAGCAGGGGAGCCAACAGCCTGTATGGGCCCCTGGGCAACGTGAGGGGGGCCTAACTCTGTGCTCCCAGGACGGGGTCAGGGCAGCCTGTCCTCTGCACTGCTCAGAGCACAGCATGGCCCCCTGCCCTATCCCTGAGAACCGTACTGAGTGTGCTGCATTGGGCTCTGGCAGCAATTTTAATCACCCGGGGCTCAAGCCACTGTTGCCACAGAAGCTGTGGTGACCAGGAACTGTGAGCCCCTTCGAATTGTCAGGCCTGCAGAGCAGTGATTTTCAAAACTTAAGACCCAGTGCACTATACCTAAAACTCAAAAGCACTTACCATACTGTTATTGACATTTCATTCCGTGTAGTTACAATGGATTCTTAATCTGATAAACCAAACCATATACCACTGCATTGCAGACCATTTTTTGAGAACTGTCATTCAAAGAAAATCGCAGGAGTAACAGAATATGACTAGCAATGAGAAATGTTCAACTTCGCTATTCAATCAACACCACCCTAGACCCCAGTGGTGACCCAGTCAAGAGAGCTCATTAAAAACAGTTGCTCTTTCCCAACATCTCCAAGTCTGTGATAAAGGACATGAGTAGAAAGAATATGATTCAGTCTCAGAACACAAATGTGAAGATTGGGTTAATAGAGGAGCAATAAAATGTCATCATTTCTAAAGCTACATAAGCAGTAAAACTGAACATTTTGCATGGGCACATCTTATTCTGTATAATCATCCACTCCTTTTCCTATTGCCCTCTATCTTTTCACCATCAATATTTGCAGATGCATAACAAAGGAATGACCTACTAAAAATGATTCTTTGCAGCAATTCCAATGCACGTCACTTTCCATAAGGTGCACGTGTGTATCCAGACATGGATACATATGACATCCATTGAATGCCAGCAGTACACAAATCATACTGTATGTGTCTCTGAAGTTTGACAGACAGCTGCTAAATGTGAGTTTGACTTTCAAAAGCTGAGCAAAGGAGGAATTTTGAAGAAATGGAGACTGAAGAAAAGAAAATGATAGGCAGCAAGTGCCAGACCCATGTTAGCAAGAAAAAGATCATTGATATCAAAACAGAACCATCTATAGGGGAAAGTAGTGTGCATATCAATTAACATGGTTTAGATTTAACTGACTTATTATTTATATAGTTCCCACAGGGTGCTAAACTCATTACAAAAAAAGATACCTCTCTGTGACCATGAAAACTCCTTAACTCTAACTGGAAAAGTTGTTCACTGTTCTGTAACAGTCACTTCTATCTGCCTGTCAAATTCACTAAACCTAACACACTGCGTTCATAGAATTTACCCAAAAAGGGTCATGTAAGGCGCTGAATAGAAGCTGACCTCATACTGACCCTCATAATCATTGTGTCATACATGTATGGGTGATGTTTACAGAGTTGCTTGTATGTACTAAGAGTACATTTTAGGATCCATGTCTCAGATAGGATTGACAAACAAGTGTTTTCTACACAGGCACCATTTATGGGGTATTAGAAGGTCTGTAGCCCCCCCTACAGTTTGAATCCTTGGATTTCATACTTGAGGTCTGCTTAAAGCACGTGGCCCTAGTTCCAGCGGCAATTTGGGTGGCCAGGTGTCCAGTTATTGCCTGTACTGTCCTTTATTCGGGTCCCCAGTCTGGTAAAAAAAAAAAACAGAAAATACTGGATATGTGAAATGTCCAGTATTTCCTGTTTCCCTTGGACAGAAGCCTGGTGGGGACAATTTTCCCCTGCCGCATGTGATGAGGGAGTGAGAGGGGGGTGTTTGGTATTTTTTGTTAAACCATCTGGCAACCCTAGCGGTAATTCGTAACTGCAACAGAGTTTGTGCTGCTTTCAGCTTTGTCTTGGGACAGGTAATTTGTTTATAAACAGAGGGCGATTAAGATAACAAAAGGCTTGTCATTAAAGTAATTGAAGAATCTTTAGATTCTGGGTATTCCACTTAAAAGGTAGGAATAAAAGAGTAAGGATAAATAGTGGTTGCTCCTGGGAATAAATGGTGGTTTGCTCCAGCATCTAGACCACTGGTGTAAAATTTACTCATAAATGTTCTTGAAAAAGAAATAAACAGTGAGGTGGCAAAATTTGCAGATGGTACAAAATTACTCAAAATAGTTAAGTCCAAAGGAGACAGCAAAGAGTTACAAAGGGATCTCACAACACTGTGTGATTGGGCAACACAAAGTCAGAGAAAATTATGTGTCGATGAATGCAAAGTAATGCACGTGGAAAAATATAATCCCAACTATATGTACAAAAAATGATTTGGTCTAAAATAGCTGTTATCACTGAAAGAAAGGGATCTTGGAATCATTGTGGATAGTTCCCTGAAAACATCTGCTCAGTGTGCAGGGGCAATCTAAAAAGCTAACAGAACATTGGGAACTATTAGGAAAGGAATAGATACTAAGACAAAAAATACCATATTACCTCTATAAAAAGTTACGGTATGCCCACATCTTGAATACTGCATACAGATCTGGTCACTCCATTGAAAAAAAGGTATATTGGATTTGGAAAAAGGTACAGAAAGGGCAACAGAAATGATTAAGGGTAAAGAACAGCTTCAGTATGAGGTGAGATTAACAAGACTGGGACTTTTCAGCTTGGAAGAGAAATGACACAAGGATGAGGAAATGTGTTAGAGGTCTAGAAAATCATGAGTGGTGTGGAAAAATAGAATAAGGAAATGTTATTTACTCCATCACTAACATAGCACAAGAAGCTCACCCAATGAAATGCATAGGTAGCAGATTTATAACAACAAAACCAATTATTTCTTCGTGGTCAACCTGTGGAACTCTTTGCTAGGAGATGGTAGAAAGGCCCAAACTATAACAAGGTTCCAATAATAACAAAATAAGTTCAAGGAGGACAGGTCCATCAATGGTTACTAGCCAGAATGGGCAGGGAGAGTGTCCCTAGCTACTGTTTGCAGAAGCTGGGAATGGACGACAGGATGGATCATTTGATGGTTGTTCATGTATTCTGATGCACCTGGCATTGGTCGCTGTTGAAAGACAGAATACTGGGTTAGATGGACAATTGGTCTGACCCAGTATGGCCATTCTCTTATATAGAACCCAGATGTATCTGCCCCCTGCTGCAACCCACGAGACTCCATTTCCCTTCCAGAGATGAGATAGAACCCAGGAGTCCTGGCAGTGTCTTTTTCTCTCTGAAGAGTTAGAAACAAAGTAAAAATACAGATTACAATTTTTAGTTTAACCAGTGTCCCTTAAGTGATTTGCCACAAGATGTCAGAATATGTTAATATTAGAACTGAGTGTGTCTAATATTTATTTAATTTTCTTTTCTATACGAATTAAATACAGGCTTCTGGCAGCTAATTGCTAAGTTATCTGGCAAAAAAGAGAGAGATTTCCAGTGCCTTAATAACCCCTTGAAAGAGATGATGTGTGTGGGTGGAAGGGTAGATAGGGTCAGTCCCTCCCCCTCCCCAATTTGCTGCTTGGCTTTTACTGAACATGCTCAGTAACACTGCTGAACCTGCTGCCTTCAGTCTGCCCCTCCATGCTCTTACTCTTCCCCTCCCCCCATGCACAAGTCACCCTTCCCCCACCAAAATCTGAAATGGCACACCTGTTCCTACACAAAGGAATATTTAATGACTTGTTTGCCTAGGGTCACCTGTAAATTAAGCATTGCAAGCCAATACTATGAAAAGCACATTGACAGAGGAAATTAAGAGGGGGATGAGAAATCAACAGAAGAAAGCAAAGTGGAGACCAAACCTAGCAGATCAGCCTCACTCTGGGATCAAAAGCAGTGAACTCTGGGAAATGTCAGGAGACAGAAACATTTGAAGTCCTGGTTCATTTGGTGGAAAACCAGCAAGCTCTGCAGAAAAACCTGAGATGGACTGTTTTATCATCTGTAGCTTATTAACGTTAGATTTTAGTCTTTGGGAAATGTTGCACTTTTG
The DNA here is from genome assembly GCF_049634645.1 of Pelodiscus sinensis. Classification (NCBI taxonomy): domain Eukaryota; kingdom Metazoa; phylum Chordata; order Testudines; family Trionychidae; genus Pelodiscus; species Pelodiscus sinensis. Next base: position 12,326,666 of record NC_134715.1, read on the forward strand.
TTTTGTTTATAACAGGTTTTTTTCTATTATCCTTGTTCTTTATCTTTGAAATCTCTGTTCTTTCTAAATAAAGGTATATTTGTTTTCACTATACATAGATTCTATTGCTAGGTTGTCATATTGGAGCTGATACTCAGCTGAATCAGTATATAGGCTATGTCTACACTACAGGGTTTTTGTGCAGAAACAGCCGTTTTTGTGCGGAAACCTGCAGAGCATCCACACCTCAAGCATGTTTTTGCACAAGAAAATTTACAGTAAAACAGCAGAACAGAGGGCTCTTTTGTGGTGTAGGTATACCTCTTTCTATGAGGAATAACTCCTTTTTGCGCAAGGGTTCTTGCACAAAAAGGTGTGTGTGGATGCTCAACAGGGGTTTCTTGTGCAAAAAGAGCCTATCTGAAAAAGCACAGGTGCTCTGATGGCCATTCTCCAAATGGCCATCAGCTTTCTTTCTCAAGAATGTCCATGCAGTGTGGATGCTCTCTTGTGCAAAGTGCTTTTGAGGTGTGGACGCGCTTTTGCGTAAGAAGTTTTTGCTGAAGATCTTTTCCGCAAAAAGCTTCTTGTGCAAAAACCCTGCAGTGTAGACAAAGCCTATGGGTATAGTATTTATTCAGTTGGAAGTAACACACTGTGGCTACGTCTACACTGCAGGCTTCTTGTGCAAGAACTGTTTTGCGGAAGAGTTCTTGTGCAAAAGGTCTCCCACAAGAGCGCATCCACACTACCATGTGCTTTTGCGCAAGAGATGGGTTTTTGCGCAAAAGCATCCATGGTAGTGTGGACGCTCTCTTGCTCAAGAAAGCTCTGATGGCCATTTTAGCCATAGGGGTTTCTTGCACAAGAAATCCATGTTGCCTGTCTACAATGCCTTACCGTGTTAGATATTACTTACCCCAATTTATAAATGGTGAAATGACACTGAAGAGCTGTCACATATAAAGGTATAGGGCCTGATTCTGATCTTAAACCAAGAATCCAAAGTAACTCCTCTGCAGTTACCACAATCTAAGATGAACATCAGTCAGATAAGAATCAGGTCCTAATGTTTTGCCTAAGTGTCGTATTCTGACTGATAATCAAGACTAGACCCAGGTGGGGCCATTGACAGTCCAGTGTTAGCTACCTCTCCAGTCAACCAAATTCTGTCCTCAGTTCTGTGTGTGCAATAGGCATGAACAGGAGATGTGATCCTGAACCCGAGGGCAGAATCTATCCAGACACGTGTGGAGGGAAGGTTTATAGGGGTCAATTGAGGAAGAACTCTGTACGTGTGAAGTATGGGGGTGGTGAGGCCTGCATTCTCTCCCCTTTCCCATTCCCCCTACCCCTTCCCTACTACTGATGAGCCAGAAGCTAGCCTCTAGGAACATATGCCATTGTAGCAAGAAAAAATTGTAGATAAGGGCGGGAACATAACAATCTTGTATACCTAAATGTACTGATCACATAAACAAAGTCAAAGGACAAGCAGTACAGCTGTGCCATACTATAATAAGCAATGAGTAACCCCCGGAAATCTCCAAACTGCCACAAACAAGGTAGACATGCAGTATTTAAACCTGCATCAGAGCACAGCAATTTGGACCTCACTGATGGGCTTTGGGTACCGGTGCCTTGGAAGCTGAGACAGTCTCCCACTTCATCCGCAGCCAAAATGGGGTTCCCGACTAGCCGAAGGTGTGTAAGAAATGCCGCTTTTCCTATCATATTGTTCTTTTAGTTAAGGGGCACAGCTGATAGCTATCAGGAAAAAAACTACTTGGCTACGTCTACATTGGCATCCCTTTCCGGAAAAGGGATGCTAATGAGATGAGTCGGAATTGCAAATCCGCAGGGGATTTAAATATCCCCCACAGCATTTGCATTTACATGGCTGCCGCTTTTTTCTGGCTTGGGGATAAGCCGGTGAAAAGCGCCAGTCTAGACGCGATTCTCCGGAAAATAAGCCCTTTTCCGGAGGATTTCTTATTCCTACAAGTAGCATCCCTTGTACAAGTAGGAATAAGAAATCCTCCGGAAAAGGGCTTATTTTCCGGAGAATTGCATCTAGACTGGCGCTTTTCTCCGGCTTATCCCCAAGCCGGAAAAAAGCGGCAGCCATGTAAATGCAAATGCCGCGGGGGATATTTAAATCCCCCGCGGATTTGCAATTCCGAAGTGTCTCATTGGCATCCCTTTCCGGAAAAGGGATGCTAATGTAGACACAGCCCTTGTATTTGACAGATACCTGTGTAGCATCCTTTGTAATTTGAGAACCCAGTGTCGGACCTGAGACTTACTCTTGCCGACAACAGGGTTGTACATCTATATGAACTGGAGTATGGTGGAAAGAGGTTCAATGTATCTTTGGAAGCGTGCTCTGTTGTAATATATTCAGCATATATTTGATTTAGCCAAAACTAATCGGCATCACTCCAAAAAGGCTATATAACTACAAATGTACTCACATTCTTCTTTATTGTGAAGGACAGAAAAGACAGACAGTGATAGTGTTTCTGCCAAAGTGATCTGTAGCATTCCAGTTGTCAGAAGAATGTGGCCCTAATATTCCCTCAAATGCCAAGGAAGTGCTCCAGGGTAAGAGTTTCGCTCATCTGGCTGCCTAGTGCACCAGCTTAGAAGACAAGCCCATAAAGTCATGTGAGTCAGAGTGCTAGGTCGTGAGGCCACGTCATCTCTTTGTTACAGTAACAAGATGCACTGTATTAAACCCGTGGTTCTTAACCATGGGTGCATTGGATAGTTGATGGTTTTAAAACAGACTACATAAAAAGCACTAGCAAAGTCAATGCAAACTAAAATTTCATAGAGCCAATATGAGAAAGTAGGCAATTTTTCAGTAATATTGCATAGTAACAGTTTTGTATTTATTTCTGTTTTTCTAAGCAAGTAGTTTTTAAGTGAGATGAAACTTGGGGGTGTGCAAGGCAAAGCCGACCTCTGAAAGGGAGACAGTAGTCTGGAAAGGTTGAGAACCATTGAATTAAATTACATATTTTGTCCCAAATTCCCAGAAATGCCTTTGTAAAATTTTCCACAGGTAATTTAGTACAGACACGAGCAGTCCTGAAAACCTGGGCCTTTGTGTTTCAGTGCACCAGACAAGGTAAGCAAAGAGTTCATACCCAGACATGTTTGTCTAGGGTAAGTTTTTAGGCTCAGCTCCTCAGTTGAGGTAAATCCTCATAACAGAGTTACACCAATTCACACCAGTTAAACAACCAGTCCTTAGTGTGTCCTTGGCCTTTTTTATTATTTTCATTGGTCTTTTCTGTTTGTCAGTGTAGTCAAACCTTTATTTCCTGAACTCCAGTTAATCAACACTCTCAGGGCATGTCTACAGTAGGAAATTATTTCAAAGTAACTACATTCGACATCATAACTCCCAATTTAACAAAAACAAAATAGCGTGTCCACACTATGGACAAGCATTGAAATTAGTCAGAATTATTTTGAAATATTGTATCCACACTGATTGGAGCCTGTCTCGGACTTAGACCTCGCACTGTGGGGAGTGTACTGGGAGGGAGGAGACTGCCGGTGACTGCTTGGTTAGGCAAGCTACGACGCATGCTTTCAGGAGCTCCTCCTTACGCCCGCATCTCACATGCCACTCCTCCGCTGCCTCACCCCTTGTGGGACACAAAATGGATCCAGTGTGCTCTGATTGCCCTTGTGGATGCCACAGCACTCACAACATGGAGTCAGAGCTGCTGCAAAGCAGTGCCAGGCTCACGGGCCTCATGCTGCGCCTCATGGCGCAGGTCGTCCAGACTGCCCAAATGTTGCTCCAGCAGGATGAGGGCCAGCCTGGACCATAGGCCCTGATCACCCAGGTCCTGCCGCTCTTGCTGCTGTGCATGCCCACAATCCCCTGGACACCGTGGAATGCTGCTTCTGTCAGTGGGAGACCAGTTTGGACAGGTGGGACCGCATCGTCCTGCAGCTATGGGACGACCAGCAGTGGCTCCAGAACTTCCACGGGCTCAAGGCCACCTTCCTCAAGCTCTGCAAGTGACTCGCTCCTTTCCTCCGGCGACAGACACCCTGTATAAGACCCGTCATCCCCATACAAAGTGTGTGGCCATCACACTCTGGAAGCTCACCACACCAGACAGCTACCGCTCCATTGGGAACCAGTTCAGCATGGGGAAATCCACAGTTTGCAGGTAGCAAAGGTGCTATTACGGAGGGTCATCACTCTGGGGAATGTGGACACCATTCTGAATTACTTTGCCGCCATGGGCTTCCTCAACTGCTGGGGCCATAGATGGCACATCCCCCATTCTGGGCACCAACCACCAGCCCTTGGACTTTATCAACAGGAAAGGTTATTTCTTTAGGGTGTTGCAGGCCCTCTTGGACCACAAGGGTCGCTTCACCAACACCGGGTAGTCGGGGAAGGCGCACAACGCCTGCATCCTCCGGAACTCCTGCCTATTCTGAAAGATGCACTCTGGCACTTTTTTCCCTGACCACACCATCAGAGTCGGGGACGTGCACATGCCCATCTGTGTCCTGAGTGGCACATCCTGCCCCTTACTCCCCTGGCCCTTCATAGGCAGCCTGGACCCACCAAGGAGCAATTCAGTGCCAGGCTGAGTAGGTGCCGCATGGTTGTGGAGTGTGTGTTTGGCCATTTAAAGAGGAGGTTCAGGAGTCTCCTCACCTGCCTGGACAACATCCCCTTTGTGGTAGCAGACTGCTGTGTGCTCCACAACTTGTGCTAAAGTAAGGGTGAGACTTTTCTGCCAGGGTGGAGGGGTAAAGGCTGAATGGCTGGCCACGGCATTCAAGCAGCTGGACGCCAGCACCATCAGGAGAGCACATCAAGTAGCTGTGCTCATCAGGGAGGCCTTGAGGGAGAGTTTCGTGCAAGGCCAGTTGTGAGACTCTCCCCTGTGCCTCTCCATTGTTGTGTACTTTTGGCATCCAATGGATGTTTCATTTAGGTAAATCTGAAATGTTTGTCTGAATTTTGACTTTTTAATGCTTTTAATTTTTTTATATAAAATATATTTGGAAATGAATAAAATATTCCAAATTTTTTAAAAACCTGATGTTTTATTCCAGAAATGTTGCAACGGGATGTTTTGACATTTTTGAAATGCTTTGTACCAATTTATTTTCCCCTAAACAAAATTTCATCACAATTGACTTGTTTCCCTGAAACAATTTGCTTTCAGTGAATCAACATTTTCTGACAGGTTTTCTTGGAAATTTTCCCATGCATTAGTCGGGCACCTGCTTGTTCAGAGGAGCAATAAGAAGTGCTGCTCTCTCTATTGTTGTAAATGAGAAGTAACTCCACAGGGATCAATGGAGCGACACCAGTGTAAAACAAGTACAGTACTCTTGAGAGGAGCAGGTCCATTGTACTTGCTGACTCTGAACTGACTCTGAACTGACTCTGAACTGTCCTGCTGTGCAGCTGCAGAAAGCTTTTGATGCCAAATGCATTCTGGCACAACTCAGCTGCTCACCTCTATACTCTCTTGAGCTATGTCTACACTCGCAGCTTCTTGCATCAGAAATATGCAAATGAGGATAAGCAATGCCGTTACGCCAGTTAATTTCAGGAATAACGGCATTGCGCAAGAGGGGTTTTCTTGCGCAAGAAGGGGCAGTGTAGACAGCTCCTTCTGGCGCAAGAGCCTCTTCTGCAAAAATGGCAGCTCATTAGGTATGCAAATGAGGCTCGGCAATATTCCACACTTAGCCTCATTTGCATATTCTGATGCAGAAGCTGCAAGTGTAGACATAGCCTTGGGGTATGTCTACACTTGCACCCTAGTTCAAACTAGGGATGCAAGTGCAGGCATTTGAAATAGTTAATGAAGTGGAGATTTAAATATCCCACGCTTCATTAGCATGATCTCGCCGGCGCGTTACTCTGAATGCAAACTGTTTCGAAAGTGAAAGTGCACAAATCACCAATGGTAAATTAGATACCACTCTCTACAGAAAGCCCACTGACTCATACAGTTACCTCAAGCCTCCAGCTCCCATCCAGAACACACCATACAATCTATCGTCTATAGCCAAGCTTTAAGATACAACCGCATATACTCTAATTCCACTGAGAGAGACCAGAAACTTCAGGATCTCTACCAAGCCTTTGTAAACTTCACTTCCCCACCTGGGGAAATAAAAAAACAAATTGAAAGAGCCAGACGAATATCCAGAAACCACCTACTTCAAGACAGACCCAAGAAAACCAACAATAGAACACCACTTGTCATCACCTATAACCCCCAACTTAAACCCGACCAATGCATTATCAATAACCTACAACCTATACTGGAACAGAATACTACAGTCCGAGAGGCTCTGGGAGACAAACCCATAGGCTGTGTCTAGACTGCCAAGTTTTTCCGGAAAATCATCTGCTTTTCCGGAAAAACTTGCCAGCTGTCTACACTGGCCGCTTGAATTTCTGGAAAAGCACTGACGATCTCATGTAAAATCATCAGTGCTTTTCCGGAGAAACTATGCTGCTCCCGTTCGGGCAAATGTCTTTTTCCGAAAGACTTTTCCACAAAAGGGCCCGTGTAGACAGCACAGTACTGTTTTCCGCAAAAAAGCCCCGATCGTGAAAAAGGCGATCGGGGCTTTTTTGCGGAAAACCGCGTCTAGATTGTCCACGGACACTTTTCCACAAAAAGTGCTTTTGCGGAAAAGCATCCTGCCAATCTAGACGCGCTTTTCCGAAAATGCTTTTAGCGGAAAACTTTTCAGTTAAAAGCATTTTCGGAAATTCATGCCAGTGTAGATGTAGCCATAGTCTCCTAGGGTAGGTCTACACTATAAAGTTAGTTCGAACTAACGGACGTTAGTTCGAACTAACTTTAATAGGTGCTACACTAGTGCTCCGCTAGTTCGAATTTGAATCGAACTAGCGGAGCGCTTAGTTCGACTAGGTAAACCTCATTTTACGAGGACTAACGCCTAGTTCGAACTAGCTAGTTCGAACTAAGGGCTGTGTAGCCCTTTAGTTCGAACTAGTGGGAGGCTAGCCCTCCCCAGGTTTCCCTGGTGGCCACTCTGGCCAACACCAGGGAAACTCTATGCCCCCCTCCCGGCCCCGGACCCCTTAAAGGGGCACGGGCTGGCTACAGTGCCCGTGCCAGGTGCAAGCCTGCCAGCACCCAGCTAGCAGACCCTGCACCTGGCACGGCACAGAGCCACCCACCCGATGCCCCCCAGCCCACCCCCCCTTGCCGGGACCAGGCTGGCGGCTCCCGGGAGCTTGCCCTGGACCGCAAGAGGCGGGCACCTTCCTGGGCTAGTGCGGACATCGTGGACCTCGTCCACGATCTCCGCACTAGGCACAGGAAAGTGGCCGTCTAGGGCAGGAGAGCTGCCAGCCTGGCCACCCAGGACCAGGTGTGCATGAAAATCAAGGGGGTCCACTGAGACCCCCGACCCTGAGCCCCTGAGCTTACAATGGCCGTCCTGGGTCAGACCAAAGGTCCATCTAGCCCAGTAGCCTGTCTGCCGACAGCGGCCAACCCTAGGGACCCTGGAGGGGATGGACCGAAGACAGTGACCAAGCCATTTGTCTCGTGCCATCCCTCTCCAGCCTTCCACAAACTTTGGGCAGGGACACCACTCCTACCCCCTGGCTAATAGGACTCCATGGGCCCAACCTCCATCACTTTATCTCACTTCCCTTTAAACTCTATTCTAGTTGTAGCCTTCACAGCCTCCTGCAGCAAGGAGTTCCACAGGTTAACTAATTGCTTTGTCAAGAAGAACAACTTTCTCTTACTAGTTTGAAGCCTGCTACCCATTCCTTTCCTTTGGTGTCCTCTAGTCCTTCTTTATGGGAACTCATGAAGAACTTTTCTGAATGCACCCTCTCCACCCAACCCCTGCTTTTAGAGACCTCTATCCTGTCCCCCCTCCGTCTCCTCTTTTCTAAGCTGAACAGTCCCAGTCTCTGTAGCCTTTCTTCATCTGGGACCTGTTCCCAACCCCTGATCATGTTAGTTGCCCTCCCTTCTCCCAGCCTTTCTCTTCCCCTCTCCCACCTCCTTTTCCCAGTCTCCCCCAGTTTTGTTCAATAAAGACAGAGTCAATGTTGGAAGAAACGTTATCTTTATTTTGTACATCAATCAGAAGGGGGGCTAGGGAAGGGTAAGTGGAAGGAGGTGAGGGAGGAATGGGGTATGAGCCCCCGATGGGGACGACTGGGCTGGCTCTGCGGGCTTCTGGGGGTGGAAGCTCTCCTGCAGCCCCCCAATTACTCCCTCTCCCCAGATGGCAGCCTGCGGCAAGTGCAGCCGGGCTGATGGCCAAGTGGTGTGATGTGCCCAGTGTGGGCACTCAGGGCACTCCAAGCCAGAACTTCTTTGCAAGCGGGGCACCCCTTAGAACTGTGTGTCTGGGGTGGGGGTCGGGACCCTTTAAGCGCAGCCCTCGGCTAGCCTGAGACAGCATCTCCATGCTCTAAGTCCTCCTTTTATGCCCTGCCGGCACTGCTTCCGGCCATCCTTAAGCCCTGTTCAGAGTCCACTCAATGTGGACTTGCTAGTTCGAACTAGCAAAACGCTAGTTCGAACTAGTTTTTAGTTCTAGATGCGTTAGTTCGAACTAGCTTAGTTCGAATTAACTAATTCGAACTAAGTTAGTTCGAACTAGCGCTGTAGTGTAGACGTACCCCTATAGACAACCACCTAACCTCAGGATGATTCTTACCAACAACCACAGGACATACCACACTAATACCAACCCTGGTACCTTCCCTTGCAACAAACCCTGTTGCCAGCTTTGTCCACATAGTTACTCTGCTGACACCATCATTGGACTAACCACATCAGTTACAAGATCAAGAACACATATTCCTGTTCATCCAGAAACATAATTTATGCCATCATGTGCCAACAGTGTCCGTCTGCTATGTATATTGGACAAACTTCTCAGACACTTCACCACAGAATTAATGCCTACAAATCAGACAGTTTCATAAAGAAAAAACAGTTTCTTGTCATTTCAACCAGATTGGGCATTGTCTCAACAACCTCACTATCTGTATCTTACCCGTATTTTCCGGCGTATAAGGCTACTGGGCGTATAAGACGACCCCCTAATTTTTTAGTTAAAAGATAGGTTTTCGTCTTATACCCCAGCGCCCCTCCGCCTCCCCGGTTTTCCTCCCGGTGTCCCTGGTCTGCTGGAGATGGTCCCCAGCAGACCAGAGGCACCGGGAGCAAAGCCGCAGCAGCGGCGGGGTCCCGCGCCTCTGAGGCTTTGCCAGAGCAAAGCTTCAGAAGCGCGGCACCCCGCCGCCGCTTTGGCTTTGCTCCCGGTGCCTCTGGTCTGCTGGGGACCGTCTCCGGCAGACCAGGGACACTAGGAGCAAAGCCTCTGAGGACGCCCCAGGTGCGGGACAGCCCCGGCACGCCTGGGCTGCCCCGCCACCGGAGCCCCTCCGCGGCTTTGTAAAGCCTCGGGAGAAGCCGGCGGCGGGGCATCCCAGGCGCGCCTGGGCTGCCCTGCCGCCTGTATACCCGGCGTATAAGACGACCCCCGATTTTTGGGGGATGTTTTTTAGCATCAAAAGTCGTCTTATACGCCGGAAAATACGGTACTTCAAAGAGACTTTAACACCAGACTACAAAGGGAAACCTCAGAACTGTCATTCATGCTTAAATTTGACATTTTATGAATGGGCCTTAACAAAGATGCTAACTACCATACCCATTACAAAGATAGCTTCCCCAATTATCACCCCTAATATCATTATCTCATAGAACTAATCTCCCCCCTCCCCCCTCCCACACATTCCCCCTCTGTTCTAAAACCTGATTTCTCAATTTTATATGTGTTCACTTTTATTTTATTGTATCCCTTTGGTATATATGGTCATGCCAATTTTCTTCCACAATTTCATCTGAGGAAGTGGGTCTGGCCCATGAAAGCTGATCACCTAATAAACCATCTTGTTAGTCTTTAAACTGCTGCATAGTCCTGTCTTTTGTCCGATCATTTAAAACACACTTGCAGCGTAACACAGCTTCAATATTAAAGTTCCTGACACCAATGCAGAAGCAAGGAAAATGAAGTGGCTGTTATGATGAGAAATGCCAAGGGCAGATATGAAGCAAATACACGTGATTTTACATGAACAACTGACCTTGCATAACTACCGATAACAGCATTGACCACTCTTTATCCTACTTCCTTTGTGCTCTTCTTACCTTAACAATAACTACTCCTTGGCTTGAATATATATAAACCTGAGAGGTCACTGAAAAATGAAATACTAAGAACTGCATGTCTCAACATAACACTAATGTCTGAAACACTGTCCTCTTGTGGCGATTTCACTATACCGCCATGGCTGCAGTAGCACACAGCCTTGCCCCGGGTCAAAGGCAGAGTCGGGGCAGCTAGCTGAAGACGGGAAATAAAATGGGAACTTCTTCATATTGCAGAGATGAAGACACAGAGTTGGTTTTGTGCAAAAAGAAAATGAATCAGATGAGACAGGTGCCCAGTCAGATGATGACAAAGTAAATGAACTGCTGCCAAGTGAGAAGCAGCCCCGGATTCCCTTGATGGTTGTCTGTGCTTCCGTGAGTCTCAGAGCCACGTAGAATGCAGTCACCTTGCTGGAGCAGTTCAGTGTCTACATCGACAGACGGTCAAGAAGGTTTACAACTCAGGAAGGCAGATGACCCCGGATGGCTTTTTCAAAAAGTGAACTTGCTTCTTTTTCATGCCAAATTTGCTCTACAGCATCCAGCACATCCTGTCATATAAACCCAGTACAAAGTGTTACAGTAATTTTGCAATAAATATCAGGTGAAGGTATCCTAAATGAGATTAATCGTTTTTCTCCAAGCAAAAGTCAGGAGATTTCCTGCAATGAATTGTTTCAATATTCATTACTTAACTGAAAAAAAATGTTCTTACTGGATGAATTCTGCTTATTCATAGCATTTTACCTTGTGTTTTCCAATGTGCTTTTAAAAATGAATCAGCATCTGTCTTACATTTTTTGCTATGTTCATTAATAACGAAGATTTGTGTTAATAATGATGCAGGAATTAGAATCAAGTTTTCTGTTAAGGGAGTGTGTAATTTAAATACCAAAACATTTTCCAAACAGATGCTTTGTGCAAGATAAAAGTATTCATACTGACAAGGTCAGCCGCTATAACTGGCAGTCTATTTAAGACCTAATCCAAAGCCCATACAAGCTAATGTAAGTCTTTCCATTCACAGCAATAGGCTTAGAATCATACCCTTCATGAATAAATTTCTTGTCCCATGCTATATGTGTTGACCTCCAGTCCAGTGAATAATCTATGCCAGGATTTATATGTCTCCAGTTGAATGAATTATATACCACTGTCACGTATTGACCCCCCCTTTTGTGGGGAATGTAGGATCGATTCACCCTCAGTGACAACTCAGAGGGCTCTGATCCCCCAAGCTTACTCTAGACCCCCCAAGTTCCAGGGAGAGGCTTGCACGCGCACTAAGGCTGTAAAGCCTGCACGATGGTCTCTTCCCCGGCAGGTCACTCGTCCCTCACCATGACTCCATGCTACTGGGCTAATGTTCCCGCCTGGATCAGGCGTCCCGCTGCCCATCGCTCGCCTGAGTCCCGTGGTGCTTGGGCTGGACCATAAAACTGCCTCGTTTAGCGTCTATCTCTCCAACTTGCCAGTATCAGTTCATGTAGGGTAGGGGAACCCGGGCCCTCCCGCACTTGCGGGTTCCAGTCCCAGGACCCTGAGGTGAGGCCACAGGGACCTTATCTGAATGGTGAGCCAATGATTAGCCACTCACCACCCATCTCGGGGATTAGTAGCCAACTTCCACCCATCCTGGGACCACTTCCTACGGGCTTAGATGCTCCACCGTTGGCTACTCCTTCTGGAGTGGAGAGACAGCTGCTCCGGTGCTGGCAGTGGGTGTCCCTGCTCAGGGGTCAATCTCCCCGCCTCCCTTGTCTGGGAGCCTAGCCACCTGCTTCTGGAGCCGTCTGTCTCTGCAGGCCGGCCAAATCCGGCATCCCTGGTGCGTCCTGCCGCTTCCCCCGCTGCTCTGGCGTATCCAGCCACTTCCTCCCCGACTGCCCCAGCGCATCCGGCGGCTCTCTCCCCCGCTGCCCCGGTGCCTCCGATGGCTTCCTCCCCCGCTGCTCCGGTGTGTCCGGCGCGTCTGGCGGCTTCCCCCCGATCAGCTGAGCCGGCACCGCTTTTGAACGTGGCATGCAGCTCGACACATGTGCAACAGCACTGGGGGGAGCCGTGCTGGCCTGATTCTGGGCCGGGAGACTCGCGCGCTTCTGGACCCAGGAGGAGGGACGGGCCCGGCCCATCACAACCACAATCTATCCCAAGATTTTATTAGAAACTCTTGTGAGTCAGTGAAAGTACAGAATGCTAGGAAAGTAAGGGGTTCATTGCTTAATACCTCACTTGTTGTCTGTTTTATAACTAACTAGAAGAGTTACCTGGTGTTGCTCGGGTCCTTAAGTCAAGTAATTTGTGTTTTATGTAAAATAAAATGAAACTGTACATGTTTAATTTAAATCTTTGCTCTGGTATGGGACTGGGGGTGAGAGGTTCAGGCTACCCCAGGGGGGAGAGGACTAACCTCAACCCTGTCTTGCCACAGCAGTCTGCGACCAGGTGAGAAGTAAGGATGTGAAGTATTGGGTAATTGACTAATCGAATAGTCAATGCATTTTTGCATCAACTATTCGATTAGTCAGTAGGGCGCCTCTATCTTTGAAATGGAGCAATAGCCCTACAGCTGTTGCTACACTTCAAAGGTGAAAGCGCTGAAGCCTGGGGTCAGCTGGGAACTCCCTGCTGAACCTGGGCTCCATGTGGCACTGCCGCTTTGAAATGCCACGAGGAGCCCAATGCTGGGCTCCCTGCAGCATTTCAAAGCGGCAGCGCTATGCGGAGCCCAGGGTCAACTGGAGTCCCCAGCTGCTCCTGGGCTTTCCGTGGCATTTCAAAGCAACAGCATCACACGGGGTCTGGAGTCAGCTGGAGAGTCCATGGCCATTGCCACTCTCATTTTGTTTTGATGTCCCTGGTTAGAGAATCTCCCATTAAGATGTCTATTTATGTCTTGTCTTTCATGTTTGTCCACAGAGAAAATTGGTAATAGATACTAATAGTGTTTTATCTGTGTACAGCAAATGATCTAAAATACATATTTTGTTTATGAACCTGCTTTAACATGGTTCATATAAAGAATAAATAAACAAGTAAAGTTGCTCAGTTTAGGGGATTTTTTAAAAAGCTCATTACATGGAAAACTTTGATTTTAATATTTGGTTTTCAGTGAAGATTTAGGGCCCAAGCCTGCTTCTATTGTCTTAAGTGGGAGCAAGGTTAGATCTTTGGGGGTTTTATTAGCTGGGTTTACTGAGACACAAAGGATTAACACATGACTTTCCGAGGCCTGATCTACACTAGGACCTTTCTCCGAAATTAGCACCCCTCTGGTCAATTATCTAAGCAATGTGTCCACACAACCAAGCCTGTTATTCTGCAATTAGGGACTGCAGAATTTGAACCCTGTAGTCCTACTTTTCACAAGGAGTAATGCTATTCCCAGCCTTGTATCTCCAGTAGTGTAGACACTATGGTGCCACTAATTCAAACTAATTGGCCTCCAGGAGGCCTCCCACAGCCGCCCACTTTGGCCACACCTGGCATCTCCACTGCTCCCCCCTCCCAAAGAGCTCTATAAGTCCTGGGAACTGGGGGAGGAGCCTGTCCCACATGGCCAGTTTCATGAGCCCTGTGCAAGTGATGAACACACAGAAACATGAGTGCCCCAATGTCCATGATGTTGTCCACATTGCCCAGAGTGATGACCTTCTGTAGCAGGACATGGTTGATGACCTTGGCTACTTGTACAAGCACAGTCCCGACTGTGGATTTCCCCTCCCTGAACTGATTCCCAACTGAGCGGTCACTGTCCAGCATGGCAAGCTTCCAAAGGGCAATGGCCACGCCCTTCTGCACAGGGATGGCAGGTCTCAGTAGGGCATCCTGTCACCTGAGGGCAGGGATAAGCCACTTGCAGAGCTCAAGGAAGGTGGCCTTCCACATGCAGAAGTTGTGCAGCCACAGCTGATCATCCCACCCCAGAAGGACGATTTGGTCCCACCAGAGTTGGTCCCACCGAACTTGTCTCCCTCCACCAGAAGTGGCGTTTCACTGTGTCCAGGAGATTGAGGGGTGTGCACTGTAGCAAGAGCGCTAGGACTTGGCTGAGCAGGGCATGCCAGGGTTCATCCTCCTCATCTCTGTCCTGTTCCTGGTGGAGCAACAGGCAGGCACTATTTTAGGATACCGGCAATATCCCAAAATAGCTACACCGCATCTTCACAAGCCGCCTGTTATTTCGAAATATTTTTTGAAATAACGGATGCGCTATTTCAGCATACTAGTAACCCTCATTCCACGACGGTTAAGGGGTGTCTCAAAAGAGCGCATTATTTCAAAATTTGGCACTGGGTAGACGCACCAAATTTCAAAATAGCCTATTTAGAAATTTAATCAGAATAAGATACGCAATTTGCTTGTTTCGAGTTTAGGGTGCTGTGTAGACACACCCATAGTGTATACACTGTCCTAAAGTCCTCCAGTGGGTAAGTGGCTCATAGGACTAGAATCATAGGACAAAATCCTTAAACGTGATTGCCTACACTTAGGCATCTCATTAAGTGGACTGATTTGCAAAAATGCTGAACAAGTAGAGTTGCCACAGAAGTCAGTGGCTCACTGCCCAAGGTTCTGAGCTCTCTGGCCCTGACCCAGCAAAGCACTTGACTACATGCTTAATGTTAAGCATGTGAGTAGTCTCACTGAAGTGAATGGGAGAATTCTCCTGCTTAAAGTTAAGAATATACTTAAGTGTTCTGCTGACTGGCACCAGAATGCCGAACATCTTGCAGGATCAAGCCTGTCACTGTCAATAGCTTGGTCCTGTTTTGCCAACATGGCTCATTTTTGTGATCCCAATGAAATCATATGAGTAATTCCCATTAACCTCTAGCAATAATCTGCCAGGACAAAAAAGAGCAACTGAAAATACAGCTGCTTATTAAATTCCTATACATTAAAACTTTCTAAGATTTTATGACTGCACCATATTTTGAATAGACTTAAATGGAACTATGGGCAGGAGACTAGGTTTGCAGGGAAGGTCCTAAGTGCTGTTGTTTGGCATATTCTTTTGCTCTACATTAACTCATTTTATTATTGTTCGTGCATTTAAAAGGCACTCGTCACCATAGTCCCTGTGCTCCACATGTTATCTTGTGGTAACATTAGTCTGTGCCTGGCTTTTTTTGTTCATGTCCCCCATAGCTCAAGCATATTTTCAGTCCTTTCCCCCCACTTTATTCACAATTTGTCAGGCTTTCCTGCACATTTCCTTAATAAAGGAAATCAGGTCACACAATTGCAGGGCACTTCATATGGGGTAAGGCAAATTGTTTTGTTATAGGAAAAAGTATTTCACTATGAATTGCTGTGTGTCACCCCACCTCTGAGTCAGTCTGTTGAATAAAGAAATTTTGATCAGCTAAGGTTTCATAACTTATAACTCTTTGCTTTGTCTTCAAGTGAACCCAAGGGCTGGCTGTGAGTTAGCTAGCTTTGATCTTGAGTTAGCACAGCGTAAGCCACTTCTCACAAAGCTGTCCTCCATGGTTTGTTTTTTATATTTAATCTGTTTGAATATCCCTAAAAGTGGAGCAATTTTTGAGGCAGCAGAAAGATTTGGTTCAGTTTAGTCAGTGATCTTGTACAAAAATGACAAATTTCAGCTGCCTTGGGAGCCTGACTAATCCAGCCAAAGAGAAGCATAGGGAAAACTACACATCTCATTTTTTCTTGCTTATAAATTGACAATATCTGGTGTCCAACCAGACTCACAGCCATAGACATAGGGAGACATGCACAGAGCAGAAACAAAGATTTATACTTTAAAAGCCTCAGATGGGGTAGGTATGTGCCACTAGCTTCAGGTGTGGCTACACTGGAGCAGAGGGGTACGTTTCCCAGCACAGATAGACACATTCTCTCTAGCTCACTAAAAATAGTAGTATGGATGCTGTGGCACAGGCAGCACTTCAGATCATCCACCCACATTTGCACTCAGGGCATCCGGTGGGCTTGGGTTGGGGTATCTGTGCTGCAGCATTCATGCGGCCATTTTTAGTGTGCATTGCTAGCTCGAATGGAGCTAGCATGAGAGGCTTCCTGCTCCTCACATGCTTCCTGCTCCTCACCCAGAATCCCAGCCCTGTGCACTGATTTCTTGACCACAGTGCTCAATATCTTTCTCATCATACGGACACTAGTCAGAGAGGCAAGAAACTTGGGTTCTGTTCCCTCCTCCTCTGTTGACCTACTGTATGACTTTGAGTAAGCCACTTCCCCTTTAGTTTTCCCATCTGCAAAATAAGGATCAAGATGAGTTTTCTTCCCTTAGAAAAGTACTTTGAGATCTACTAATGAAAAGCGTTCTGTTAATAATTAAGTATTATTATTATTATTTATTCTATTGAAGTAGAAATGTAAGTTTTTAAATGGTTTATTCCTCTAAAAGGTAATCAGCTTTCTCAAATTTATCTATATGTTTGGTTTAACGCATAGAAAATATTCCTGTTACATGTCTCTCCTATTAACAAGTCAAATCAACTCTGATTTGTTTAACTGATGTAATAAATTACATAGCAAGAGACTTGAAAAAAACAACACTAATAGTTCTCACCTAAAGTTGACATTTTTTCCTCTTCTAACGTTTTAAATGCTGATAAAAACATTTTAAATGCTGATAAAAAGAGACCTGATCTTTGTTGCCAAGACAATTAAAATGAAGAGCAAATGATATAATAATGGATGAATGTGTTACTGTGGGAGCAACTGTGTTAGACCCTTACAGTAATGAAATTTACTATTTGATAGAGCGGAGTGAATACTGTAAAAGTAATTCTGCAAATATTCATTCAGATTCAGTTGAGTCATTCAGTTTTAATGACTTCATTGCACTGAGAGAGTGCCCTCTTATGTTTCCTCTCCCTGAATAGTCTAGCGTGGAAGTTTATGATGCAAATGTTTATGGAAACAGAAATTTTGCAGAATATTCATAGAATCATAGAACACTAGAACTGGAAGGGACCTTGAGAGGTCATAGAGTCCAATCCCGTGCCCTCATGGCAAGACCCAGTACCATTTAGACCATCATAAAAAGCACATTTCAAATTTATGATCATATTTCCCCTGGAAGCCTGATTCTGGCCATGATTCAGGAAAGCAGCCTTAATCAGGCAAGCACAATTGCTTAACTTTAAGCATGTACTTAAGTCTCATTCAGTTTTGCTACCATTGAAGACAATGAAATGTCAATGACAGAAGGTTTGGGCAATTTCTTCAGTGACCTCCAGATGATATTCCAATTCTTTATTTATCGACTTCTGAATTGAAACAGAGTTCTCAATGGTGCCATCAACAGGCTTCAGACCTCTGGTTGTTGTCTTTGGTTCCATCATGATCTCCTCAACTTGCCACTAAGGAATGTGGAGAGAGGTATCACTTCTCTCTCAACATGGCTACTCTGTCTCTTGATGTCATGTGACAGGTACAGTGGAGTCATGCGGGGAGATTTAAAGCTGGCCAAGAATTTTTTGTCTTAATTATTTTTCCATTTGAAAATGTCAAAACCACAATGTCCCAAGAGTAGGTGTCAATGTTTGTAACTCCTCTATTTAAAAAAAATGTAAAAACTAAGAATATGTAGACATATTTTAATTTATCAATTTGAAATTACTTTTCAATTAGAAATCTGTTACTTTTTATTTATAAAGGTGAAAGTCAAAATGAAATGTTTTACCATTTGTTTTCCATTTACATTATTTTTGAGATTTTTTGTCCCAATTCAGAATGGGAAAAAAAATTCAAAATCTGGAATTTTGTTCTGGGTGATGTTCCAGTGGCGCATAGCTGAGGATGCCAAATTCAGAATAAACTGCTGAGAAATAAGGCAGACTCATCCCAAAATGGTGGTTAGTGTATCATTAGATTACATCAATACAGTAACAAATGTCTGTCTTACTGCAATGGTGAAAGAAAAATAAAGTCTCCTTAAGCATTCTAGCCCTTGTTTCACTAACCAGGTACTGGACTCTGTGTTGAATAGTTACTAATTTCATCAAAATATAGGGTCCTCTAATACCAAGACATCAGCCACTTAGCCAGGTTTTACCCAGTAACCACAGATGTCAGTTCTTTAGTGACTAAAATGTAAAGGTTTAATAATAACAGAAAATAAAAGAGTTAATAATGGTTAATAAATCATATACATGCAACTAACTGCAAAGCCTTATATCACATTATATCTGAAGTGTAGCAGTGATGGAATAGACTACTAACTTGTAAAATCTCTTCACTAAGATTGGAAGGCCCTCACTACATTGCTCAAAATTCTCCTTTTAGCTGAAATCCATAGTCCAAAGAATCAGGGCAGAAAAGAGGCAAAATGGAGACATCTTAGGATCCTCTGCCACGTCCCTGGAAATGTACTGTCTCAAACAAAGCTCACAACCAAGATGCAGTCCAGGGTCACAGGAGCACACAGGACCTTACATAGCTTGATGACTTACAGTGCGTGGCCATTGGGACTACAGGATCTTTAGGAAAAGGTAGGGGGATATGAAAGAACCGCGTCTAGATGGCGGTTTCACTTTCAAAATACCCTTTTTTGATAGACCGCTGTGACACAATTATGCAAATGAAGCACAGGATATTTAATCCCCGTTTCATTTGCACTTTTGATCTGCCTAATTTACATCCCTCTTTTGACAGAGGGATGTAGTTTAGACATACCCTGGAGTCTGAGGCATCTACAAGAAGAGCTGTCTGGGCAAACTGAGATTCTTATATGACGCATTGTGAGAAGCTAAGTGAGAAGCTAAGCAGAGCTGTCTGGCCCTAATGTAAATTTACGTGACGGGTGTTAGCCAGGAATACAACACATGTATGATGCCAGTAAATATTCAATATTCATAACTTCAAAAGAAAGATGACACATGCATGCAAACAGGATAGTCATACTTAGCAATTCATAATTTTTCCATTGGCACCTTACATGATATACTTTTTTACAAGATTTGTTGCAGTTGTATAACTGTGACAATAACAATTATATAAGTGGTTGTATTCAATCATACAGCATCACAGATGGGAAATCAGTTCTAGAGCTGATGAGATTCTTTGCTGTGCCTCTGACTACAGCATAAAACACATAATGCAGGGCAGAAAAAGGGACTATGATGGTTTTAAGCAGCTCCTGAAATAATATTAACTACCTTGAAGACGTGTCTAAATTATGACAGAAACACTGCATTTCTTACAAGCCTGGCCTGTTTTTTTTTTTGTTTGTTTGTTTTGTTTTTTTAAGTTTCACCTGAAGAATTTCATCCATGTTTCTGATTTTTTACAAACACCTTGCCTTCTGGGTAAAGATCCATCTGGGTCTTTTAGAAGAATCACATCTGACTGGGTGGCAATATTCAGGACCACCCCTGGAGGGATGCGGGACCCAGGACAAATCAGCCTGTGTTTCTAATCTGCTGGGAGATGCTCCTCCCTGACTCCACTCAGGCCCTGCCCGTGCTCCATCGCTTCCCCAGTGCCCCATTCCCATCTTGTTTCTTCCCACCCCTGTCCCTACCCTGCCTTTTCCCACCTTTTCACTCCCAGTTCCGCCCCTTCTCCTAAGTGCACTGCTCTCTTGCTCTTCCCCCTCCCCATGTACCTCCTGACACTACAGAATGGCTGATCCACGGTAGGCACTGAGAAGGAGAGGAAGGCACTGATCCATGGGCCCACTAGTGAGCAGGAGGCACTAGGGGGAAAAAAGAGGTGTTGATAGGGGGTTGTCTTGTGGTGCTGAGCACCCATCTTTTTTTTTTTTTTTTCCATCCCTGGAGCAGCCTATGGCTGCTGCTGCCAGAGCCCGAGCCTCACATGATACATTGCACTGAAGCATGGAGCTCCCCAAAGAGTGAGGCCTGGAGCAGTCATGCCCATTCACCATACTTAAGGGACGTCTCTGCCAATACTCCTCAAGCTCTCCACTGGCTGGTGGAAACAAACAGAGAACCGCTGATAAGCATTACTCTGCTTGGGGTCCAACTTGATTTGCTAAGGACAGAAGGGGACCCTAACCACATACCACTTACACCTGCTTTGTGCCTCTTCTTCATACTCTTGGGGCTGCTTTCTTCTAAGCAGTTTTTGTTGAGAGCTCATTTTGCTCTGGCATACACATATGCCAACTCCTCTGCCTTCCTCTTGTAGTAAAAACTAAGTGTGCTTCTTTCCCTCATTGCTTAAGCTCAAAACAGCACGTATCATTTAGCTGATTGCGCATGCCTCAGAAGCTGCTAAACTTTCTGCTAGCTCTTTCCATATAAGAGAACTAAGTAAACTTGCAGTAACCAATCACGTTGCGACACGCTGGCCAGAAGGAATGTGGAATCCACAAAAGTTTCAGCTCAGGCGTTGCCCGGGGTCGACTTTGCTTTGAGCACAGAGCTCCTCTGTTGACCTTGTTTGCAAACAATAAAATGGAGTTGGACCCAGCCTGAAAGTGTGACTCTCTTCTTGAGGCAAATTGGACTAGCCTCCAGAGGACGAAACTAGTAATTTATGCAACACTCTTCATATGCAAAAGAGAGAGAGACAGAAAGTATTCTGCTGGCACAGCCAGTTTACCTGGCATTTAGATCATGTTTCACATGACAGTGCCCTCCTCTGGAAGCCATTAGTATAAGAGGGCCGGTAGTGCCACAGCGATGCTAGAGGATTGATGAGCCTGTAAAGAGATTCGTAGGCTGATTGGGGAGTGCACTGTTAATACTATTAAATATTACTTAGACTAGAGCAAGCTGCATGTTCAACAGTTTAAATTTTAATTGCTTGCTGATGCAGACACAAGACTGAATATATGTAAATCCTATTGAAAGCTAATATCATTTTGGCTACTCAGATGGATTAGCAGTGGCTACAATTAGCAGCATGTGCAGCTAATGATATTAGTGGAGAATCCATCATACAGTGGCGTGGGGTGCATTTAAATTTGAACACAAGTAATGTGCCTGCTTTTTTTTCCCACTATAGGGGTACTGCCAACCAGATTATGTACAACCCTCCCATATTGTATTCTTCAGGAGAGGGCCAGGAGCAAGCAGAACATGTGACTGACATACTATAACCTTGAACATTTCTCCCTTTTCTCATTATGTTCATGGTTTCTGAGTGATTCCAGCTGAGAAGCAAATGCCTCATCCATTTTCCTTTGGCCTGCTCTTTTACTGTGACATGGCAATGTTTGTTTGGGAGAAGAGGGAGGAGAGAAAAGGGGGGTGGGGAGAAACTCTCTTGTGGCGAATGCAATCATTCCAAACTCAAGCCCTATAATACCTTTGTGTCATGTGCATGTGTGTGCATTACACATAAAAAACCTACATTAAAATGCTAAGGTTCAAAGTCTAACATTCAAAAGTTAAGAAATGCCAGAACTGTATGTGCAAAATGCTATGTTTACTGCACGCTATTCAAACCCTGCTTTATATACAGAATTATTAATTTCCATATGGGCTTTTCAGTGGCACTCACCACTACAGTGTTTGAATGCTTCAAAAACATTGATGAATTTATTTTCACAACTCTCTTGCTAGGTGCAGTGATATTATCTTAATTTTAGAGTTGCAGAATTAAGGCTACGGGAGATTAAGGTCAAAAGTGTCCACTCATTTTGGGTGTTGAGACACCTAGGGCTAATTTTTATAAAATTAGTGTTGGATAGCACTTTATATGTTCAAAGCATAGTTTCCTTTGACTTCAGATGCAGTTGTGAGCACTCTGCAAATCAGATTCCAGTATCTTGAATCAAGCAACCAGAGAATGAGGAACATAACATTTTTGGCAACCTGATAAAAGTTTGGTTTAAGCGACTTGCCTAGATTCACCCAAGATTTCTATGACAGAAGCAAAGGTACACAATGAAACTCTACAACCTGGCACACTCTGGTCCAGCAACATTAATGGTCCAGCAAGACCCCACGTATTACTGGAGCAGAGATCCCCTCTGGGTGTGGGGATGGCCAGGGTCAGAAGTGCAGGCTCGGCTGGTGACAGAGGGGCCAGAGGCTGGGAGTGCAGCAAAGGCTGGCAATCAGGAGTGCAGCTCTGGCTCAGGCTGGCGGTAGCAAGGCTGGTGGCAGGGAGCACAGCGCCAGCCAAAGCCAGGAGCAGAGCCCAGTGGCCAGGGTTGGCACCCGGGAGCGAGGTTGATGGCGGAGAGGGGATCCTTGACTTTCTCTGGTTTGGAAAACCCTCTGGTTTGGGACCACGCAAACTTTGCCACCTCACTGTTTACCTCTTTCTCCAGATCATTAATGAATAAGTTGAATAGGATTGGTCCTATGACTGACCCTTGGGGAACACCACTAGTTGCCTTTCTCCATTCTGAAAATTTGCCATTTATTCCTACCCTTTGTTTCCTGTCTTTTAACCAGTTCTCAATCCATGAAAGGATCTTCCCTCTTATCCAATGACAACTTAATTTACGTAAGAGCCTTTGGTGAGGGACCTTGTCAAAGGCTTTCTGGAAATCTAAGTACACTATAGCTACTGAAACCCCCTTGTCCACATGTTTGTTGATCCCTTCAAAGAACTCTAATAGATCAGTAAGACATGATTTTCCTTTACAGAAACCATGTTGACTTTCTGCCAACAAATTATGTGCATGTATGTGTCTGACAATTTTATTCTTAACTATAGTTTCAACTAATTTGCCCAGTACTGACGTTAGACTTACTAGGCTGTAATTGCCAGGATCACCACTAAAGCCCTTTTTAAATGTTGGCGTTACATTATCTATTTTCCAGTCATTGGGTACAGAAGCTGATTTAACAAACCATAGTTAATGGTTCCACAATTTCATATTTGAGTTCTTTCAGAACTCTTGGGTGAATACCATCTGGTCCCAGTGACTTCTTATTGTTAAGTTTATCAATTAATTCTAAAATCTCCCCTAGTGACACTTCAATCTTTATAAAGCCCTGACCTTCCTGATAGCCCCGCCCCCTGACTAAGGCTCAGCCAATTAACATTCTTTTTCTTCCTGTCTCTTTCCCTGCCTCATTCACTACATATCTTCTGACTTCTGTGACAAATGAGGCAGGGTCCTACAAACAACAGCTTCTATCACTACATAGTCCTGGTTGCTCCCCAGAGCAGGTCCAGCTTGTGTGCTGAATGAGGCAGTCCTGGGGAAAAAATAGCAAGTAAGCATATAATTAATGACTGTCTTATAATGGACACACACTTGCACATGCCAGCGTTTCCTGATTTCTGAACAGTTGTCTTTGCAACTGAAATCTTCTTTTAAGACTGTTTGTGGAACACTGTTGAGTGGCATTTGCTAGATTTTCTAAAAAGAAAACTGAAAGAAAAATAAACTATGTTGTGTGACAACATATGGACACTGCACGGTTCACCCACTGGGTTGGAATACTACACAAACCTCTGCCACTTTAGCTGATGAAGTAATTGGTCCCAGTACTAGGTTGTCATCATCTATTGTGAACAACTCTAGAGGGGGATGAGAGAGAGACTTTGCCAGTGAGCTTCAGAACTTTTTATGGACAGCAGAGGAATGGTGAGACTTGGGAATTGAGAGCTCAGTTCCAGGTTCTAAAAGGGAATGTGCTCTAGTGACCGCAGCTCATTCCATCCTATTCTCTCAAGCCTGTGCCTGTCCTCAGCCCTTTCTTTCTTTGTCCCCATCTCCTTACCTCAATCGCCTTGCCTAGGCAGCCCCTCCATAGGTGCCAACGTCCTCTCCAGCTGGGGCTGCGCAACCCCCAACACTCATCCCCAGCCCTGCCCTCTTTTTATCCCTTCCCCTAAGCCTGGCCCTGCCTCTTTCTGCCCCTGCTCAGCCCCTGTTCCACCTCTATTCCACCTCTTCCCCACCTCCTCCCTTGAGAGCACCCATTCTCACTCCTCTTCCTCCTCCTCCCTCCCAGAGCACTGGGAAGGAGGTGCAGGAGTTGGCCAGTGGGGCTGCAGGTGTGTGAGAGGCACTAGGGAGAGCGGGGAGCTTGGCTGCTTGTGGGTGCTGAGCACTCACTAATTTTTCTCTGTGGGTGCTCCGGGTCTGGAGCTCATATGGAAATGACACCAGTGAGCCCCACTCTCCGCCATACTGGGCTCTTTATGCTAGTCTTAGTCTGCGTGCCTACCCAGTCCTAGTTTCCCCTCCCTCCCCCCCCCCACTACACACACACAGTTTGGACTCTTGTTCCAGGAATCTCTTTGTCCAGCCAGTCACAGTTCTCCCACTCTCGCTCTGGCTCTAACAATCAGTCTCATCCCCACCTGCCAGTTTCTAGGCAACTTCCTTTGCCAAATCCCCAGGCCTCTCTTTTGTCCCATCTGCATTCCCGTCAGGATGTTTTCTTCTCCAGACCACCTGGCTGACAACAGGGTGAGCAGAGAGGACACAGGAGACACAGTCCACAGAAACCCAGAGCAGCAATTTCAGTGAAGACAAGGCCTGGGCTTTGACACCTAAAAGCGATATTGTGGCCTGTGAGCAACAGGCCTGATTTTCAGAACTGTTCAGCACCTACAGCTCCTCCTTACATCAGTGACCCAGAAACTTGGCAACTCAGGCCACCTATTTAGGTGCATAAATCGAACTACCTTACTTCAGGCCTCCAATTTTGAACATTTTGATATAGGTGTTTAAAACTGAACAAATAAAACTGAAGACCCTCCCCCACTACCCTGCCCTCAACATCAGAGGTGGTTTTAGAAAAGTTCTACCAATCTGCATACACAAATAATATTTGCATGCATGCAAATCTAAAAGAGGTTTTATGCCCAAAATTTTGCGCACACACACAAATAAAGTTGCAAATGGAAAGGCTACTTTTGGGCTTGAACAAATCAGTTAACTTTACTTTTATTTTGAGCTCTTTTGGGCAGGAAGCCATCTTGTTCTGCATTTGTACAGCACCAACCACAGTGGTGTCCTAGTTTGAGACTGGGGCTTCCAGACACTATGGAAATACTATAAATAATAGTAATAATAATGACAACTTAGAGCTTTTAAAAGTTCTTAACCAGAGCAGCAATACTCCTAGAAATAGCCATCTCTGGAGATACGTAGCTGACAAATGGCTGCCTCGTGACAGCATGCCGCATACGTAACAAAAGAGGCATAGACAATACTGTTCAGTTACTTCTTATTTCAAGGGATTTCTTCATTACAAAGAACCACATTTATCTTCATTCTGCACCCGTCTCCTCTTACCCCATTTTTCTGTTGCTTAAATAATTGGCTTAAGCAAGAATGGATAATGAAAGTGTAATAGCTACATTATTTGTATATATTTAAATGATCTCCCATCATTTCAAGCTTCCTCCATTACTCTTATTTATTGTGTCCTTTATTGTGGGAATTCATTTGACACTTTGTCCCTGGTAGATTTTGAGCAGCATGAGAACTCTTACTATCACAGGCTATGTCTACACTACAAAGTTAATTCGAACTAACACGTTAGTTCGAATTAACTTTGATAGGCGCTACACAGGTAAACCACTAGTTCGAACTTAATTCGAACTAGCGGAGCACTTAATTCGAACTAGGTAAACCTCATTCTACGAGGACTAACGCCTAGTTAGAATTAAGTAGTTCGAATTAAGGGCTGTGTAGCCACTTAATTCGAACTAGTGGGAGGCTAGCCCTCCCCAGCTTTCCCTGGTGGCCACTTTGGGCACCACCAGGGAAACTCCTCTGCCCCCCTCCCGGCCCCAGATCCCTTAAAGGGGCACAGACTGGCTACGGTGCCCGTGCCAGGTGCAAGCCTACCAACACCCAGCCAGCAGACCCTGCACCTGGCATGGCACGAACCAGCCACCCACTGCCACCCAGCCCTCCGCCTCTTCCCGGGACCAGGCTGGTGGCTCCCGGGAGTCTGCCCAGGTCCGCAAAAGGCGGACACCCACCTCGTTTAGTGCAGAGATCGTGGACCTCATCCATGACCTCCGCACTAGGCACAGGAAAGTGGCCATCTACGGCAGGAGAGCTGCCAGCCTGGCCACCCAGGAGCAGGTTTGCATGAAAATCAGGGTGGTCCAGTGAGACCCCCGACCCTGAGCCCTGAGCTTGGAATGGCCGTACTGGGTCAGACCAAAGGTCCATCTAGCCCAGTAGCCTGTCTGCTAACAGCGGCCAACACTAGAGACCCTGGAGGGGATGGACTGAAGACAATGACCAAGCCATTTGTCTCGTGCCATCCATCTCCAGCCTTCACAAACAGAGGCCAGGAACACCATTTCTACCCCCTGGCTAATAGCACTCTAATGACCCAACCTCCATGAATTTATCTAACTTCTCTTTAAACTCTGTTCTAGTTCTAGCCTTCACAGCCTCCTGCAGCAAGGAGTTCCACAGGTTGACTATTTGCTTTGTGAAGAAGAACTTTATGTTATTAGTTTGAAGCCTGCTACCCATTCATTTCATTTGGTGTCCTCTAGTCCTTCTATTATGGGAACTAATGAAGAACTTTTCTTTATGCACCCTCTCCACACCACTCGTGCTTTTATAGACCTCTATCATATCCCCCCTCAGTCTCCTCTTTTCTAAGCTGAAAAGTTCCAGTCTCCTTAGCCTCTCTTCATATGGGACCTGTTCCAAACCCCTGATCATTTTAGTTTCCCTCCCCTCTCCCACCCTCTCTCTTCCTCTCTCCCACCTCCTTTTCCCAGTCTCCCCGAGTTTTGTTCAATAAAGAGAATTTCTATTTTTGAACACACGTGTCCTTTATTTTGTACATCAGGAAGGGGGGCTAGGGAGGGGTAAGTGGAAGGAGGTGAGGAAGGAATGGGGTACGATCCCCCGATGGGGAGGACTGGAGTGGCTCTGCGGGCTCCTCGGGGTGGAAGCTCTCCTGCAATCCCCCAGTTAACCCCCCCGGATGGCAGCCTGCGGCAAGTGCAGCCGGGCTGATGGCCGAGTGCTGTGATGTGCTGAGTGTGGGCACTCAGGGCACTCCAAGCCAGGACTGCTTTGCAAGCGGGGAACCCCTGAGAACTGTCTGTCCGGGGTGGGGGTCGGGTCCCTTTAAGCACAGCCCTTGGCTAGCCTGAGACAGCAGCTCCACACTCTAAGTCCTAAACTGATGCTCTGCCGGCACTGCTTCCGGCCATCCTTAGCCTCGGTTCAGGGTCCACTCAATGTGGACATGCTAGTTCGAATTAGCAAAATGCTAATTCGAACTTGTTTTTAGGTCTAGATGCACTAATTCGAATTAGCTTAGTTCGAATTAACTAATTCGAATTAAGTTAGTTCGAATTAGTGCTGTAGTGTAGACATACGTTTCCAAAAAGGAGGGGTAAAATCATGACTTTACTAAAGCCAATGGTTGACTTCATTTGCCATTATTTTCAATGTGTCCAAAATTTTCACTCCAGGTTTTTCATTGATGTTGAGGAAGGTGTTAGGTCACTCCAGTACCGTGAAAGGTGTCTGCTTGACAGATCTGAAATAAAGTCTTCTGTTTTGTGCACATGTAACTCTATGCCAAAATATTTTTTTTTCTGGTTAGCCCACTCTTTCTAGGCTAGAACTTCAGCCTGTGATCTAGCAGTAAAAGTCTCCATTGACTCCAGTATTGTTTATTTGTGCTTTTCAGGCATTTTTCTTTCTACTGAGTGGTCCCTGAAGGTCATTTTTCAAAGCAACTAATGAAAGCCATACAGCTAGCTCCCCAAGCACCATTTTGGAAGTCCCTTTGCACAAGTAAATCCATATAGATTTCTGAATCACGTGTCACTTTTGAAAATGTAGCTTTACTCTGCAGGGACATTCCATTAGTTTCATTATGTTTGAATGAAGCGGCAGAGGGCATGTGTTGCTATCCAAGCTAGTGGGGCAAGCATCAGGAAGAAGAGACATGCCATGAAAGTACATCTGGTTTTTCCTTTTTGAAAATGGCTTTTAGACCAAGTTGTTATGAAATATTGTTGCTCCATTATTTAAGATCCTTTTAAGGAGCAGTCTTTTTCCACATCCCCACCTCAGAAATGTTAATCTTATCACAGGTATCAATCGCTTGGGTAAAGAAGAGGAACTGCTACTTAAAAGGATTTTAAATAATGTCAGTAAGAAATATAGCAGCTTTTTTCCTCAAATGAAACTACTAGCCAAGAGTATACTAAACAGGGGGATCTTTTCAAAAGGTCTTTAAATAATGTGACTATGCTTCTTGGCAACACTCTTCAAAGCCATTTAAAAAGCAGCTCTGCTCTGGACAGCTTGACAGCTCAGCTTGTGTGTGACTGTAACTCACAGCTTGTGTGTGACTGTAACCCAGAGAGGCTGAAGAAGAACTTGTGAATGGTGTTCGCTCATCACCATTTGGGAGCTGGTTGAATCTGGGAGCACTGTGACTATGTAGCTTTATGTCTTCATGAGTGGGGAATGGTTATTTAGCCACGCACCATATAAGTTGAGTCACTCCCCGGTGGCGATGAGATGGTATCTTCTGCCTTCAGAAGCTTATATGAGTTTGAGTCGGTCTACATTGCAGAGGTTTGTGAAACCACATGCATGGTTTGGGATTTTGGTTCAGATTTGACAAACATTTAGCCAAGCTTCAAGAGAGGATTTCTTTTAAAAAATTGGGTCATTCAAGCTTAGAACTCAAACTGAAGTAAAACTCATGGTGCCGATTCCTCCCTAAGAACATAAAGGTTTCAGCAAACCTCTGTGAACCAGAACTGCACAATGCCATGGAGCTTTAGCTACTCAGGGCAGGTCTACACTGCAATTAAAAACCCGTGGCTGGCCCGTATGATCTGACTTGGGTTCCTGGGGCTTGGAGTAGGGTGCTGCAGTGTAATCTGTGGGACTCTCCCACACTGTGTGATCCCAGTGCCTACATTCTAGTCTGAGCCTGAATGTCTACACTGCAAATAAACAGTTCCTGAGCCCTGAAAGCCCGAGCCAGCTGACAAGGGCCAGCCACAGATGTTTCATTGTAGTGTAGATTTACCCTCAGATCAGGGCCAGAATTTGGCTCCATGCATGTTTCTTAGCTAGATACCATGCATGCCTTAAAGTACTGTCATTTTGAACTTATCATATGCAGAGTGTTGGCCCATCAGTAGGCCAGATTATCCCAGCCCAAGTGCACCCCACAACAGAGTATAAGGGCATCTGTAAAGATAACAAAGTACACAACAGTCAGCACAATAATACACTCCCTCTTCTTTCTGAACACAGTCCAGTGAGGAAGGCATTGCATCAGCTGTGCACAATCAATGATTGCAGTGAGGATAAGGGCTGTGGGCTGAATAAACAGAGATGGGTGGTTGAAAAGAGCTTCTCTGAAGGCCTCAGACCAAACCTATGTAATCACAATGATTAAAGGAAGTCACAGTGTCAAACTGCCACAGCCTTTTTTAAGCTACCATAAACCTGAGCTGACAGTTGTGTATTTTGTGATCTGGTGAATCTCACCCAGCTCTGGTCTACACTAGGACTTTATTTCGAAATAATGCCCCCGTCCAAGATAGAATTTATAAGCGAAGCGTCCACACAACCAAGCCTGTTATTTCAAACTAACAGGTCGCTTAATTTGAAATCTGTACTCCTGCTTTTCATCCAGAATAACACTAATTCTTCTTCGAGTGATTGCTCATG
Source organism: Pelodiscus sinensis (assembly GCF_049634645.1). Classification (NCBI taxonomy): domain Eukaryota; kingdom Metazoa; phylum Chordata; order Testudines; family Trionychidae; genus Pelodiscus; species Pelodiscus sinensis. The sequence goes on from NC_134715.1 coordinate 12,356,450, forward strand.
TGCATTCCAATATACCTGTGTGCGCACAGTGTGCATGCGTCGTCGGACACTTTTCCCTCAGCAGTACCCTTAGGGCCAGCAGGGAGCCCCCTGGAATGGCGCCGACATATCAGCCCATATATACCCCTGCTAACCCCCTCACCCACTCAGTTCCTTCTTACCGCCGTGACGGTCATTGGAACAACCCTCAGCACATCTTCGAGTCATTCTCTTCACTGTTCTTTTCTTGTCAGCAGGGCTGGCCTGAGGTATTCTGGAGCCCCAGGCACGAGCACGTGACGCCGCCCCCAAGCGCATGGCACATGCGTGGGCCCGCCCGTGGGGAGCAGGCCCACCGCCTAGGGTGCGCAGGCCCGCCCCTGGGGCGTACTGCGCATGTGCGGCCCGGCTACAGTCACTGGCGCGCAGCCCAGGGCCTGCCCCCAGGGCACATGGCGCATGCGCGGCCCAGTCCGGCTTGGCCATAGCTACTGGCACGTGCGCTGAGCTGTGTAGGGCCCCGCGTCCGTGGGGGAAGGGCATTGCTGGCCGGTGCCGCGGGCAGGTTGGCGCTGCGGGAGCTGGGCATGCAGCGCCTGATGGCAGCTGTAAGGGACGCTGCGTGCCCCTTAGAGCTGCTATCAGGCGCCTCTCATTGGTTGGAGCCCTGGGCAGCTGCCCAGTTCACCCATGCCTCCATCCGGCCCTGCTTGTCAGCAGTCTTCTGTTAAGTACCTGTTAATTTAGTTAAAGACTTTCATTTGTAGTTTTCTTTTTACCCTGCTGTGGCGTGCAAGGCTTTAAGCCCTGCAAGAAGTGCAACAAGTCTAGAACGGGTTGTTGACCCACACTTATCGTGTTTGAAGTGCCTGGGAGAATCGCACATTACAGACGCGTGCAAGATTTGTAAGGCGTTTAAGCCCAGGACCAAACGAGAGCATGCGTAGCGGCTCAAGGCACTCCTGATGGAGGTGGCTCTCCGGCCAGCACCAGCTCCGGCACTGGCACCGGACTCAGCGCCAAGCTCCAACAGCGCACCGGCCTCGGTATGTGACAGCTCCGCACACCGTGCCTCCCCAGTACCGCACAGGGCCAGACGTCGCTCCCAGTTGCCAGTACTGATATGGAAGAGGAGGCCTAACACAGGTTGGTCACTGCCCAGGCACGTGCCCTCCGTGTGCTCTACAGTGTGGCACGCAGCACCAGCCAGTCCAGAGCCCTGGCCTTCTAGGTTGGGTGACTGCTCTTCCCACCGGAGGGATGTGAGTCCTTCAGAGGACCTCCCGGACCCGTCCAGCCCAGAGCCTTTAGAGGCAGCAAGGGTCCTTATAGACTCTTCTCCCTCCCCACTGCCAACTCCGGCACTCTCAAGACGGCACGGGGATGCCTAGTACCGCTCCCCTCCTAGGGTGCCAGGCAAAACAGTGCACAAGGTGCGGCAAAGCCATGTGGCACATGCGGCACCTCCCCCGGCACCGGCTACTGTCAAGCCAGTGCTGATGCCACCGGCACCAGCAACGGATCCGGCACCGGACGTGATGCAGATTACCCACCCGGCACCGCTACCGGCCCCTGATACCACGGCACCTACCGTCAGGGATCCTGTCTCGGCCATGCTGCCTCCTCCGCCTCGGCACCGTGGCAAGCTGGAAGCCATGTCTCGGCACGCCGCAGGACAATCAACATCGGCATCGGCATCACCATGGACCGCCTCGGAGTACTCCTCCGATTCTGACGCGGCTTCTGCATGGTCTTCACGAGGCTCAGTCCCATTCCTGACATCGCTCCCACTCCCGGCACCGGTCCCGGCACTGTACTTCTCCACATCGGTACCAGCAACAGTGGGCTTAGCTGATCCCCGTACTGGTGGTCCAGCAGACGTGGCTGCCCCAGCCATCCGGACAGTGGCCTTTTTGGTCCCCCTGAGCCTACCATCAGGGCCAGGGTGTGAATCCTCCTAGACCGGCTTCTGTCACATCAGGTCCACAAGTCCCTCCACTGGTGACTCCTTTGGTCTAGTCCCCGACGTCGGCCCACTCGCTACCTCCAGGCCAGTTATTCCCAGGCCCAAGGGAGAGCGCAGCTCCAGTTAGCCAATCTCTCCCCCCTCCTTCCATGGCCACTTTGGACGATCCAAGCCATACAGACTCCCCTGTGGGTGATATGGCAAAGAGGTCGTCGTCCTCCTTCCCTGACGAGGCTCTGGCCGACTCTGCACCCTCCATGCTCTCCATGGATGCCAGGGCCCTCCAAGACCTCCTCTGCCCTCAAATTCTGGGAGTCCAGGTGGACAAGGTCTCTGAGGACTCATACCCAGCCGTCGACATCTTGCACGCAGACAGTCCCTCCAGGGTGGCATTGCCGATCAACAAGACAGTAGCCAAGATCTCGGCAGCCTTGTGGCAAACCCCAGTGTCCATCCCGCCCACCGATAACTGGGCAGAACAGAGGTATTTTGTCCCCCAGGAGGGTAATGAACACCTCTTCTCCCACCCTCCCCCTTTACTAGTTCAGGCAGTCAACCAGAGCAAGAGGCAGGGACAGCCCATGGCCACTCCTAAGAACAGGGAGGCTAAAAAGACCGACTTACTGGGTCGAAAATTCTACGCATCCGGTGAGGAGACTCCTGAACTGCCCCTTTTAATGCCTGAACACACATTCCATGACCATGTGGCATCTGACCAGCCTGGTGTTGAACTCTTCCTTGCTGGGGTCCATGCTGCCCGCATAGGGCTTCATGAGCCAGGGGAGCAAGAGGTGGGCTGTGTTGCCCAGGATCACTATGGATATGTCCATCTCTCTGACTCTTATGGCGAGGTCTGGGAAAAAGAGCCAGCGTGCATCTTTTGGAAGAGGCAGAAGTTCCGGAAGATGAGGCATTGTGTGCATTTCCCAACTATCTGATGTTGATGTTGGTGAAGTGACCATTGTGATCCGTGAGGGCCTGCAGCACCATGGAGAAGTCCCCCTTCCTGTTGATAAAGTCTGAGGCCTGGTGGTCAGGCACCAGGATGGGGATATGCATTCCATCTGTGGCCCCTTCACAGTTGGGGAGGCCCATATCAGCAAAGCCATTGACAATGGTGTCCACGTGGCCAGGAGTGACAACCCTCCGTAGCACATGTGTTTGTTGCCTTTGGCTACCTGAGCAAGGGTGGCCCCAACTGCGGAATTCCCCACACCAAACTGGTTTCCGAAGGAGTGGTAGCTGCCCAGTGTGACGAGCTTCCACAGGGCGATGGCCACGTGCTTTTGCACGGGGATGGCGGGTCTCATGCTGGTGTCCTGTCACTTGAGGGCAGGGGTGAATCACTCACAGAGTTCCAAGAAGGTTCCTGTCCAGTCGCCATTTTAAATTCTACTAGTCCAAAGTAACTGCCCGCGGCTACACGTGGCAGTGAAACGGCAATTCGAACTAAGTCCTTAGTTTGAATTGACTGTTACGCCTCATTCCATGAGGAGTCACATTCCATGAGGAGTAACAATTAATTCAAACTAAGGACTTAGTTCGAATTGCCGTTTCACTGCCGCGTGTAGCCGCGGGCAGTTACTTCGGACTAGTGGAATTTAAAAATGGCGACTGGGCGGGAAGATGCAAATAAAGCCCAGGATATTTAAATCCCAGGCTTCATTTGCAACTTCAAATGCCTACATTAGCCTCCCTAGTTCGAACTAGGGGGCTAGTATAGACATACCCTCTAAGTCTGAGGCAGGTTCCCTTCAAGATGAGCTTGCTATTTTGGACTAATTCTAACTTATTTCAAGGCTTCCCCATAGTGAAGACAGGCTAATTTTGAAGTTGATAAATAGGAAGTTATTAAGTCAAATTTAGTCTTTTCAAAATCGTGTCCTAGTATAGACATGGCCCCAGTGATTCCAGCATCCAGCCCACCGTAACTTCTTGTTAAGCTGGAGTGGATCTTTAGAATAAAGAATAATGTCTTACCTGTCATGTTGTCTTGGTATGCACAATGTCTTCAATAAGTACTGTCCCTATTTAGAGACCATTGAATAATTCTTACTTGGCTTTGGGAAACAGAGATATATAGGGCCAAGTGCCAGTCCTTGTACAATCCCCATTGAATTGTTGACCTTCTAGTAGAACATTGGCAACTGGACAAACACCAATGCTAGCAGCAAGGAAGCAGAAGAACTTAGGAACATGATTAAATATGTCAACTGTGTATTTTTCATTAATTTATTTGCTTGTTTGTTAGTAACTCTCAGCCCATTATGCGTCCTGATCGATCATTATTGTTTTTGTAGTTGTTAATTTTTAATGAGCTGAAACAGAAAGAGCTCTTGTTCATCACTCACATGACCAGATTATGAGACAATTTTTCCATCTACTCTCAATTATTTCAGGAGAGTTTGGCAAACATCCCATAACCAAGGATCCAAGGACAACTTAATATTTCATCTTTCAACTGCACTACTTCTCATTAAGATGCAAAAAGAGTAGTGTAAAGTCTGAGGTTGGGGTGTAATATTCTGTTCTCTTATTTCTAAATTCATAAATTCCTAGATTCTGAGATCAGAAGGGATCGTTATGATCAGACCTCCTGCATAACACAGACTATAATAGTGTAACATTTAAACTTGTTTTGCTGACTAGACTTTTATGCAGATTAGTAACAATTCAAATGGCCGAAAACTACAGAGATTATATCAGACCATGTGGTGCCACTAAGCCCACCTTTTAAGGAAGGTTACTCCTATCCTATAATGGCTTGAGAGATAGAGATTTGAAGATGTGACTATTGCAGACAGCAATTCAATTGCTCCATGTTTGATAAGATTTACACTCTGAAACCTGATTTCAGTTGCAGATATATATTATGTTTCTCTGTAGACAAAGATCATTTAAGTACTTTCAATCTGGATCACTTTTATTTTTAGAATCAACTGAGATAAAGCTACCTCCATGACATAACACAGTGGTACGTCTAGACTGGCCCCTTCTCCGGAAGAGGCATGCTAATTTCTAACTTTGAAATAGGGAAATCCGCGGGGGATTTAAATATCCCCCCGCGGGATTTAAATAAACATGGCCGCCGCTTTTTTTCCGGCTTGGGGAAAAGCCAGAAAAGAGCGTCCAGACTGGCGCAATCCTCCGGAATAAAGCCCTATTTCGGAGGATCTCTTATTCCTACTTGCGAGATCCTCTGGAATAGGGCTTTATTCCGGAGGATCGCGCCAGTCTGGACACTCTTTTCTGGCTTTTCCCCAAGCTGGAAAAAAAGCGGCGGCCATGTTTATTTAAATCCCACGGGGGATATTTAAATCCCCCGCGGATTTCCCTATTCCAAAGTTAGAAATTAGCATGCCTCTTCCGGAGAAGGGGCCAGTCTAGACGTAGCCAGTGTGTGTGATTCACCATGTCAAATCAGCCAACTTGGGGTATGTCTAGACTGCGGCACTATTTTGGAAGATATCCTGTATCCCGAAATAGTATTTGCCGCATCTTTATAGCATGCCCGTTATTTTGAAATGCAATCAAAATAACGGGTGTGTTATTCTGACGTCCTGATAACCTCGTTCCATGAGTATTAAGGAACTTTTCAAAATAGACTATCTCAAAATAAGTTCCAAATAAGTTATGCCATTTGCGTAGCTCAAATTGCATAGCTTATTTCGAGCTAGCAGTGTGGATGCACCCTTAGTGAGAAAGGGAATGTCCTTGCAGATTGGTTAGAGGAGCAAATGTTATGCTTAAAGGTGCAGCTCACAGAAAACAGCCTCACAGGCACATAACAATATACTGTACATTAGAGCTTAAGGATTCATCTGAATAGCTGAAAAATCATTGTTAGATATTACTTATGTCCCATGGCATATTGTTGAGGTATGTTGAGTGTCTCTGGTGAAAGGATCCTGCCTCAGCAGCTGTTTTAAACTAAGATAAAAAGGAAAAGCCATATGAGACTCAGGCTGAGTAGCTGTCTCTGTGATACCAGGCTTATAGATGATGGTTGTGGTTTCATAGCCTTTTGCTTGTATTATAATTTTGGATGAGTGTTCAGCAGTTAAGTATAGACCCACCACATAAAAATCACAAATTGTTTCTCGGTGATTAACATATCAGTTTGAAATGTTCCAAATGCTGCTGTCTTGCCTGATAAAAAGAATAATATATTGCATGTGAAAGTGGCTCGTTGGGAAGGGGGAACAAGAAGGTAAGCCCAACCTCAGTTTTCTGAGAACCAAAGAGCTTTCAGAAAAGGTTTTTTTTTCACCCCCTTCCAGATGTTTGTGAGCCAGATGCTTGTCACTGACTTGCCAAACTTTGTTTTACTCCAGTGCTTTGAGGGCTGCCTAGGATAGAAGAACAGAACAGATTGCACCAATGAACTAGAACATAAACACTTTGCAGGCTAAGAAGACATTCTGGTAAGAGAGCCTCTTCAAATCAATCGACAGAGCAGGGGGGAAGGGCTTCAAGATCCTCACAGAGTACAAAATCCTGTAGCAGAATAACACAATTCTTGTCCAGCCACTTTTCAAATCCATACCTTGCATGGAGCTAGCCTTTGCATACTCTTTTCTCCTGCTTTAGAACTCAACACATGCCTTCTTACTCCACTGATGAGCAGAGCCGGTGGTATGTTCTCTTTCTGTGCACATACAAAACCACTGTCTCTCAGAGACAGATCAGCAGTAAGTCATGTAATGAATCACACATGTCAAACCTAACATGGAGTATGGACAGATATTCACAAAGATATTCACACATGCATGTGTTCAGATATGCACATTAAGTAAAATACAGTAATAAAATGGAGTTTGTCAGAATCATAGAACACTAGAACTGGAAGGGACCTCGAGAGGTCATTGAGTCCAGTCTCCTGCCCTCATGGCAGGACCCAGTACCATCTAGAACGTTCCTGGGCCCCACGGCACTCTCATCCGCCCCTGTTTCTGCAGTACTCCTTCCTAGACAGTCGCTTCCCATTCTGTATGTGTGAGAACTATATTAAGTATTAGATTCTGTCTGACACATAATGAGACATATTGGATCTTCTAAACTGCAAACAAATAAACAAACAAACAGACAGCAATGAGTCTCTGGGTCTACAGACTTGACCTCACAGGTTTTATGCTTACAGCATCAAACCCAGCAGTGCTAGAGGTTCATCTCTGAAACCTGGGCTAGGAGGCCAAAAATGGACACAATACTCCAGATGTGGCCTCATCAGTGCTGATTAGAGGGGAATAATCACTTTCCTCAATCTGTTGGAAATGCTTCTACTAAGGCAGCCCAATATGCCATTAACCTTCTTGGCAGCAATGGCACATTGTTGACTCATATCCAACTTCTCATCCACTGTAATCTACAGGTCCTTTTCTGCAGAGCTGCTTAGCTTGTCAGTTCCCAGCCATTCGTCCTAACTGTAGGACTCTGCACTTATCCCTGTTGAACCTCAGCAGATTTCTCTTGGCCCAATCCTCCAATTTGTCTAGGTCACTTCGGACCCTAGCCCTATACCCTAGCATATCTATCTCTCCCTCTAGCTTAGATTCATCCACAAACTTGCTGAGGGTGAAAACCTGCCCCTTATCCAGACCAGATAATTAATGAAGATGTTGAACAAAACCAGCCCCTGGACTAACCCCTGGGGAACTGCTTGATACCGGCTGCCAATTAGACATTGCGCTGTTGATCGCTACTCATTGATCTGAAAAATTGAGCCAGCTTTCTATCCACCTTATATTCCATTCATGCAGGCCATGCTTTTTTAATTTGCCAGCAAAAATACTTTGCTTAAGTCAAGGTATATCACGTCCACTGCTTTCCCTATATCCATAGAGCCAGTTATATCATCATAGAAGGCAATCAGGTTGGTCAGGCATGACTTGTCTTTGGTGAATACTTGTTGACTATTCCTGATCACCTTCCTCTCCTCCAAATGTTTTAAAATTAATTCCTTGAGGACCTGCTCTGTGATTTTTCCAGGGACTGAGGTGAGGCTGACCAGTCTGTAGTTCCCCGGATCCTCCTTCTTCCCCTTTCTAAAGTTGGACACTACATTTGCCCTTTTCCAATCGTCCAAGACCTCCCCTGATCGCCAAGAGTTTTCAAAGATCAATTACGCAGCTATTACATTAGCTCTGCAATTACATCAGCCAGCTCTCTCATCACACTTGGATGCATTAGATCCAGCCCCAGGGAATTGTGCATGTCCAGCTTTTCTAAATAGTCCTTAACCTGTTCTTTCAGTACTGAGGGCTGCCTACCTCCTCCACATACTGTGCTGCCCAGTCAGCAGTCTGGGAGCTGACCTCATCTGTGAAGACTGAGACAAAAAAGCTTTGAGAACTTCAGCTTTTCCCACATGATCTGTCATGAGGTTGCCTTCCCCATTCAGTAAGGGTACATCTACATTGCACTCTTATTTCAAAATAGCATGTCTACATTGCAGGGAAGCCTCAAAATGAGTCCGAGGCAGGCTTCCCTAATATAGATGTACTATCTCGATTTGGAACCACAGGAGGCACTGGGGAGGAAAAACTTAGAATGGCCCTGGTGAGGGGCTATTTCAAAATAGCAGCAGTGGAGCGTCTACACACGCCTTATTTCAAAATAGCTATTTCGGAATAGGTGTTATTCCTCATAGAATGAGGTTTACAGATTTCAGAATAAGCCGTCCATTATTTTGAAATTATTTTGAAATAACAGAATGGCTGTACAAATGCTCGCATTGTTATTTTGAAATAATGCTAGTTATCTCGAAATAACAGTGCAGTGTAGATGCACCCTAAGGGTCCCACTCTTCCTGACTTTCTTGTTTCTAACAGACCTGTAGAAACCCTTGTTGTTATCCTTCACATCCCATATTAGATGCATTTCCAACTGCACTTTGGCCTTCCTGATTACACCCCTGTGCATGCTCAAGCAATGTTTTTATACTCCTCCCTAGTCATCTGTCCATGTTTTCCATTTAAGCACGGAGCTCAGTTAGCCTCAGGCAGCAGCCCCACACATTAAGTCCTAACCTGATGCCCTGCTGGCACCGGTTCCGGCCAGCCTTAACTTCGGTTCAGGGTCTGCTCGATGTGGATGCGCTATTTCGAAATAGCATTTTTCTATTAAACAAATTAACTATTTCGAATTAAGTTAACTCGAATTAATGCTGTAGTTTAGACATACCCCAAGGGAAGTTGTTCCAGGAACAAGGATTTCTAGGATTCATTTGGATCCACCTAATGAAGAGAGGGTAGAATAGCTTCACAGGCACGCTTGCTAACCTACTGAGAAAGGCTTTAAACTAAGTTCTCCAGGGGATAGCTACCTAAACCATAATTCAGTGGTCTCTCCTTTTCTTTCAACAGGAAAGATGCATGAAAATGCAACTTTCACCTCAAACTCCTTTATCCTTCTTCCCAGAACCATGTAGTCTGCAGTGACCCGTGCTCAAGGTTATTCTTGGCAATATCATTGGTGCCTACGTGGAGAAGTAGGAAGTGGAGAAGTGGAGAAAGTAGGATGGCTTGATCAACCTTAGTAACAGAGATGCAGCTGTGTTAGTCTGGTCTTGCTGAAACAAAAGACAGGACTATGCAGCACTGTAAAGACTAACAAGATGGTTAATTAGGTGATGAGCTTTCATGGGCCAGACCCACTTCCTTAGATCAAATTGTTGAAGAAAATTGACATGACCATATATACCAAAGGGATACAATCAAAAAAGTGAACATTTTGGAGGGGGTCTATTGCTTGGTGTCACACGTCTCTGCAGATCCAAATGTGTGCAGAAGATGGAGAGGAAAAATAGAAGAACAGAAACCCCATCCAAACTTTTTCAAGCCAAAGTCTGATTAAACACTGAGGAAAAATGTTGCAGTTCAAGTCAATTGTCCTCGCTGTACATTAATGCCAGTACCCAAGTTGCTGTCTATGCCAAGTTTTGTTTCTTTTTTATTAGCCTGTTCAACTCAGCTTAGTTCAGAATTGTTTTTTCTTCTGGTGTTTTTGAGTCAGTCCTTCCCATCCTCTAACCCGCCTGTGGATCAAGTCACTGTTTCAATATTGGTCTGTTAATATTTTCATGAAGAGTGGTGTGCAATGATAATTTGTTCTGTGAAACCCATAATGACTTTTAATTGTGGCTCCCAATATCATACACTGTCACTTAAATCTCAATGCCTGTCACTTCCTTGTTCTAGCCCTGAAAAAATACAGCTTCTCTCCCTTCAAACAGCTGCATTAGCACATTGTTTATGCCTGCCTAGAATGGGCTAAGGAGTCAGAAAATGCTGGCTTCTGGAATTATCTGCTGTGACTTAGCCAAGGTGAAGAAACATAACAAATTTCTTACTATTATTCCCATGCGCTAAATATAAAAGATGTACTACCATTTTAAATGTTCCAAAATGTATGTTTGTTTGTTTGCTTGCTTGCTTGCTTGCTTGCTTGTTTTTAAAGTACTCTAGTATGTGGCTCAGGTTCTATTTTTTAGAATGAAATAAAACATGGTCTAAGAAATTTCGAGTGTTGTTGCATTCATATCCAAGTGCAAAACCCTGGCCCTACTGAAGCCAGGAGTTTTAATTTTGAGTTCAGTGGAGTTAGGGTGTCATCCCTGGAACATTTAAGTAACTTTTTAAAACCAGTTTGTAGACGATAAAGACAAAAGTTACCTAGAGGATCACCCCAATAAGATAGCAAATAATGTTAGTGACATTATTATTCAAGAAATGTACTACAAATAAAAGCACCTGAACACTCAGCTAATTTCCAAATTTCAATATAAGTCACTTATATAAGCTGCCTAGTCACATGCTTACAAGTGTACGGTTAAATCAGAAAAATACCCAAACCAGGACATAGTTACTGTTCTACTTCTTTGTCTGGTTGATGTACATTCAAATGGTTAAGCCAGATAATTGCATCAGGAGTAGCAGAGTGCATTGCTGTGATGCAACCTTCTACTTGTGAATCATACACTGTCATATGTTCTGAGGTCTGTTCTGGGTGACCACAGTTGAACACTGGGAGTCTTAACTTTTCCTTTGTGCCGCAAGTATCCCCCTCTGCCATGGTTTGTGTAGATGCGATTTTGAGTTGTTCAGGAGCCTTGTGGGAGATTGAAGCCAAGGATGTTCTGCATGGGTCCTTTATGAGGTGTCAGCTCCATTTGGCTTTCCCAGCTTCATAAGAGTTGAAGTGGCATTAGTGAAGATGAAATGCTTGGGTACAAGGGCTTGTGCAACTTGGAGCAGAGTTTAGGAATGTTGTTAAATTCCTCTTAATGAGATGTTCATTTTCCATGATTCTCTGGAATTCCCAACGTTTTGTGGCATCCCAGTGAATGGATGACCACAATGGCAGCCAAGGTGTTGGGGTCGACTAAAGGGTTCCAGTGATGCACCACATTGTAGTGTTCCATTGGACATCAAGTTGAATGTGGCTACTTCCGGTCCATGCCATTTCAAAGAACACTGACTTGACCCCATTCCAACCTTTCTCAGAGTGAAGATGGATCCCATGCTAATCTACCACAACCATGTGGAGAAAGTAGCTGCCAACAAAGGTCAAACTGGTCAAGAAACTGGCAAGCACAAGCTGACTAGTATCAGCTCAGTGTTATAGACATTAGCAACATCACTTGTGTACTCTGTAGCCAAGTACTTTGAAATGGTATGGACAGGAAGTAGCCACACATGACTTGTTGCTTTACTCTGCTTATTTAAGACTAAGATTATTGATGAAAGTTAGGTATAGGCTAGCAAAAAGCTTTGAAAAATGAATACATTTTCAAGGAGGTGTTCATGAACAATTCACAAATTGAAGAACAAAGCTCACTGAATAAATTGGCTGCAATGAATAAATCAAGCAGTTCTCATGTAGACACTGTAGAGGGTGTTTTGCCTTATGAATCGGCACTAAGAAAAGTGGGACTATTTTGAAAGGAGCATTTTCCCTTTATTCTGAAAGAAAAATAGAGTTTGATAAAAGAGTCATGAACACCTGACTTCCAAAGGTAGAGAGAAGAGAAGTCAACATGTGTGAAAGTGAGGAGCTGTTTTCAGAAGATCCATCATAGTGGCTTGAATTCTCATTGGCACCAAAACCCCTTTATATGGCCATATGGCATAAAGAAGCCTTAATATACATGGAAACCTGCCCTACTTGTACCATTGGTTGAGTCAGCAATTGGAACTTGGGACCTCTGGATCTTAAAACATAAGTCTTAAAATGTACAACTTGAGCTAAATGTCCAGTCCTGTAATTTAGAAGCAGTAGCAGATTCAAACCATTGCATGATTCAGTAAGTGGAGTGTGACAGAAACACAACTAGCCAGGGCATATTAATGTGTGATTAGCTAGCACTGCTGTTAACCAGGCAAGAATGCCCACAGCAAAGGAATAAGAAAAGAATAGACATGACAGGAAACTGCAAGTTTGTGACTTTGTTCCATTTACTGCTTTGGTTTTTCTAAACTGAAGTTGAAAGTTAAAATTGTTCATGTTAATAGTTATGAATAATAACACAAGGGAATATACAGTAGGATTTTCATTTGAGCCTAAAGGAGTTGGACTCTCAAAACCCATTGAACTATAAACAGAGCTGAGTACCTGATTCCCATAAGTTTCTTTGAAAATCTCAGCCTTAGTCTTGCAAATAAGTGTCTTTCTGGAATACTGGCATTCATGAAAGTCACTGATCTGTACAGGCTAGGAGGTTTTGTTGTTTTGTTTTTCAAACTGTGCTTATACCCTGATTGGTTTCATCCTCCTTGCTTAATTTTTACCACAATTATTAATTGTCATCATTGCACAGAGAATGCTGTCAACACAGCTGTTTGGACAAGCTGCTGTCAGATTCTTCTGTGTCCTTATTATGCAAGAATAAAACCTTCTTCCTCCATTGAGTATCAAAGACACACTTTTGGTCAATATGTCATCCAGAACAAAGTGACTCAGACAGCTGTTGACTATCGGAGAACCCCAGTAGAGCCTGTATGCCTTATTAAAAATGGTATATCTTCACTATATCCCTAATGCAATCACTTTTGTGCATGCCCACTTACAGTACGAGGCACTTGCATTTTGTAGTTTACTGTACTGTGCGGGCCTTTGATTTTGCTGAAAATATTATAGTTTATATTACTGGGGATGAAAATAGGAAAGGGCAAAAGGGATGTATTACATTGTGAGGTGCTATTGTACTTAAAAATCAAGATGATATCTAAACTATAATTACATTGCAGTCTGCTTTATGTGGAGGTGGTTTCTACACATGATGGCAGAAGGTGAAAAGTGTTGACTTTCCCATTACCAGCCACCTTCATCTTTCCCTCTCTTTTGCAGAGACTTGGATTTCATGTCAACACTCCACCTTCATCTTTACCAACTCGTAGCAATTGAGGTAACCTGCTGAAGGCAGGTCTTTGTCCAATTAGTCTTGTGGGACAGGTAAGAAGGTCCTGTATGAGACCTTTTTATTCTTCTTGTGAGCCACATTGTGTCTGGCTGCTGCACAAATGTGCAAGAGAATGAGAGGATACAAGAGGCCTCCCCCTTTTGCTGCCTATACAGTTAATGGACACAGTTGCAGTTGCTGCTGGTTAGTGGAGGTTTAGCACTAAGAGCTGAAGGAGAGTAGGAATGGGCATGCTCTTCAGCATGTTCAGGAGCTCCAGAATGGATTATTCATCCCACTCCACCCACAGGGCATAATTCCTGCAGGCCACCCCTCTTGGGCAACATGGCTCTGCACCTTCCTGTATGTGGGTCAGTAACTGAAGGTCATCACTGTAACAACAATTGCATAGTAAGTGTTATATGGCTTCTTCTTGAAATTTGTTTGCTATAAGTTTGGGTGGAAGCCAATGGAGGTGGTAGCAGGAGATGGACCCTTTTATCTTTAGACCATCAGTTCAGATTCAATGTGGAAAATTCTTTCCATTGGATGGCTAGTTCATATATCAATGTGAGAAATTAGTCTGTACTCTGAGTCTAGGCCCCAGCAGATAAGTGACTACAAGTGTCATTAACAAGCAGCATTCACTGAGAAATCCAGGATCCAGTGGGCAAAAAAGTTTGCTCTTCTCCCTGGGGCGGAGTGGAGCAAAGCCTCCAGCAGGGGACGTCGGGGTCTAGTCCACCCCGTCACAGGGTCTTTTTTTAAAATTGATGGACGCATAGAAACAAAACCTTTATAAAAAACTTAAAATGTTTTAATTTTTAAGAAATGTGGGGGGAGGGGAGTTTGAGGAGAGGGGTGTGGGATGGCAAGCAGTCACAGAAGACCCTTTGGGATTATATCCAGGTGTGCTGATCATGCCACTGATCCCGCCTTCTTGCTCTCTGGGGCTCCCCACCACCCTGTCCTGCTGGTCCAGATCCTCTGGTCTCCCCTAGACAAGGCACAGAGTTCAGGTTACTGCCCCCTGAAGAGCAATGCAGACACTGAAGCACTTCAGCCCTGGGAGAATGCAGTTCTAGGGTATAGCACCCAGGAAATCAACCCCTGAAGGGGAGCAAAACCCCAGATAAATCAGTCTTTCACTATGTAAAAGTTTTACACATAAAAGCTCATTCCGTTAAGCCCCCTTTATCAATGAAAGAGGAATATGCACACTGGGGGTGTGTCTAGGCTCCATGGCTCCATCGACAGAGCCATGTAGATGAGTTTATTAGACATAGGAAAATGAAGTGGCAATTTAAATAATCACTGCTTCATTTACATCAAAATGGCCACCACGCTGTGCCAATCAGCTGTTTGGCGGCACAGCGGGGCAGTCTGGACGCGCCGTGGTTGACAAGGGAAGCTTTTGTTGACCACTCCGGTAAACCTCATTTCACGAGGCATAAGGGATCGGTCAACAAAGGCGTTCCCTGTCGACCGATCTGTGTCTTGACTGCTGCGTTGTGCCAACGATTAGCTGAGCTGGCACAGCGTGGCGGCCATTTTTATTTTAATGAAGCCGGGGATATTTAAATCCCTGCTTCATTGACTATGTCGCGTAGTCTAATTTACATGCCTCTGGCGACAGAGGCATGTAGTCTAGACATATCCTGTATGACCATTTGTTCTCTGGCTCCCCGCCAACAGCTTTGCTAGCTACCTAAGTTTAACCCCTTGGTCACTGAGTTTTGGTCATCACTCCCATCCAATAAGGCACAGGCGAAAACCTAGGTTTCTCTGGCAAAATTGCTGCCTCCAGCACTGAGCTCATCTAGGGAGAGTATAGGTGACAAGTCTAGCTACAAGAGCTTTCCCAGTTCCTTCCAGAGCAAAAAAGATCACAGTTTACCAGTATAATTCAAGAGGGACACACCATTGCCTGCACCACTTTACAGTCTGCAATGGATGTGGTGGACATTGTGGCTCGCACCATGGCAACTACCATCATCATGAGCAGAGCCTCCTGGCTCTAAGCATCAGGCATAAATAGGGAACTGCAGAACGAGGTGGAGGATTTCCCCTTTGATAAAACCAATCTTTTTGCAGCCAAAACTGACAAAGTCCTACAATCCATGAAGGACTCTCGAACCACATTATGAACCACATTACAACACTTTTTACGCTTTATAGTCGGTAATCAACATTATCAATACCACATCCTTCCATTCAGCCTTTCGACAGCTCTGAGAGTTTTTTCAAAGACTCTGGCTGTAGTAACTGCACACCTCCACCATCAAGGAGTATTAATAGTCCCATATCTCAACAACTGCCTCATAAAGGGCACTTTGTTTCAGGAAACCCAGTGTATGGTCAACATAATCATCTGTCTGCTGCTTGACTTCAGGTTTCACATAAATTACCAAAAATCCACACTCGAGCCTATACAAACTCCAGAGTTTATAGGAGCTCACCTCAACACTACTATGGCCATAGCAATGCTACCCAGACACAGATTCAAGGCCTAAAAGCCTTCAAGACCTAATAGCCCCGGCCCGCACATCTCTAACTAACAAGGTGCACAAATGTCTGAAAATTCTGGGTCATACGGCAGCAACACCATATGTGGTGAGACTGGCCAGACTGCACTTGAGATTCTTACAAGTGCGGCTTACTGTGGTCTATATTCTTTCCAGGGACTCCCTGCTCAAAGCTGTCACCATGCCACCTCAAGTCCTCACTTTCCTATTCTGGTGGACAGAGCCTCACAATATGCTACAGGGCATGCCCTTCCAACAACCCGCTCCCATGGTTACCATAATGACAGACGCATCTCTCATGGGGTGGGGAGCCTATCTTGGACCCCCAAGACAAGACAAGTGGTCCTGCAATGAACAAACACTCCACATCAACTTGCTAGACCTCAGAGCAGTCTGTTATGCATGCTGCTATTTCCTACTGTATATAGCACACTAGACAATCAACATCATAACAGACAATGCCACATGTATGTACTACATCAACTGGTAGAGGGTAGCCTGGTCCAACTCCCTTTATAGAGTAACAGTAAAACTATGGAATTGGTTCACCACACACCACGTCACTCCCATAGCCACATAGGCCCCTGGGGTACTCAATGTGACAGTGGACAACCTCAGCTTCAATTTCTTCAATCACTACAGTGGGAATCAGACTCAAGCCCTACAAGATGTATTTCACAAATGGGGACAACCAGACATAGACCTGTTTGCAAACAGGGCCAATCGAAAATCCCACCTACACTGCTCCAGAGCGGCCCTCGGAAACGGCACTCTAGAAGACACCTTTCTTCTAAAATTGAATGCACCTCTTCTATATTCATTCCCATCACATCCTCTGATCCATGGAGTAGTAACGAAAATCAAACTAGATCAATCACGGGTAATTCTCATTGCACCAGCAAGGTCAAGACAAATCTGGTGTCCATACCTGCACAGACAATCAGCAGCATATCTCACACCTTCTTCTCACAACGTGACCACCTTACTCAATATCACAGCAGAACTCTCCATCCTAATCCAGAGAGACTCCATCTGAAGGTGTGGCTCCTTCATGGCTCCAGGATGATGAAAATAGCTGTTCAGATAGAGTAAAACAAATACTGATCAAAAGTAGGAGGGAATCCAACAGGAAAACTTACCTGTGCAAGTAGAAGAGGTTCTCCAAATGGATGAATCGGAATCACCATACACCACCCAACGCCGCTCCCCTTCCCATGATTTTAGACTACCTCTTGGAGTTAAGGAAAGGGGGGCTATCTTTCAACACAGTAAAGGTTCATGCAGCAGCAATAGCAGCCTTCCACAGAGCCAAGGAGAGCGTTTCAGTCTTTTTGCATCCAGTCATCAAACTGTTTCTCACTGGTCTCCAGAATACATTCCCATTGGTGTGACCACCAACCCCTATTTGGGACTTGAGCCATGTCCTCAAGAGCCTAATCAAACCTCCCTTTGAACCACTAGCCACCTGTTCCTGGTTGCACTTCTCTATGAAAGTTGCCTTTTTAGTGGCCATAACTTCTGGCAGGAGAGTTGGTTGAGTTAGCAGTACTAATGGCTGACTTGCCATTCACAATATTCACCAAGCACAGAGTAACACTTTGACTCCATCCCAAATTTCTCCTGAAGGTGCCAACTAAGGAATAGTTTGGAATTATTTGTAGTTAACCGACTGTAACACAACGCTCTGGTCTCTTTATGATTTGGGTAGCTTGGCTAGCAGTCCCTGGCTGCCAATCAGCAGCATATCTCACACCTTCTTCTCACAACGTGACCACCTTACTCAATATCACAGCAGAACTCTCCATCCTGATCCAGAGAGCGATCCAAATACCCAGTAAATATATATATATTTTTCCTTTTGTATGAACTCCAAGCCTCCACCCCAGACATCCTCCCTTCTGCTCCAGGTCTCTTCCACTGGCCAGAACTCAGGGGGCGGGAACCCCAGTCCAAGCAAACCTTGGGGTAGGTTAGCTCTCAACCCTGCCCTTTCCGTCCCAGGCCCTGCCCCTTCTGGAACGGCCCACAACCACTTCCAAAACATATGAAATAGCTCCCCTTCAAAAATTATTGCCCACCCCTGCACTAAACTGGCCGCAGCATCGATCCGCCCTGTAATGAAGACGTACCCTTAGATACGCCTGCCATAGCAGTTGGTAGGATCACTTTAAATAAAATGTTTCTGAGATTGCTCTCAGCCCTACTCTGAATGCACCAAGCACAGCAGCCTGTAACCAAGCTGCTCTGTATTGCAGTGAGGGGAAGAATTGTACAATGGTGGGGAGGGGTAAGGGAGGAAATGAAATTGGCAGCCCGAAAAGATGCTGTATGTTAGTTTCTGTGATGTAAAATGCCCCAGTAGAGCTCAGTGCAACATCTGCCCTGCTTATCTTGTGCATGCCTACATATTCATGCGCAGCTTTCTGATCCCTCAAGAGACACTTGTGCATGTAGGAAGAAGAGTTCCAATGCGCTGCAGGAGCTTTAGCTGATGGGAGAGGAAGCCTTTTTTCACTGCTGTACTTTTGTCTTCAAAGACCTTTCCAGCATCTGGAAAAGCACATCTTTCATCTGCCTCTCGTAACCTGTTTCCAGGGAGGTGGGAAGAGCAAGCAGAACGTTATTGACTAACAATAAGCCCTTACAAAGAAGGTGTGTATCTTTGAATAGGCACCATTGTCTACCGCTAAATCAGGCTCTTGGGAACAAACTGCAGTGGTAGCAGGATATAGAGGGCAGTGGGGTGGCTAGAGGAAGAGGGTTGGTTCTTAAAACACAGTGTGGAATGTTTTCTAAAAATCTTGGGCCACGTCCTCAGCCCTGCTCTGGCTGTGTTGTATTATTCTCCCCATACAGCTATGTGGCAGTCCAAGTGGGGAGTGTTTGGTGCAATGGCCAAAAACGGACCTCTAGAAAGATGCCATGAGACCACTGCATGCTGAGCCAGCCTGTAGGGAAGGGATTCAGGTGGTCAGGCAAGAGGAAATGGATTTACATTTTGCAGGCTTGTAAGGTGGCAGGATGGATAGCTGGTCATCTGAATACAGGGCAGTGGAGTTCAGACTCCTGACCAGAGTGGCTGCTTGGGAATTGTGGGCCACTCGGAGGCCAGAATCAGCAACAAAATGCCTGGAGGTGTCTACACTTCATGTTTGTTGACAATACAGTGGCATCTAGACAGATAACTTTTTTTTGGAAAAAGCTATGCAAATTGTGCTCCGCAATTCGCGTATCTTTTTCCGATTGTTTTTTTGGAAGAGGCTTTTCCAAAATTTGGCATGTCTACACTGGGCCAAATTTTGGAATAGCCTCCTCTTTCATAAGAGGCCCTCTTCCTCATGAAACAAGGAAGACAGGGCTTCCGAAAGAGCACATCTATTCTTCCGCAAAAAATGTCGGAAGAGTAGACGCATTCCCTAGACGTGGCCGAGTTTTCTAGACATAGCCACTGGGAGGGGAAAAGAGAAAAGTCCCTTGTGCAGCAGGAAGATTTTGCCAATGAAAATGTCTGAGTTTCTTGACAAAAGTTGTGTTGCTGTGTAAATGCTCACAGTTTTGTCACGAAAAGGCACCTCAACAAAATTTGCCAGTTCAGACAAAGCTTAAATCAGTCATACCTAGGAGCCTCTAATAAAGAGTTGTGCCTGGGGTCCTGTAATAAGGAGGGTCATCATTTAAGTTACTTTGCATATTACTGCTTCCACTGATAAATTCAGCAAAGAAAATGATACAATCTGTAGTTGCTTATAAGGCTTGATTTGGATCTTGCTTAAGCTGGTGTAACTTGGGAGTGACTTTGCAACACTGTAAATTCAGTGTGAGGTCAGAATCAGGTACACATAGTAGAAAGTATTCTTACTATTGGAATCATTTAACAAGGAGATTAATTGCAGTGGAAGAATGAAAATTAAAGGGCAAGTCTACCCACACAAGATGTACTGCTTAACTATATCAGTATAGATAAAGCAGTTTACATCCTCCTTCCACATGGATGCAGTTTTAGCAATATAATGATGATTATGCCATTATAGCCTTTCCATACAGAAAAAGAAATGAGATAAATTCTTATAGGGCATCATATAGGCATCATATAAATTCATATAGGGCATCCACTGTATAATGGCATCTACTCCAGGACTGTAGTGGCATTGATATGCTGTTTTTTTTTTTTAAATCCCTCTGCCAATCAAAATAGTTATACTGGTATAATTATGCCATGTAGACCAGGCTTTGCTTAAATGTTAGGATTTCTTAACATTCACTCTTAAGATGGAACTAATCATTTTAGGACAAAATCCTGCCTAAATTCCTGGGGAGAGGGCAGAGCAAACGTATACTCCCCATGCCTGCTGTGCAGGACCTGGGCATGTTGGCCAGTTAGCCTTTGAGAAAAGCCGGGTTAACACAGGATGGCAAGAGCAGATACGCCTCACTTCTGTGCAGGCCTGCTGACATGGTTGGGGGACAAAGGGAGCAATTGTCCCAGAGGCCCAGCGATTCAAAGGGGTCCAGAGCTCCTGGCCACCACCGGAGCCCTGACCCCTTTGAACTGCTGCTAGCGTGCCAGAGCGTCATTCCAGGTGCTCCAAGAGGCTCTAAGGACTGGGGGGGTAGTCACAACCTGGGCGACGCTAAGGGCTGACTGCTTTCGGCCCCACCCCTTCTGGGGGGGCGGAGCCTGCCCTCCCCATACTTTGTCCCACGCCCCGCGGTGGCTGCTTCTGTGGCTGCCAGCTTGGGATTGTGGTCAGACCTGTGGGCCTCAGGGCATATGCTATGGTGTGTGGCAGGAGCTGAGAGGAGGCGAATTCTGTTGCTTTTGATTCAGAGGCAGACAGATGGCCACTTACCCCCATCTACAAGCCTTCCTCTCCTGGGCCAGCACAGTGACTCCAACTGTACGTCTGCTCTTCCCTGCCCTGTGGCTCTAATTAGCAAGGGCAAGAATTCACCCCTAATAGCATCCCTTTTACCTAGACTATGATTGCTTTTGATCATGGCACAAGAAAATGCTCCCACAGATAGAAATTAGCAACTGACAACCCCACTGTGCTTCAGAAATTTGTCTAGACTGAGTCTTTAGCCACCAGCTTAGCTGCACAGGTTCTGCACCATGCCAAATACCCAGAGTATCTATACCTTGTGAAGTTCTAGAATTTATAGCCTCGGGCTGTCAAGAGATTAAAAAAATTAATCACGATTAATTGCATGATTAATTGCGCGATTAATTGCATGATTAACCACAGCGGCGTTTCAATGGGGCAGTGCTGCATGGAGCCCTGGATCAGCTGGAATCCCCCACTGACCCCGGGTTCCATGCAGTGCTGCCCCGTGGGGACTCCCGCTGATTCCCGGCTCTGCTGTTGCAAAGTCCCTTTGAAGTGCTGGAGCGGCACTTCAAAGGGGCTTTGCTACATGGAGCTGGAGATCAACTGCGCACTCCAGCTGATCCCCGGCTCCGCTTGTGCTGCCCCTTTGAAGCACCGGAGCGGCATTTCAAAGGGGCAGCGCAGCATTAATAGCTGCGATTAATGCGTTTTAAAAATTAATGCGTTAATCCTGTCCTGCGTTAATCATAGACATTAACTCAGGTCAATTGACAGTCCTAGTGCTGGGGTGAAATTCAGCCCTGTGCCTCGTTCCAACCTAGTTCCAACTGAAGACCCATTTAAGACCTATTGTAAGGACTGGCATTGAACATCAGTAGTTCATAGGTATTGCTGCATTCATCTCTGCCCAAGGGTGAATTTTACACTTCCAGCCAGACTTTCAAAAGCAGAGTAACAATTCAGGCACCAAATAGATCAAACCTTCTAGAAATCTGGGACAAAACTTCAGTCGGCGTCTATAGTGCAGATATTTCCACAGGGCTCACCACATTCAGGGGCTGAATCCTTTTTCAAATCTAATCACGTAACATTTACTGTACACTTGACTTCCAGAAGAAAAAAGTCCCAGGAAGAAATGTATGTGCCATGGCATAGTATCAAGCTCCAATCCAGAAAGCACCACGCTATTGCACTTTTAATATAAATACTTATAAAAATGTTGTAAGCAAGATCTAGTCAAAGCTGGAATGGCAGAAAGGTCTCATACCACTTGGACATGTTTTGACATGTAGCCCAAACTAGGATTTATATAAGATTCTAGTCTTCTAAATTTTTGCTTAATTTCCACATGTTGAGCTACAATTAATGAGAAAACAAAGCAAAGAAAAGGTTCTATCCCAGATTTAAAAAAAGAACAACGTGATTAAAGTGCTCTTTAGTTTATTTTGATAAGTGCAGTGGGTTAACATGAGAGCCGTATTGTTGATGTCAGCATCGCAAGCCAAAGATAAACATAGCTTTTCTGCATTTACATCACATGTTCAGGGCATTTTTCTTCCTTGATGAGTATTTTCTTCTCTGAAGGAAAAGAATGACTTTATCATACATATAATAGCTTCTGATGTTAAGAGTCCTTTTCTTCAAGTTTGTTAGTTTGTTTGGGTTTTTTTACTTTTGAAAAAAAAAGCACTCATTTTTAAATTTAGCTTTGAATTGTTTCAATACCCACTTTTGATTCTCATTTACTTTGAGTCTTTATCTATTTTTTATTGGTGTTATTTTCCCTTTCTGAAGAATTTGATTCTTTATATGTACGTTCTCTGTGGTTACGTCTGTTGTTTTATACTAAAGGAAAATATTTTAAAATTCAGCCTCTTGCTTCTATAAAGTACCAGATTTCTTGTTGGCTGAAGCTGATTGCAAAGAGTATCTACTAGTGTGTTTGTTTTCAACTTTTATTTTCTTTCCTTTTGGTTAGACTCATTATTGGGAGAAGCTAATTGTTTTAACATTAAAGTAAATGTAGTCATTTGTTGACTGGAGGATGATATCCATAGTTTTCCATAGTTTCATCCTAGCTTCATCCTCCCCATTAATTTTTTTGTGAAGACTGAAATTGGAAGGTAGGGAAGCACCATCTGGAATCCCCTTCCTAATATGGATCAGGAAGGTAAGAGCTGGAACTAAAATATGACTTCCAAAGATAGAGATGGGCAGCTAGGACATTTAACTTATTGGTGCCAAAAAACATGTTTCCAAAATCTCTTTCTGTAGGCATTGACCCTTGGAACTTGTTAATGAGTTGAACTTATTCAGTCACGGAACAGAAATAATAATGTGACATCCTCAACCAGTTACACCTAACCAACGTGGTTTGAATATCAAGGCAGAGTCAAGAATACTGAGCACAAATTTTCATTGAGTAATTTTGAATGAATAAATTCAAGAAAACAGCAATTCTGTTTAGAGAGGATACAGCTACGATTCTTTGAATAAATTATTAATTATGAAATATTTGCTCTCTGTGATCTCAGTACTGTCTGGTTTTTCTTAGACTTAAAATCTGGGTGCAAGAAGCTGAAAACAGATTTAAAAGACATCATGAAAGATGGACAGGAAAGCAGGTAATTGACTGATTAAGTTGAATTAATGGCAACACGGTGACTGTTAAATTATAGAGGTAGTCAATGGAAGCCAACAGCACTGAAAGGACCCTGCTCTGTGGGATAAAAAGCACAGAAATAAACAACATATAATCAATGAGCAATGGTTTTTTGGCCATCTTTGGACAGTTTAACAGCACAAATGACATTTTTAAGGGGATTGCATAAACAGATAAAGATCAGCTTTTTATAGTGTATACTGAAGTCTACACAGATTGATCTGTATGTGCAAATATCTCGTGTACATGCTAATCATGTATTTGCATATACAGGCAGTCCCCGGGTTACGTACAAGATAGGGACTGTAGGTTTGTTCTTAAGTTGAATTTGTATGTAAGTCGGAATTGGTACATATTGTAGGGGAAACTCTAGCCAAACATTTCTCCAGAGCTCAGTTTTATTCTCCCACACCTCACTTCCCTCAGTCCTTTATTCTCAAGCTGAGGTGTCTGCTGAGAAAAGCCGCTCTGCGTCTCCCTGGTCTGCTGAGGGGGGCGCTAGCTTCGCGTCTCCCTGGTCTGCTGGGGGGAAGCAGCTAGTGCTGGGTTCCCTCACCCCGTTTGTAAGTAGGGATCCGATGTAAGTCGGATCCATGTAACCCGGGGACTGCGTGTATATAAACGTGTGCAGATCAGGAATTTGTGCATCTATCTATCATCACTATAGTATCTCAGCAATTACTTATACATCTAAAAATGTGTGGGTAAAATTCAGCCCCCTTCTCTACCTGGCTTATTTTGAGCATCTACCTCAGGACTCCTCAATTTTGCAAGCCCCAATGATACTCACAGCACATGCCACAATGATACTCACAGCACATGCCAAGAGCCACAACTTAAGTGTGATTGCATTTACATGCAAATATATATGCAAATATATGCATATAGCATCAAGATTCATGGTGCTGTTGCAAGTTTGTTTTCTTTAACGCAGTGATAGTCTTTTGGCAAAGAAGACATATTGGTTTTCCATTTATCTCTGCAAAAGCGAATTCCATCTCTCAAACAGAGTTGAAGACCTTGTGTTCATTCAACAAGCGTCTCTTCTTTGTTGCCATTTTTAATGCTTCTTATTAAAAAGAAAATTGTATACCCGTGTTTTGGGTGTTTCGCTTGAAACTTCAGATTGTGCGTTTCTTGGAGTTATTTTACTCAAAAAAAGTTTCCAAGCCAGAGCGCTCCAACCTGCGTTGGCGGCGGGGAGCTGGGTGAGTCAGGCAAAAAAGGACGGGTGCCCATGAGGCAAAAAAGGACAGGTGCCCAGGAGCCCCATCCTGAATTCCCAGCAGGGCCGACGTCACCACCCGGGTGTCAATCACTTTGTGCAGGACAGAGACAAGACTGCGCAGCTGCGGCGCTGGACCCAAACGTGGCCAATGTGAGGCAGTCAGCAGCTCTCAGGCTTTGCTCGAAAGGCTAAGCAGCCAGCACTTCCCGCAATGTCCCGATGCTCCAGGCACCTCCTCCCTGGGGGCTAGAAACGCCGACACCCTGTACCCGTCTATTCCAGCCAGCCCGTCTGCCTGTGTCTTTCAGTGTGCCTGAGAGATGCCTTGCTGTTGTGGAGCACATTCTCAGTGGAGGCCATGTTCAAAGGATCCCATCTGCAGAGCACGTGTTGAACCTTGCGTAAACCCAAATTGCTCCGCGGGCCGCAAACAAATGGGCCATGGGCCGCATGTGGCCAGTGAGCCGTGTGTTGAGTAGTCCTGATTTACCTCTTTAAAAAAAATCATGGATTTAGACAGCAATTATTTAGTATTTGCTACAGTGATCTCCCTAAAAAAAGTGAAGGAAGGATGGCCTCCTGGTTAAAACCCAGGACTGGGGCTCAGGAAACCTAGGTGGAATTCCTCCCTGTGCCATACACTTCCTGCATGATCTTAGGTAAATCACTTAATCTGTAGGTGCTTCTTTTTCGTTTTTGTGAAATAGGAGTGATAGTAATAGTGCTTCCCTTCCTTACAGGATGTGGTGAGGTTAAATTCATTAATGTCCGATGCTCTGATATTATCGTGACAGGGACTATAAAAGTAGAGAAACAGAAAGTCAGTGTTTACCCATAGTTACCACATGATGGGACTGGAGACAATTTCATGATTTCTTATGCAAACTGTAGGGGGAAACATGTTTATGAAAACTTAGACATGATTGTGTGCTAACGGGTTTTCTCTGCTTTTGGTTTTATTTATAATGAGGCTACATCAGAATTTTCCTTGACATAAGGGCCAGATAATGAGGCAATTTCTAAATGGTCTCTGATTGTCAAGCCCCTTGCTCGTGCATCTTTCATTATTTTAAATGTTATTAATCATTTCATCACACACCCTTCCATAAGAATGAGTGAAACAAGGTCCATAAGGAAAAACACTCATTTTAACATCATGTACAAGAAAATTATTTAGGGCCTTGAAGAGATAACAAAAAGACCTCTGGGATTTAGAACAAAACAGAAGAGGTCACTAGACTTCAAAACAAATTAAAGGGGGGGGGGGAGGGTTCCCTAGTCTCATTTATAATTAATCAGAAAGTAGCTATGGCAGGCATATATTCTTAACTAATCATATTACAGCATCGTTCAAGTGAGTAGCTCATCTTCAGCACCAAGCTTACTGCTATAAAGAGTACGTCTTAAACTTGAACAAAGTCATATTGCTTTTCCTGGCATAATTGGTAATTATTTAAATAGCAGTACTATAGATAACGAATTTAAAGTTAATCAGATTGTTGTACCAATGAACTTGGTAGTTCATCTTCAGTATCAAGCTCACAAGATCCTTTCTTGTCAACTGTCTAGAAAGAAAAGCCTCATCTTCATCAAAACTGTAGTCGGTTTCTCTGTGTCAAGATGAGGTTTAGCTGGAATAAAACAGAAGAATAAAGCCAGAGGACTACATTTGCGCTCTGAGAATCAAATAGCCTATTTCAAAAATGAAATTGTTTCGATAGGTGAAGAGGATTAATATCACTGATATAATTTAAATTTTAAGCATTAAATTATTCAGATCTTTCCTTTCAAACTCTTTAAGAAAATACAAACTCTCTTATTTTCTATGTGATCCCCAACCCTGCAAAAATGCCACTGAAACACCTGTATATCTGTTCCAATATCTTTCCCATAACTATTTTTTCTTGCATTCTTGCTTCCCATCAAGGTGTCTACAAGAGTGCAGTGAAGTTTAGTGTAGCCCTTATTACTGTACCAAATACACTTAGCCTATGCAAAGTAGACTAGATTTATTATTATAGTGGCACAGCAGCACCACTGTAGCTATGGCTGTATCGCATCTTCAGTTTGAAAGCCAACATTTCAAAGTCCTCTAAAACTGATGTTAGATCAGGTTTCTTAGAAATTTGGTGTACCTCAAGAACATGAAATGTAGGGTGTGAGACCAAATTTGGGGGTGACTTGAGATACTGGAGATGTAAGCCCCCAAAGTATCCATTTTTTAAAGTGGGTTGGTTTTGGGCAGAGCTAGCAAACTGTTTCTGTGAAATGAGTAAAAATGGTCTTAGTCTATCAACTTTTACTCAAGGTAATGCATGGCATGCATTAAATCTTTGGGGCAACCAAATGGAGAATGGTATTTTTGAAAAAAATTGATTTTTATAATGCACATGTGCCAAGGCAGAAAAATGACTATAGGGTTTCCACTCCCACCAGTTTATGTGCTTTAAAGCTTGACTCTTGTAAGTGCTGTAAAATCGAAATGGTTACTCATATCATATCACTTTGAAACATAGTGTGGCTCATACAGGGGGCGCCGACCGCCTGCGCAAGCCCCTGGGCAAGGTGCAGAAGGGGCTGTCTACGCAAGGGGCAGGGTCTTGGGAGAAGGGGCGGGGCAGCATGCACTCCCAGTCCTCAGAGCTGCTCAGAGTGTGCAGCTCACAGTGCTCTGGGAGCGATTTAAAGGGCCCAGGATTCCAGCCCGGCTCATAGAGGTATGTGAAGATATTAATTATCCAACGTTGGGGTCATTTGACTGAAGGATCCCACAATTACAGCCACCCCTCAAAACATGCACTTTCCTCCATCTTTCTTGTATTGCAGGAACTGGTGTCTCAGTTTATGTGGGTAAAAGAGAGGAGAGATTCTCTGGCCCAAGCTGACCTGAGGCTGCTGCTGTGTATGAGAGGGAAGAGCAAAAGGGTGATAAAGTGGGGGACAGAATTTGCCCCTCTCCAAGAAATGTCTGAATTGGCCCCATAGTTTTGTACTTGGCAGCTTAAAAGCTTTTTCATCAGAAGTCAAACAATTTCATAGGAAAATGTACTGAAAAATGTACATGATGGGGTTGAGTAGTAGCCATTTAACAAAGGAACTGAGTTTCCCTCTGTGACGGGGCGAGCAGGCCCCGCACTGCAGGGCTGGGAGTAGCCCAGGCCCAGCTGGCCGAGAGGGCCCCGCCCTTCCGTCCCTGCTGGGCATGCTCCCAGCAGAGCCAGTATATAAAGGCTGAGGGAGCACCACAAGGGAGGAGGTAGTCTGAGAGTAGGAGGGCCCAGGCTGCAGCTCCGGTGTTCCTGCAGCAGCTGAAGCCAGAGTGGTAGAAAGCAGCCCAGGGCAAGGACTTGCAAACCCTGCTCGGTGTGTATTGGCTGGATTCCCCACCGAGCAGGCAGGAGCAAGGACCCCTGCCTACAGGGCCCTGGGCTGGGACCCCCTACCACCCTTTCTGCAACCGGGGCGCAAACACCGGTTGGGAGAGGCTTTTGCCAGAGCTAGGCCGCCGGTACCATATTTGCCCTGATAGAAGGGCCTGGACTTGTTGCCCTAAGAGAGGGGCCGAGACTTTCGGGGACTTTGGGATACTGTAGATGCCCAGGGAAAAGGATCCGGAGGGAGGCATGGGCCCGGAGAAGGGGGCCGCAACCCCCGTCAAGGGCGTGACCCCTGACACCCTCTCTAAATTATCTCTGGATAAAAGTCTTCATTTTAACTAAAGAGACATAGTTCCCCTCCCAGCTGCCATGCATTGGGAAGATCCTGCCAGCCAGGGCAATCAGTAGTAAAACTCTTTCACTTCAGTGGGAACAGGACCGATCTCAATATAACCCTGCCTACGGCTCATGTTTCTGAGGAGTGTACTGGGAAGGAGGTAGGAGGAGGGGTGATGAGAAAGTGGAAGGCATGAGTAATGGAAAATCTTAACGCATGATACTACATGGTTGACATGTAAGAACATCCACCACAGAAAGTAGTGGAGACCATATTAATGGCACAGACTGGCATAGAAAAGGTCCATTTGTGCAACCAGCTTTTATCCTAATGCCATAGGATTCACTGAGGCGGGAGGGGGAGAAACTGGCCCGAGTAATGAATCTGTGAAGTGCTAGTGTGCAAGCTGATGTGCTTGAAGCATCTGAGTGTTAACACATGGTCTCCCTATCAAAGGTCTGTATATGAAACTCAGCTGCTGGAGTGACAGAAGATATGGTGTTGTTAACGCACACTTAATTAAAATACCAACTGAAATCCATGTCTGAAATCCCACAGTTTGTGTTAGCTGATAACACTCAATCCCTTCTAATTACAGTTCATGAGGTTTTAAAATAATATTGTGCTGTAAAAAGGGTCCCAATATGACAACTCAGAGCTGGCATCCAGTGCAGGAACCACAGGAAAGGATGTAAATGCATTGTGGGCTCACACGATTGCTTTTACTTCTTCACTCTAACGCTTCCCTCAGAAGCTCTGAAAAATGTATCTGGGAGTCAATAGTCTGCATGGAAAGAAATGAGTCAAATATTCACTAATATTTATGCCAGTGACAATGAAATGTGCCTTATGAAATGAACTAGCAAGGTCACCTGAACTAAACTAGGCAGAAGACCCCATTTATATATACTCCCTATTTATTTTAGAGTCCTGCAAAGCATCACAAGGAATGTGTAACTTTACACATGTGAGTATTCCTTTGAAATCAATGGGACTAACTCATGTGCTTGAAGACTGGTATGTGCGTAAGTGTTTTACATGATCCATGTGAATATTGCTTTCAAACACTTGTACTCAGCGTCAATCTTAGACTCTGCCTGCATTGCAAAAACGGTTTGATTTTTACAGTGAAATAACTACAGGAGGCCTCCGACTTGCAACTGCCGGAGTTCTGACCTCTCATGCTTACAACCATTTTTGTAAGTGCAGAAGGAGCCAAAAAACCCCAACGTACGTCCTTGGCCCGTATTTACGATGGTGCACAGCTCCTATCATAAATGAGGACTCGAGTTAAGACACCCGCGACTTGCGACGCTTCCCCCGGAACCAATCGCATCGGGGGGCCTCCTGTAAAATACATTAGCTATCTGAATGCCCCTCAGTTCAAATTAGCATGTCTTCATTAGACCTCTAATTCAAACCCTGGAAAATCAACAGCAACAGTTTTGATCTTCTCTGTAGTGTACACATACCCTAAGAGGGGATATGTTAGAAGTCTATAAAATCATGAGTACTGTGGAGAAAGTGAATAAGGAATTTTCTTGTTTCCATAACATAAGAACTAGGGGAACCAAATGAAATTAATAAGTAGCAAGTTTGAAACAAACAAACAAAAGGAAGGTTTTCTACACATGATGCACAATCAATTTGTAGAACTCCTTGCCAGAGGATGTTGTGAAGACCAGAACTTTAACAGAGTTCAAAAAAGAACTAGATACATTCATGGAGGTTAGGTCCATCAATACTTATTAGCCAGGATGGGTAGGAATTGTGTCCCTAGCCTCTGTTTGTCAGAGGCTGGAAATGGATGACAGAAGAGGAATCACTTGATGATTACCTGCTCTGTCCACTCCCCTTGGGGCACCTGGCATTGACCACTGTCAGAAGACAGGATACAGATCTAGGGGTGTGTCTAGACTACATGCCTCTGTCGTCAGAGGCATGTAGATTAGACAGACCGGCAGAGGGAAATGAAGCCGCGATTAAAATAATCGCGGCTTCATTTAAATTTACATGGCTGCCGCGCTCAGCTGTCAAACAGCTGATCAGCTGTTTGTCGGCTGAGCACGCTAGTCTGGACCCGACGGTCCGACACCAAAGCCTTTTATCGACACCCCTCTGTAAGCCTCGTTCTACGAGGCATAAGGGGGGTGTCGATAAAAGGCTTTGATGTCAGCGCGTCGGGTCCAGACTAGCGCACTCAGCCGACAAACAGCTGATCAGCTGTTTGACAGCTGAGCGCGGCAGCCATGTAAATTTAAATGAAGCCGCGATTATTTTAATCGCGGCTTCATTTCCCTCTGCCGGTCTGTCTAATCTACATGCCTCTGATGACAGAGGCATGTAGTCTAGACACACCCTTCATAGACCTTTGGTCTGATCCAGTATGGCCATTGTTATGTTCTTATGTTCCAAGTCTTATACACCAGTATTAACAATGTTCATTAAATTGTTCCCCCCCAAAATCACATCATAGTGTTTTTACTTTTTTACTTTCTTCTAATGGTGATAAACTCCTTTAAAAACACTCAATGAGTGCCTAATGAGACTTGAATACACCTTTTTATTGATGCATCAGGAGATCTTTTCAGAAGGTTTTATGTTGTATTTATTTCCTGAAATGTCTTTAAGAAAGAAGCAATCTCTTAAAGCTTTCAGCCAATCATATGTAATATCTGTGCTATATATTTATGGGTACAAAATTACATGTTGCAAAAAAACACATGACATTACTTATGTGATGTACAGACAAAGGGCAGCCAACAGAAGTGGTGAGGCATCTGGCAGAAAGGGTGGGTCTGGGACTAGCCTCCCCCAGACAGCTGTTCAGTGTTGCTAGGCAGCATGCAATGCCTGGGCCTCTGGTAGCTCCCAGCCCCAAGCCCTTTTAAATTTCTGGGCCCTGGGGCAGCTGTCCCCTTTGCCCCATCCCACTTCCCGTCAGAAGGCCTTTACAGAGAGATTCAAATCAAAACCCCTTTACCCTTCTTGCTGAGAAGCTCAGATGACCTAGAGGTCCAACTGATGGCATAGCTAAGCTCTCTGGCTGTGGATCTAATTACACAGGAAAAGAGAAAAATCAATGGACAAAAATACATTTTAACAGATAGAAGAAAAGAAACAAAGATTACTGGGGCTCTAGCACTGACCATTTTTGTTGTTGTCATTTTGTTTTATTTTGGTCACAACTTTGAACAGCAATTTCACCTCTGCTGTGTTAAAATACCAAAAAAAACCCCCAAAAAACCACCCCAAAAAGCCCAGCAGAATTATTCTGTTAAGCATTGGTTTTATTTTTGAGTGTAAGAAACCAAGAGTCTTGTTCCTCACTGTCAATTTGTTTTGCTCATTTTGTAGACTCATATTTTAATGCCAGAAGAGAACATTGTGATATCTAGTCTGACCTCAGGTCAAAGAACCTCATCCAATAATTTCTGCATTCATCTAGTGATACCTAGGGCATAGCTACACTACAGTGTTATTTTGAAATAACAAGGTGAGCATCTATGCAGCAAGTCTATTATTTCAAAATAATTTTGAAATAATGGGCTTCTTATTCCGGAATAATAAACCCTAATTTCACGAGGAATAGTGCTCATGATCCTGCGAGACCCACAGGCACTGGCAACCCCAGGAAGACCTAGAGAGGGAACACATAGCCTGCCTGCATGCTATGCATCAGTCTGTGGAGCAGCTGGACCACAGGTTGGATGCCAACCTGGGGCAGGAGCTGTTGCAGCAGGTCCGGAGCATGTGTATGGCTTACACCACCATTGTTGACTGCCTGGTGGCTGCCATTGAGTGGTCCAGCAGCCGCCGCCCACTGCTCCTTCTCCTGCAGCTTCTCCCACAGGCCCTCTATGGCCACCAAGGGCCCCACACACGGGGTGCCAAGATCACTCGAGGTAGATGCCAGTCCAAGCCCAATCCCTGAGCCTCTCCTCCCTCCTTCTCCCCCTTCTCCCTTTTTGTCCCCTTCCCAGGTTCTTTCCCCAGTCCCTCCCCAGTTATATTTATCCCAATGTTTTTAAAAAATCAGTTTATTCTTTCAAACCAAAAAGCCTGGTTTACTGTGTCAGCAGGGAAGGAGAGGGGGAGGAAGGTGGGAAAGGAGGGCAGGGGTAGGTGGGATGTGGAAGGAAAGGCAGAGAGGGGCAATGCAGAGGCCCTTGCAGAGAGGCCCAGGGGAGAGTCACAGGTGTCCTTGTCTGAAACTCTCCCTCAGGGCCTCCCAGATGCATGCAGTCCCCTGATGGCAGCCGTGTGTGGCTGCTCAAAGGCCCGTGTGAGCTGCTCGGCCTCTGCCCCCCACTCTGCCAGGAACGTCTCCCCCTTTTTGTCACACAGGTTGTGCAGGGCACAGCAGGTCGACACCACCTGGGGGACGATCTGCTCGCCGATGTCCAGTAGGGTGAGGAGGCAGTGGAAACTACACGTCAAATGGCTGAAGGCGTCCACCACCACCATGCGGGCCCATCTCAGCCTGTTATTCAAACATTCCTTTGGGGAGGTCCATCTAGGGCTTATTTAACCAGGGAAGCAAAGGGCAGGCTGAGTCCCCCACGATGCACATCGGCACCTCCACATCCCTGACCAAGATGGTGCAGTCAGGGGAAAAAGTGCCGGCGTGCATCCTCTGGAAGAGGCTGGAGTGTGGAATATGCAGCTGTCATGGGCCTTCTCTGATCACCCAATGTTGATGTTGGTGAACCGGCCTTGGTGGTCCACAAGGGCCTGCAGGACTATTGAAAAGTACGCTTCTTGTTGATGTATCAGAGGTTGGGGGCCTACATGGGGATGTGGGTGCCATCAATGGCCCCCCTTCAGTTAGGGAAGCCTGTGGTGGCAAAGCCAGCCATGATAGGTCCACATCACCCAGGATGACAACCCTGTACGGCAGGATGGTGTTGATGGCCCTCACCATGTGTAGCAGGATACAAACAGAGACTCATAAGGTTGCCAGACTCCCCGGGCAGTCCCTGAGCCCAACCCCTCCCTCTGCAGAATCAACCTCAACTACCCCATCCCTGGCAGGACTTTGTGAAGATGGGACTGACAAACCTCCAGAGAGGAAGAGTCCATGTCCCCCTTCCCTAGGGAACCCCATTCCAGTGCTTTACCACTCTCCTGAGACAACTGTAGGAGGGTCAAACCTGCATAACCATGGCCCCAACAGTTGATCTCCCCACACCGAATTGGTTCCTGATGGAGCGGTAGCTGTCCAGTGTGGCGAGCTTCCAAAGTGCAATGGCGACCCACTTCTGGAGGAGGATGGCGGGTCTCATGTGGGTGTCCTGTTGCCAGAGGGCAGGGGCGAGTCACTTGTAGAGCTCCAGGAAGGTGTCCTTCCACATGTGGAAGTTCTGGAACTGCTGCTTGTCGTCCCACCACTCCATGACAATGCGATCCCAGCAGTCAGAACTGGAGTCCTGGGGCCAGACGCAGCGGTGCACGCGGAGCAGGGGAGGGTCTGCACTGCATGAGCAGCACATGGGGAGAGGTGAGGAGGTGCTCTGCAGTGAGCGGTGGGTCCTGTTTCTGCAGTGCCATGTGGGCAGCCTGCAGTAACTGAACCAGGAGGTGCGGCAAGAGGTCTAAGAGCCAGCGAGTGCATTGCCACCCCTTTGGCTCCATGGCTGGAATGCTGTGGTGTCCGCAAGGGCAACCAGAGCATGCAGTGAGATGAGTTTGCTGTCCCTCGAGGAGGTAGGCAAAGGTGAAGAGCCAGAGATGCGGCTGTAGGGAGAAGTCCCTTTAAGCATGAGCCTCAGATAGGCTCAGGCAGCAGCTACAGGAAGATACTGCTGTCCTGTTGTCCTTCCCAGAGTACTTCTAGGGGGCCTTAAATGTGATTCAGCCTCCAATCAGTGTGGATGCACTATTTCAATATAGCTCTGTGCTATTTCAATGTGCATTTGTAGTGTGGACATGCTATTTTGAAATAGTTATTCCTTGAGTATTCCGAAATAGCTTATTTTGAAATAACGCTGCAGTGTAGACATACCCCTAGGTGCCTTGGTGACATAGGGTATGTCTACACTACCCCGCTAGTTCGAACTAGCGGGGGTAATGTAGTCATCCGCACTTGCAAATGAAGCCCAGGATTTGAATTTCCCGGGCTTCATTTGCCTGAAGCCGGCCGGCGCCATTTTTAAATGCCGGCTAGTTCGGACTCCGTGCCACGCGGCTACACGTGGCATGGACTAGCTAGTTCGGATTATGCTTCCTAATCCGAACTAGCTGTACGCCTCGTTCCATGAGGCGTACAGCTAGTTCGGATTAGAAGCCTAATCTGAACTAGCTAGTCCGTGCCACGTGTAGCCGCGCGGCACGGAGTCCGAACTAACCGGCATTTAAAAATGGCGCCGGCCAGCTTCATGCAAATGAAGCCCGGGAAATTCAAATCCCGGGCTTCATTTGCAAGTGCGGATGACTACATTACCCCTGCTAGTTCGAACTAGCGGGGTAGTGTAGACATACCCATATACTTTAGAAATAATAAAAAATAATTAGCGTTATGTGTCCCTATATGAGGTGTCCTTTCCCTATTCCTCCACACATGCACACTTTTCATAAGTAGTGCACATCATCATCCTATTTGTTTGTTTTTATTTTTTGAATTGTTTGTCTTTTTTGTTTGTATTTTTAGAATAGTTGTCTATGGAGAAGCATCTCTTATTGAAACTGAACAGACTATTTCATGAATTATTATATTGTTTGTGGGCAACAAAAATGATCAGGGGACTGGAGCACATGACTTATGTGGAGAGGCTGAGGGATTTGGGCTTATTTAGCCTAGAGAAGAGAAGAGTTGGGGGAGGCGGGGGATTTGATAGCAGCTTTCAGCAACCTGAAGGGGGGTTCCAAAGAGGATGGAGAGATGCAATTGCCAGTAGTGACGGATGGCAGAACAAGGAGCAACGGTCTCAAGTTACAGTGGGGGAGTTCTAGGTTGGATATTAGGAAAAACTATTTCACTAGGAGGGTGGTGAAGCACTGGGATGGGTTCCCTAGGGGAGGTGGTGGAATCTCCATCCCTCGAGGTTTTTAAGTCCCACCCTGGCAAAGCCCTGGCTGGGATGATTTGGCTGGGATTGGTCCTGCTTTGGGCCTGGAGTTTGGACTCGATGACCTTCTGAAGTCTCTTCCCACTCTAGGATTCTATGGTTCCATATTTGGGTGGTTTTTACTATTTTTCAGTTGGAAATGGAATAAGATACATGGAAAACAAACATTACATGAAGGGAGAAATGTAGTACTACACAATTCCACTGATTTCAGTAGACTTTGGTCCTTCTATATCAGAGTTGAATTTTGGCCCAAAAAATTCTGTTTGACCTGATTGATGAAAATATAAAAGTCCAAGGGGATTCAGAAGTTGTGTTCAGTTTCAGAGTTGGGCTGTTTATCCAAAGCTTGGGCCTGATCCTGTGAAGAGTGCCCTCTAATGCCCTGGAAATTCATTAAGTGCTAGAAATTCATTGCAGTTTGATGCATTGGGCTCCTGATCTGGACTATATTAACTTTTTCAGTGTACATCACTGGCGCTGGATATGTCACATAGTATTTCTGATTCTGTCTGTTCCTATCAAGCTGTAAATATTACAAGAACTGTCTTGCTAACTGTATTTAAATGCTTGCCCTTGAGGTCCCACTTGGAATCCAGAAAGGCAGAGCTCCAGAGTGATAAAAACAACGGAACGTTTCAAATCCCAAAATAGATTTAATTTGAGTTCAGTCAGAGTTTGGGGCAAAGGCTTGGGGTCTTTCTTATTTGAATCCAGCCAGATAACTCACTCTCCTCAACTTTCAGTGTCAAAGGTTAGGCTTGCAGGTCCATAAAAAAAAAACCCCACAACCACCTCAGTTTATGCTTTGGCAATTTTGAAAAGCTCTTTTTAAAGCATAACTTCCTACAGGCTCCAGGACCACTATCACTCTAGCTTAAGTCATCATATGTTTATTTAAAAACACAAAACGCCCTAGCAACATGTACATCTTTTTCATCACCATTGCAACCAAAACAAAAATTATATATAAAACTGCATTTTGATATAATTTAAATCATTATTGAAACCCTTCCAGAAAATGAAAGTTATTCTGGCATTTTGTTGAAGGTTAACCTTAGCATTCTGGAAGGGTTTCAATAGAAATGAAAGGCACAATAAAGTGAGTGAAGCTATTTCAGAAGCATTCCTGGAGGATAATGCTGGCATGATGGAAAGATTTCAGTAATAGGCTAGAGGTCAACAAAATTATTTTGGAAGTATTCTTGAGGGATAACTTTAATAATCTACTAATACTTAAAAATAGTTCTTCTATAGTGACAAAAAGATATGGCACATCCCTCAAAGGTTCTTCATTCTTCCAAATAACGAGGTAAATAATCAAAAGTGTAAAGGTGACTACTAAAAAATTGTATCTTTAAGAAAAGAGTTGTTAAAATCTAGACTCTGATAAAGCACCCTTGTCAAAATTACTAAATGCTAAAAGATGACATTCATCCCACGCAGAGGGTCAGCACAAGTACGGTGCACCATGTAAGTGATAAGATAGCATACTCATAGAGCCCATCTAAGCCTGCACTGCAATTTAAAGTGTTATTATTAAAAGCAGAATATTAGTTATGCCAGTGAAGATGGTCCTGAGAAAGCAAGCAGAGAAAGAGGCATTGTGCAAGGCGGTGAAGAGGAACTTTAATAACAGAACCAAATATTCCTTTCTTTTTCTTGGTGCCCAAGAGATTTGGTTCATGAGAAGGACTGCGTATGACTGGCTTATCTTCTAATTTTTATTTTGGAACGAGTGAGATTTTATATTTAGCTGTAGGACTAAACTACTGAATCAGTTAGAGGAAAATGGAGGCAGTAGACTCCTCTGTATGTTGAAAGTGAAGCTACTGCTGCCTGTCTTTTTCCCAGTAAGCCTTCTACTTCCTTCTTTATTGTACTTGAATTACTTTGTTTTCAGTTGGGCTACCGTATCATAATTTTGTTTGGTACAAAGTAAAGCAAGTATCATAAGACAAAGTTTTAACACATAATTATTTCTCTTGCTTTTGAAATCTCTTTAACAAAAGAAATCTCAGGGAAAAAAATAACAAAACACATTATTATTGTTGTTGTTGTTGTTATTAATATTAATTGATTTGTGATAGTACCTACAATATGCTAGGTATTGTCCAAATATGTAAAAAGTATAGTCCTTGCTCCAAGAACCCTACTATCTGAGGGTATGTCTACACTACCCCGCTAGTTCGAACTAGTGGGGTAATGTAGGCATACCGCACTTGCAAATGAAGCCCGGGATTTGAATTTCCCGGGCATCATTTGCATAAGCGGGGCACCGCCATTTTTAAATCCCCGCTCGTTCAAACCCCGTGCAGCGCGGCTACACGGGGCACGAACTAGGTACCTCGAACTAGGCTTCCTAGTTCAAACTACCGTTACTCCTCGTGGAATGAGGAGTAACGGTAGTTCGAACTAGGAAGCCTAGTTCGAACTACCTAGTTCGTGCCCCGTGTAGCCGCGCTGCACGGGGTTCGAAGCAGCGGGGTTTTAAAAATGGCGGCGCCCCGCTTATGCAAATGAAGCCTAGGAAATTCAAATCTCGGGCTTCATTTGCAAGTGCAGTATGCCTACATTACCCTCCTAGTTCGAACTAGGAGGGTAGTGTAGACATACCCTGAGGGTCCATCTAATTAACACACTTATGAATTCAATACCTAACTCTGTTGTTAGGAAATTATCATAAAACTAATCTCTAAGAATTGTAAGAAATTCTCATTTGTATTCTATTAAAATCAGGCCTTTCACTCATCAACAGTGGGGAGTACTTCATTCTAAAAGACACAAGATGGCATTGGTTCTAATTCCTTCCTGCTTATGTAGATTGATTATATGGGCAAACCTTTGGTTCAGACGTGAGATTCTCTTTTCTGTTCAGCTAAGAATCCAACAGTCTGGAAATTGAATAGGAAATTTCACCTGTCAGGGTCTCTTGAAGGTTTAATGCTACTTTGGGTGGGCTAAGCTGGAACACCATGGAACTGTCTGTCATATAGTGTTTCAACTCTTTAGTTCCCACTGAAGTTGGGAAGAGTGGAGGCATGTGGAAACTAAATAAAAACACATAAACAAAATATAAATCATCAAACTTTCCAACTGCACTAAAGTTGTATTGGATTTGGATAAAATTTTGGATTACAGATCTATCTGGAATATTTCCCCACCTAATGCACCTTTTTGAGTGCCAGGCATAAGTGATTCAACACTATCAGTTCAGAACATTTTAATCCATGATAATGCACTGTTAAGTGCCACCATGTTTGCAGAATTCCTGGAAATCTTTCCCCTTGCTCCCACACCCATATCTAAGCTTGGTGAACTGATTTGCATTAAATCTGTCCTAGCGGCCTTGTTTGGGTGAACTGGGCAAGTGACAATCTTACCTTGTAAGTAACTGCTGTAGTTTTCCAGAGGAGATCAATGATTCCAGCCGTTAAGACATGATGCAAACCCTTCCTCTTTGAAAAAGCCTTTTTACCATAAGCACAACACTGACACCTCCTTTTACCTACAACCCCCCCCCCCTAAAGTAACCAAACCCTCCCAAAAAAACAGCCTTACGAATGCAGAGCTTTGACTCTGAGAAGAAAGACATGCTAGAGTCTCCATTAGGGATTTCACTATTTCTAATGATTTTACACGGAAAACTCTAGAATATTATGGAGAGGGGCAGAAGGATAAAATCCACAGATAGAATGTTTACAGATGGCCAATTTCAAATGCACTTTCCATGAGCGCTCACACTTGAAACTTGATGCTAGAATTTGGTGCTAGAACTCGATAATTAACTGATCACACATCACAGAGTTCCAAAAAGGAACTGCTCACAAATGTTCTACAGACCAAGAATTATTCACTGAAATTATTTGGTTATTCATTCTGAATTATATTTATATATATCATATATCATCTATATTCCACAAATTGCAATCTGCTTGCAAATTAGGGTTCAGTGCATGGAATGGTGAAAGGGTTTAACACATTATTTGCCATAAAATGTCTGTCCAGATTGAATGGACATTATAGAATTGTTTTCTCAAGAAACATCCATCAGACATGACGACTGCTTCCAATTGCAAATGCCCATGGATATTTTGCCCTGTCCATTCTGCATATTCTCCAAAAATCTTATCTTTTGCGTTTTAAGCCAATTTACCAAAATCCAGGGTTTTCCCTTGTGAATAGTGTTTTTAAAAGACTATAGAATTCTATTACCTGCTTTGAATTCTGGGGTATAATTGTTGGAAGGTGCAGTATTTTAGATCACGACTGTAGCATACAGAAGCTTATAAGGGTCAATAGGAGTTTCTAAATATCATCCAGCTGCTTTTCACATTTATGAGGTAAGAATTCACAGGTTCCAACATTATCATCATTTGCATACCCCAAAGAGAGGAGATTAGATTTATCAGCATTTTTTTAAATGGATATTCTTCAAGGACATTCCCCAGAAAGCAGAGGTCAGTGCAGTAAAGGTAGCTGCATTAATCATCTTCACCATTTGAAATAAGGTAGAATAAATAAATAAACAGCAAAGCATCATGATCGTGTATCAAGGGGTCATTTTAGGTCACACCTGCATTAAATATGATCTCAAGGATGTCAGGAGTAATGTCATGAATGTTTATATAACTATTATTAGAAATAGGAGTGTATAACCTTACAGTAAGCTATATAATCATGCTACCAGTAATAACAGCACACATGCAGCAGTGTGTAGTGAGGGGTGTGTGGCCTACATCTGAGACTGTCAGGGAGGAACCACCACCCAACACACTGGTGGGCAGAGCTGAGGCAGACATATCCCCACACCAGAAGAAAGGGTCAGGACAGGAAGTATAAAAGGCAGGCCCCACAGCTCAACTGGGCCAGAACCAGCAAAAGAGAGAGAGACACCTCTAACCTGCTACTCGAATGGGCTCCCAAAGAGGACCTTGTGCAGCACTGAAGACATGGAGGAACTGCCAGAGCTGCATGCTGACATGGACATCAAATTGCTGCTGACACTGCTGCTAGCTGCATCCACAAAGAGAGAGGGAAGGCCCCATGAAGTGAAGGTATCCAGTGAGGGGCCATAGGAAGTAGTCCTGGGACATCAGGCAGTATTCCATTTCCATGGCCAGAATACCGGTCAGAATGTTTGGGCAAGATCCCCACTGACCCAGTGGTAGATCTGTCACTGTTAGGGCCCTAGGGTGGCATTTTCCCCACCTTAAGCCAAATGGCCTGCTTTTGTCTGCCTCCTGCCTACATCAAGACATCGGGGCCGTGTCCACACTCAGGGGTTCTTTCGAAAAAAGTGCCCTTTTTTTGAAAGAACTTCCCCTGCGTCCAGACTCAAGCCGCGTTCTTTCGAAATTATTTTGAAAGAACGCGGCTTTTCTTTCGATGGCGGTAAACCTCGTTTCAGGAGGAAGAACGCCTTCTTTCGAAAGTTCCTCTTTCGAAAGAAGGCGTTCTACAATGTAAAGAGGCCGTCTTTGAAAGAGAGCATCCAGACTCGCTGGGTGCTCTCTTTCGAAAAAGCGGATTTCCTCTATCGAAAGATCCGCCTGCTGTCTAGACGCGATCTTTCGAAAGAAGCTCTTTCGAAAGATGCTTTCGAAAGAGGCTCTTTCGAAAGAAGCCTGCAGTCTAGACACAGCCCGGGGCTGTGTCTAAACTACATCCCTTTTCTCGAAAAAAGGATATAAATTAGACACTTCAAAATTGCAAATGAAGCTGTGATTTAAATTGCCCGCACTTCATTTGCATAATGGGGCTTTTTGAAAGAAAAACGGCTGTTAAGAGGGGATTGTTCGAAAATAAAACCCTTCTTTGAAAGATCCTGTACTGAAAAAATGAGTACAGGATCTTTCGAAAAAAGATTTTATTTTCGAATGATCCCCGTCTAAACAGCCGCTTTTCTTTCGAAAAGCCCCTTTTCGAAAAAAACCTAGGCCGCCATTATGCAAATGAAGCACGGGAAATTTAAATCCCGGCTTCATTTGCAAATTTGAAGTGTCTAATTTACATCCCTTTTTCGAGAAAAGGGATGTAGTGTAGACACAGCCCAGGTGAAAGAGTGTTTGGTGTTCTACCTTGGCTGAAGTAGGGTTGCCAGATCTCCAGGGTTGGTAGCACATTTGTCTCATATTTAAATCAAAGTTTGGGTAGTTGAAGGCTATTCAGGGGCTCAGACATACAGAAGAGCAAGGTACTGTAATGTCTGAGAAACCTTGTTATGGCTTTAATGACATGTGGAAAGAGAGAAGGATAGGAAGGTGTACTGTCAAGTAGTCCTTAGTCAAACAGTCTATAACATGACTGACAGTATTAATATAATTTGTATATACAAAGATCATCAATGCAAATTAACAGGTGTGCAAGAAAGCATCAGTGCAGACATGCACCAAGGAGCGTCTGCTTTCTGCAGCCCTTTTGAAAAACAACACTTCATAGCGCTACTAGTATGGGCAAAAAACCTGCTCAGAAAACCAGTATCAGTGTTACAGGTGGGATTTTGACACAACAGGTGGAAGGAAAAGGAAGTGTGATGAAATGAGATAGGAAGAAGGTGAAATGGCACCCCAAAAAGAGACATGGTCTTTAATGCTAGGGCTGTGTTTGGTACAAAGTTCAAAAGCCTTGAAATCTTAGGCTTTTATATTTTGATTATAACTTGCAAAACAACCCTAAAAGTTCACAAAACACTATCAATATTATCTAAATACATCTGACTTTTTTTTCAAAGCCATTTTCAAAATATTCCATTCCCTAAAATTTCTTCATGAAAGCCAGCCACTCAATAAGTACAAAATGTTGATCAAATGCATGTAAAGGTATCACTGAAATGTTCATAATAAACAGAAGATGGATCCATTTAACATGCTATTTATAGAGCAGAGAACAGTAGCCACTCATCCTGTTTGTATATTTTAGGAATTTAATGTAATTTTTATTTATAGCCATTGGAAGCAATTTGAAGATATTTTCTGGGATGGGTGGCTACCAAAATCCTTTCGTTTACATTTGTTTTTGTTGTCAATTTTTTTAAAGGTGTGTTTTTTACTGATACAACTTTTTTAAAAAACTAATTTGGCTTGTTGATGTTATTTATACTTACGTGTTAACAAATTTGCTTCTGGGTTGTAAGTTGTAAATTATAATGGAAATGCTGAGACAACCTTAAGTATAGCCGCAGCAGCAAGCACTGTTCTAACAACTCAGCTGAATAAATACCAGACAGCATTTAATTATTTTCCCAGGAACTGGATAAACAGCCACTTCCTTTATAGTGTCTCTTTTTAAAGTAAAAGTTCCATGACCAGTTAATTGTCATACAAAGTTTTCCATTTAAAACAAAAATCTTTTGACTATTTTACAGAATTCGTGTGGCACCATATTAGTCATGTAACGCCCACCAAAACAAATAAATCTATTTGCCAATTAACTATATTTTGACCTGTGCATTGTTTCTAAATGCTCAGCAAGCCTTTTATTTGGGAACAAGAGATGGACCCAGCTGAAATATTCAAACGCAGAACCAGATGTCAAAAGTTCAAGATTGTTCAGACAGGGAATTTGGGTCCAGACCATTACTATGGATGATCTCACATGACTCTGTAATTAAGTTTAAGTTGACTTACGTGCTTGGAGCAGGGACTCAACCTCTTTGGGTATGACTACACTGCATCCTGGAGGTGTGACTCTGCTCTAGCTAGTATGGTTAAAATAACAGTGTGAATGCTGTAGCACAGACAGCTCTTAGAACCTGCATCTGAGTCCAAGCTTTCCTCATCGTGAGCTCAGTTGGCTAGCCCAAGCTACTGCCAATGCTGTAACATCCACACCACTATTTTGTTTTTTAAGCATCCTTGCTGGGAATCACAACTCCCAGTTGCACTATAGATGTACCCTTGTTAGGTAAGAAGAATCAATTGTATCTTCCCCAAAATTACAACACTTACCCTTTGAGTAGAGAATGAAATTTCTGAGAATTTACAAGTAAATCCATTAATTAGATGGAGTTTTTTAAATATTTTAAAAATGGATCCTTCCAGATATTTAACTCTCTCTCTCTCTCTCATCCTAAATTATTTTAACTGGCCAACTGTTCTCTGGTCAAACCATGAAGAAAGAAAACAGAAAAAAAATAATGTAGGACAGATCCTTAGGCTACTGTGGATGAGCAAAGCTCAACTTACTACATTGGGCACTCTGATGATCTACAACAATGTGTCCTGTGGTCTTAAAAATCATTTTAATCTAATCTAAAATGACATTCAAATGCATTAATCATGCTGGTATATTTATTGCCTTTTGTCACTGTAGGGCAGTATTCTGGGTCTTTGTGTGCCTTAATTATACAAGTCGATACCTTAAAATGAGAACAGGTTGGAATTTATCTTTCCCCTCCCCCAGAAAATTTTAGGTTGAGCTGAAAAACTGAAACATTTTCATATTTCTGACAATGTCAAAGTCTTCTGCAGAAAGTAGACGCCTTCCAGAAACATTCAGTCGGAAACCCAGTTTTTCTTCACGTACCAAATTGGAGGTGAAATTATTGACCAGGTCTGCTTAACATGTTTGGATTTCTGGTAAGAGTAAACTTAAACTTGCATCATGGCATTTTTTGTTTGTTTGTTTGTTTCTTGGTATAATGCCAACATACCTGTAATCTTTTTAGCCTTTTCGTTACTGAACAATACTCAGCCTTTACTTCATTTTTACAAAGTTTTATCAGGTAATAGAGATTGAGGGGCTAATAATCAACTCTTGCAAATCTTTACTAACATTAAGAATCCTATTGATGATCCATTAGGGCACATCTACACAGCAGGGCTAAAGCCAAAATAAGCTACGCAACTTGAGCTATGTCAGTTGTGTGGCTTAAGTTGAAATATTTTGGCTTTTGGCACTGTCTACATAGCAGGAAGTCCAAGAAAGTCTTCCAACTTCCCTTACCCCTCGTACAACAAGGCTTACAGGAGTTAGAGTAAGAAGTCCTCCAGCTCGACATTATGTCAACATTATGTCGAAATTACTGCTTGTCGTATAAATGAACACTATGTTATTTTGGAATAACATCAGTTATTCCAAAATCATT
Source organism: Pelodiscus sinensis (assembly GCF_049634645.1). Taxonomy (NCBI): domain Eukaryota; kingdom Metazoa; phylum Chordata; order Testudines; family Trionychidae; genus Pelodiscus; species Pelodiscus sinensis. The sequence continues at coordinate 12,400,906 of NC_134715.1, forward strand.
CTGCTGGGTAGACATAGCCTTAGGAGGAAGTGCCTTTTTTCAAATGGAACATCAGTGGAATCAAAGAAGCCAGCCAAACTAAGCCCCTTGACAGCAGGCATATCTGGTGAACTGTAAAATGTGGCTCTTGCAAAAAGTTTTGTCATTCCAATCACACACCCTCTATTTTACATCCCAGGCCTTCCCTGTTTTCATTCAGCAAACAGCCACCAGACTGGGTGGCTGGTGTTACAACTTTTGAATTTGCACATTCTCAAACTGTACTAATTACAGACTTTTAAGCCACCAAAGGTTTTTGTTCTTCTCCATTAAGGGAATAGCAAGTAGGTTAGTAGTGTAGTCAATCATAGTAAAATGACATAAGGATCTAATATAATATTGCAGTTAATTTGCCTTGTTAATTTCATTGGCATGCTTACAGCCGTTTAAATTCACAGCCTTTTTCATGATGATGAAATCAGATATGTTTTGTACTGCTTTCTCCTTATGGATACATGAAATGTTTTAGGTAATATGTGTGAAGCAATTAAAAAAAACTTATTCTGACTACTATAGCATGTGGGAACGAGAAAGAGAGATGAGAGAAATGAGATGATTGGTTAGGAGAAGTAGAGAACTAGTCATGTACATGTCCTCGCTCTTTTCTAAGTTTTAACCTCAAAACCTGTTCATCATTGAAATTGGGAGTCTGTGTGTTGCCCCATAAAACGTTTTGGGAAAATCTTCTGATGGGGTGCCTGGTACGGTAGACCAATTCTAGATAGGTTTTGTGGTGGAGAAGGGAACCTTTGTTAAATCGATCCTTTTGTGGCCTGTACTTCTTCATTGTCTAAGGAACTTCCTCCCTACTACAGGTAGCTCTAGTTAGTTTTGATCTGACCACAAGAAAACAAATCTTCTTTGGACAATTAGAAAGCCCTATAATTAATAAAATCAAAGTCTGTTATATCTAAGGATCATTTTAAACTTGTGCTTAATGACAAAGATGGTTGGAAAGTTTCAAAAATGACAAAAGTTTTACACCCTTTTTTTCTAGACAATTGCCCCCATCATTGTCATGGTGATCTTCTTAGATCATGTCTTCATATGCCACACCCTAAATTCAGGAGAAAAAATATTATAATGACCTGCACAGGACAGAAATTATCAACCCTTTTACCATACCCAACCCCAAAACCAGCACATCCATTGCACCTTAAACACCTTGTCTTTAAACTGCCCAACGGAATTTTAGGCAAGCAGGTAGGGAATCATCCAAACTGGAATTCAGCTAGGGTAAAAGGGTAAACACCACCCTGCTTTGTCAAAAAGTGACATACTGTTTTACTAGTCGTTATAGCTTTGAGTTCACTTCTTATCTCCTCTTCCTCCCTACTCCCGAAAAATATGATTGGAATTAGTCACAACATTTCTTGCCTATAATCTTTACTAAGATTCAGAAATGAAGAGGCCAATCCATTTTGAGGTCAGAGGCTCCTGCCATCATTTATTATTGAAAACCGAATTTCTTTAAAGGAGAAAAACATAATTTAAGCACGATCTGCTTCCAGCTTTATATTATAACCCCCATGCATTCTGTCTGCTGCTGCTTTGACATTATATTGGTGTTATTTCTTGTCATATGAACCTACTCCTGGGCTCGTTAGTAATAAACATTACTCATGGAAAGTGTAAAAGTGGAAAATGCCTGGGCTGTTCCTTGTGCCTCCTGTTATAATGTGGCTGAGATTCTCCCAGCAGTCTTTGGGATTTAGACACACACCTATCCATTAATTTCAGTAGCAGATAAGTATCTAGATCACCAAGGTGTTTGTTGTTCATTGTTTCCCATAGCTGGAGAGGTAGAGAAAGCCATAAAAGAGATGTCTCTATCCAGGGCAAGGAAGGAAAAGAAGCTAGAGAAAAGTGGAGCTGGCAGGAAAGGATGGAAAAAGTAGGAAACTCAGGAAAGTTAGGGAATTGTGTTTTGAGGAAAGGCCATCCTGGGGTCAAGTGACTGAACTTGGGAGGTGGAATATGCCCAAGGTTCAGGAGGAAAGGCCCTGATGTCTAAGTGTTGGGGAACATGCAGGCCCCATTTCATCTTAATCCATGTCTTAAAATTATTCCTATGAGTACTGTGCCTATTAAAGAACTTGATTGTATTTCTGAATCCATAGGACTTGTTAAACAGAACATACCTTTCCTAACAGTTCTATATACTCTGTCATGTTGAAAACTGACTATTCCACCACTGGTTTTCCTCACCATTCCACCCTCAAACTACTCTGCTCCAATTCCAAATGAAGTCCACGTTTGTTCCAACACTAGGGAGTTCTTTCGAAATAACCCCCCTTATTTAAAAATAATAAGTGGAGCGTCCACACTACCAAGCCCATTATTTCAAAATAATGAATGGGTTATTTTGAACTCTGTACTCCTGCTTTCCTCAGAGAATAACGCTTATCTCAAAATAGTTATTTCGAAATAGCGGTAGTGTGGACTCTCCACTGATGCTATTTCGAAATAACTACTCCCAGAGTTATGGCTTCCTGGGACTTTAAGCTGAGGTAGCGCATCCACATTAATGGAGCCTGCCTCAGACTAATTTCGAGGTTCCCCCATAATGGGAACACACTATTTTGATTTTGTTATTTCTGGACTTATTCTTTTGAATTTAGTTATTTTGAAATAATTTCCTAGTGTAGACATCCCCTCAATGATTAATGATTATTCCAGTGAGTTAGCACATGAACCAATATTCTCACCAAACTGAGTGATTGGGCAACAAAATGGCAAATGAAATTTAATGTGGATAAGTGTAAAGTAATGCACATCGGGAAAAATAACCCCAACTATACGTACAGTATGATGGGGGCTAATTTGGCTACGACAAATCAGGAAAGAGATCTTGGAGTTATCGTGGACAATTCTCTGAAAACTTCCACGCAGTGTGCAGCGGCGATCAAAAAGGCACATAGGATGCTAGGAATTATTAAGAAAGGGATAGAAAATAAGACCCAGAATATCTTACTGCCCCTGTATAAAACTATGGTACGCCCACATCTTGAATACTGTGTACAGATGTGGTCTCCTCACCGCAAAAAAGATATTTTGGCCTTGGAAAGGGTTCAGAAAAGAGCAACTAAAATGATTAGGGGTTTGGAACGGGTCCCATACGAGGAGAGGTTAAAGCGACTGGGACTTTTCAGTTTAGAAAAGAGGCGACTGAGGGGGGATATGATAGAGGTATATAAAATCATGAGTGGTGTGGAGAGGGCGGATAAATAAAAGTTATTTATTAGTTCCCTAAATAGAAGAACTAGAGGACACCAAATGAAATTAATGGGTAGCAGGTTTAAAACTAATAAAAGAAAGTTCTTCTTCACACAGCGTGTAGTCAACCTGTGGAACTCCTTGCCAGAGGAGGCTGTGAAGGCTAGGACTATAATAGAGTTTAAAGAGAAGCTAGATAATTTCATGGAGGTTAGGTCCATAAAAGACTATTAGCCAGGGGATAAAATGGTGTCATTGGCCTCTGTTTGTCAGAGGCTGGAGAGGGATGGCAGGAGACAAATCGCTTGATCGTTGTCTTCGGTCCACCCTCTCTGGGGCACCTGGTGCAAGTCACTGTCGGTAGACAGGATACTGGGCTAGATGGACCTTTGTTCTGACCCAGTACGGCCATTCTTATGTTCTTATGTTCTTAATAGCAATGGGGAAGTTGGAGCACTAGCTGGGCTTTTATGATTCTGCTTCTGCTACAGGCATTGAAGAAATCAAAAGGATTTAGCCCTCCTGCCCAAATCACATTTCAGTACTAAAAGAGTTGATTAAGAGCTGACATTTAGAACAGACAAGCACACTAACAGAACAATGCACATGCATTTCTTATCGTTTGGCTAAGACAAAAATCTGGATTAGATTATCCTTTACAGGGTTTAAACACCAAAGCCATATCCAGATTCCCATTTTGTATTTGGCCCCTTATTTCTATAATAGACTGAAAATTAATTTTGTATGCCCTCAACTCAGAGGAGGGGATTTCAGAATCCAGGTATTTGTGTGGCTGGTCATCCTAGTTCATACCTAGTTTATATAGACATTGCACTAGCAGCAGCTGTAGGTAAGGCTGGTCAAGTATTTCCATTATACTGATGGTGCAGCTAATTAAGGATGAAACTCACTGGCTGACAGCATGTATTTTAATGTACATAGTATATTAAACACAATGGAAATGAAAATACTGTATGTGTTTTCTGCATGCAGCATTGCATCAGATAAATATATCTATCACATGGCGTTTGGTTACCCATCTTTAACTTTTTTTTAATACTTGAAATCCACTAGACTGAAAGAGTTGCAGATGAATTGATTGTGAACTGATTTATGATCCTTATTGCACCAGGGAAGTAATTTTATGCATATAACTTCTTTTACAATTACCTCCACAATGATTCCAAGGGAGTTCACTGCTTGTGGGAGGCCATCAGTAAGTGGCACTTGCATATTCATCCATTTCAATCTGAAAATTTTAAAGACTCAGGGGAATGGAACAGAACCCCTGGAAATTAATTTTTTCAGCAAGTTTGCGCTTTTATTTTTTTGGATAGCTGAGACTCTGTGAAGGTTTTTAGGCTGATAGTATTCTTAAATCCACAAATTCTGAAAGCAGAAGTTTTCTTTAGAGCACATATTTTTCAGTTTCATCCTCACCCTTACATTTTTTCTTTGTAGACTATTTCAGTAGGTAAACAATATTAGTATCTCATCCCAGCTGAGGGAACTGAAACTATTCTTGGAGCATCAGAGTTTGTTTGCTAACTAGAAAACCAACATTCCCAGTTTCTTAGTGAACTTAATTAAAGGGGATATCCTTCTAAGACTGTGGGTGTGTCTAGACTACACAGTTTTTTCTAAAAAAGTTGCCTTTTTTTCAAAAAAACTTCACCCCTGTCCACACTACTTCTTTCGAAAGTAAATCAGAAGAACGCGGCAGTTTTGTTAACAGCGGTAAATTTAATTTTAGGAGGAATCACACCTTTTTTGACAGTTTGGCAATCCCAGCCCAGCAAAACCGGCCATGATGGTGTCCAGGTCTCTGAGGCTGACAATCCTGTTCAGCAGCTCCAAGTTGATGGCCCTCACCACCTGCAGAAATAGACACATACAAACACACAGAATAGGAAGTCAGAGGGGTTGCCTGAGTTCTTTGGAGGTGCCTCCTCTACTTCCCCCACGAAAGACCCCAGGAGCCCCGCCCCTCCCAGGCGGCCGCTACCAGCAGTAAGGCAAGGTGAGTCCAGGAGCCCCCCCCCCTTTCCTGTTACAGTCCCCCTACCCTGCATGGACTTTCCCCCCAGAGGGACTTACCTCCATCAACATGGCGCCAACAGTCGATCTCCCCATGCCAAACTGGTGTCCCACTGACCGGTAGCTGTCAGGGGTGGCCAGCTTCCAGAGGGCAATAGTCACCCTCTTCTCCAGGGGGATGGCAGGGTGCAGGTGGGTGTCCTGTCATTGCAGGGAGGGGGCAAGCCAGGTACACAGCTCCTAGAAGGTGGCCTTCCGCATACAGAAGTTTCAGAGCCAAGCCTGGTTGTCCCTCCTCTCCATGACGAGCCGGTCCCACCAGTCTGAACTTGTCTCCAGCCTCCAAAAATTGCCTCTCGTGGAAGATGTGTGGTAGCAAGAACAGTGTTGCTGCAGCCTGAGCGAGGGGCTGAAGGCTGGGTTCAGAATCCAGACCTGGCATGGACATCATGAAGGTCTCATGGAGTTGCAGCAGAACTTGAAGTGCTACAGAGTGGGGTCATCGCCTGCCCAGGGACAGCTCTGGCTCCATGGAAAAAAACAACTGAAAGCACAAAAACCAAGCAGGAAAAAAAATGCTGTGGTGTCCCAGAAAGCAGGGCACTCCAAGCAAGCACTGCAGAAGCTTTGCTGTCCCTCTAGGAGGTAGGCAAGCCAGCTGCAGGAGCAGAGGAATGGCTGTTCAGGGGGTCCCTTAAAGCACACGTCTCTGCAAAAAGCATGCTGCAGGTCCCAGAAGTAAACATTGCCCCCATGCCCTAACACAAGTGCTTCTGGGTGCCCTTTTTTCAACAGAGCATCCAGGCAGTCTGGACTCTCTTTTTTGAAAAAGCAGATCGATTTTTCGATCCACTTATCTTTCAAAAAAGGCGAGTAGTCTAGACATACCCCGTGTGCTTAGTGCCTCTCACATGGAATGCCTGTTCAGCAATGAAGTACTTGAGGCATGCTTCTTCCTAACATCTTTAGTTCTCTCTTTGGCCCCAAACTCTGTACTGACTTATGAGCAGAGAAAGAAATCCACAATTGATCCAGGGTTCATAGAATCCTAGGGCTGGAAGAGACCTCAGAAGATCATCGTGTCCAGCCCCCTGCCCAAGGCAGGACCAATCCCAACTAAATCATCCCAGCCAGGACTTCATCAAGCTGGGGCTTAAAAACCTCTAGGGATGAAAATTCCACCACCTCCCTAGGGAACCCATTCCAGTGCTTCACCGCCCTCCCAGTGAAATAGTTTTTCTTAGTATCCAACCTACACCTCCCCCACTGTAACTTGAGACCATTGCTCCTTGTCCTGCCAACTGTCACTACTGTGAACAGCCTCTCTCCATCCTCTTTGGAACCTCCCTTCAGGAAGTTGAAGGCTGCTACCAAATCCCCCCTCACTCTTCTCTTCTGCAGACTAAATAAGCCCAACTCCCTCAGCCTCTCCTCATAGGTCATGTGCTCCAGCCCCCTAATCATTTTGGTTGCCCTCCAATGCGCCCACATCCTTTCTGTAGATGGGGCCCAGAACTGGATGCAGTACTCCAGATGTGGCCTCACCAGTGCTGAATAAAGGGGAATAATAACTTCTCTAGATCTGCTGGCAATGCTCCTCCTATTGCAACCTAATATAAACCTCCCTCTTAGCTACAAGGACACACAGTTGACTCATATCCAGCTTCTCATCCAACTTCTCATCCTTTTCTGCCATCTGCTACTTACCAAGTTGGTCCCTAGCCTGTAACAATGCTTGGGATTCTTCCATCCCAAGGGCAGGAGTCTGCACTTGTCCTTGTTGAACCTCATCAGGTTTCTTTTAAGCCTAATCCTCTAATCTGTCTAGATCATTCTGGACCCTATCCCTGTCCTCCAACATATCTACCTCTCCCCTAGCTTAGTGTTATCCACAAACTTACTGAGGGTGCAATCCATCCCTTCATCCAGGTCATTAATAAAGATGCTGAACAAAACCGTTCCTGCGGCGAGGAGTCCTGTGACACCTTAAAGACTAACTGAAGTGTAGGAGCATAAGCTTTCGTGCATGCATCTGACGAAGTGGGTCTTTGCCCACGAAAGCTTATGCTCCTACACTTCAGTTAGTCTATAAGGTGCCACAGGACTCCTCGTCGCTTTTGCAGATTCAGACTAACACAGCTACCCCTCTGATACTTAAAACCGTTCCTGTAACTTTTCTTTGCAGCTGGGACAGCAGCCAGCTTGGTGCATCCACCATCTCCTACTGCATCTTCCTGCCTGGCTCTGATCTGCAGGAACAAACACGAGGTGGGAGATGTTCAGAGCGTAAACCGACTGCATATGCACCTCATGGCAGAGATCCAGGCAGAGTGGCAGGAATGGCTTGCCAAGCAGCAGGAGAGGAAGGAGACCAGGGAACCACTTGCGTGGCAGCACGGGACAATGTTTTCCACCCTGACTGCCATCACAGAGCGCATGGCAACCTGCCTCCAATGGGCCACTTCCCAGAACTCTGCCCACCCTGATGACACCCCCCGGTCCCTCCTCCACCAGCCCTGTGGCTTCCACCCCTATGGTATCCAGGGGTCACCAGGATTCCCAGGGGATAACTCTAGGCGAGCCAGAGATCCAGGCCCTTGAGAGATGGGAGGCAGTACCACTCCCATTCCTGAGCCTCCCTCTCCCCTTCTAGTTCCCAGTTCTGTTCTTTCCCTGTTGTTTTCCCCAAGCGAACAGTCATGTTTGTTGACCCATGGACTCTTTATTGGTTGAACTGCAGGCTAAGGCTATGTAGCTAAGGCTATATCTTTATACCCATGTGCCCCAGATCTGTGGATTGCCTTATTTTGATATTTGATTTGGTTAATTTTCAAAGAGGTATAAAGAATTTTTCACCAGAGAATGCTTTTGTCATGGCTCAGTGATTTAAGAGTGGCTTATTTATGTGATTTTATCTTTTAATGTTTAAATGGTTTTAACTTTATTGTTGTGAAGCGCCTAGAGTGCTTTAAGCACCATAAAATAAAATTTATTATTATTTTCTTACAAACACTAGATTTTGGAGGCATCTGTGAATGAATTATGCAGGAAGAGCAGGAGACTTACAAAGCAGAAAATGTTTATTTTGAATTAATCATCGGGAGTGATTGGAAAGGAAATTTAGAAGATGCACGTGGCCAGTCCATGGTTATGTCAGTGGGTCTTTAAAGGGGATTTGCGCTCTAGTCCCTGGTCTACACTAGGGAGTTATTTCAAAATAGCTCCCCTTATTTTGAAATAACAAGTGGAGCATCCACACTACCAAGCCCATTATTTTGAAATAATGGGCTAGTTATTTCAAAATCTGTACTCCTGCTTTCCTGGGGAAATAACACTTATTTTGAAATAGTGTTAGTGTGGACACTTCACTGCTGCTATTTCAAAATAACTACTCCCCAGAGTAATTCAAAGTATTTATGTCCCAGTGCTTCCTGGGGCTCTGAGTCAAGGTAGCACATCCACAGTAATGGAGCCTGCCTCAGACTAATTTTGAGGCTCCCCTGTAGTGGGGACACGCTACTTCGATTTTGTTATTTCGGGAGTTATTATTTTGAATTTAGTTCTTTCTAAATAATGTCCTAGCGTAGACATGCCCTAGGATTTGTGAGCCTCTTTGAGGGCAATATTCTTGATTGTTATTTGTATTGTGGGGGCACTTGGAAGCTCAAGTCCCATTGTGTGCTGTACAAGCACATAACAAAAAGCTGCTCCCTGTGCTCAGAATACTTGTACAGAGCCTTGTACTGAGAATATATTTTAGCCAAAATATTCAGATGTGGGGACGTCTAACATTGCGCTCCACCAGGTGAATTTCTGAAGGCTGAGCACTTAGATGCTTAATTCTTATTGAACTTCAGTGGGAGTTAACAGCTTCGGTGTCATTTGTGCCTTTGCAATCTATCCCAGAATCCATATTTAGGCCTATCTTCAAATGAGCTGAGCCCTTGAGGCTCATGTTAATTTTAGGGACTTAAGTTCACTCACCATTTCTGAAAAGCAGGCTGATTATAGACACCTGTCTGAATGTGGCTTTCGGAGTCTAATTTTAGATTCTCATGTTTGAAAATGTTGACCTGAAGGAACAATTATGCTCAGGCTTTTTCACCTCATAGGAGAATCGTGAAGGTACATTAGGTAAGGCCAAGTTCTCCTCTCAGTTATGCCAGTGTAGGTCTGAAACTCGTCAGGTGAATCTGGAGTCATTACGCTGATGTTAATGGAGTGACTCTGTATTTGCACTGGTGTAACTGAGAGTAGAATTAAGCCCATTTATATTTCTGAGCACTGAAATACTGTAATGAGCGACTCAAAAAATCCTGTACATAACTAAATAGTCATCTCTTTCTCTGACCTTACATTCTTACAGCATATAGCCATGATGTACCTTTAAAATGCTGGGGGGGGGGGGAAGGGAACAAAAGAGAGACAAAGCTTTAAGATGTACAGTCTTATACTCGGGGTGGAGTGTGTTTCTGAAAAGAGACACCTGGGAAATTAGACAAGCTTGGGTTTCGAGCTCTCATGAGTGGCTGTAAGAGAACAGTTGGAAAGCTTTAAGTCAGGGTACGTTTCTTGCATGCAGCTGACCAAATGTGTTGCTTACAGTTACAATATGTCAAGATGTTTCTTGTTCAATGCAGTCTCTCTTCTTCATTGGTTTTATATTGATGGAAAGCGACTTTAAATCACTCTTTGGAGGAATCTGCCGTGACACATGCCAGCTGTGTGCCATTTGAAGGAGTTGTAAAGATATGTTGGACAGCCAAGAATATACTAGAGAGAGAGATTTAAAGTCATGGGAAAGATAATTACTTAGCACTCACAGATTAGCCAAAGGAAAGGACAGAATTATACTCTGCCTTTGTTAGGTTTTCTGTTAGGCTACGTCTACACTGCAGAGCTATTTTGGGATATCGCTGGTGCACAGAAATAGCTATTCCATGTCTTTAGAGCAAGCCCATTACACGCAGTCCCCGGGTTACGTCAATCTAACTTAAGTCGGACCCCTAGTTACGAACGGGGAGGGAGGGGCGCAGCTAGTGCGGGGTGCCTCCCCCACTGTCGCCGCCTCTGGCGGTGCGGGGGGCGCTTCCCCCCAGCAGACCAGGGAGATGCGGAGCGGCTTTTCTCGCAGCGGAGGACGACGCGGGCGGTGGGACCGCCGAGACGCACCGCGGTCCCGCCGCCCGTGTCCTCCGCGGTGAGAAAAGCCGCTCCGCGTCTCCCTGGTCTGCTGGGTGGGGCGCAGCTAGTGCGCCCTTCCCCCAGCAGACCAGGCTTTTCTCACCGACGCCTGGGGTAGAGCAGCTGGGGGGCTGCCAGTTTGGTCCCACAGCGCCGAGGTGCAGCGCTATTGGACCAACCCAGCAGCACCCCAGCTGTTCTGTCCCAGGCGTCCAGATTCAGCTGCTGCTGAAACTGACCAGCATCTGATTCCAGGAAGCCCGGGGCAAAGCAGCTCTGCCTCGGGCTTCCTGTAGTCAGCCGCTGGTCAGTTTCAGCAGCGGCTGAATCGGGGACACCTGGGATACAATATGTACCAGTTCCGACTTACGTACAAATTCAACTTAAGAACATACCTACAATCCCTATCTTGTACGTAACCCGGGGACTGCCTGTATATCGAAACATAACAGGCTCGCTATTCTGATTTCCCTCTAAACCTCATTGCGTGAGGGTTAAGGGATGTTTTGGAATAGCACTTTATTTTGAAATTTGGCGCTGTGTAGACTTAGCACTCACAGATTAGCCAAAGGAAAGGACAGAATTATACTCTGTTGGAAAATATCCCCCTAATGATTACTCAAAGGCAGTGTTAGACTGATAGAAGATGGACTCAGTGCCTCTGCAAACACTGGGGAAGACTATGCTGGAGCAACCACATTAACAGCTATGACTGCCCCGCTCTGCTGTCCAAGGCACAGGATAGCAGGGCTGTGGTCTCATTTTTGTCTCACCCAGTAGGGAATTTTAGTAGCATTGTCATCACTGGACTCTCCTGATTTTTGTGAGCCAGGAACACAAGTACTAAGTTTGTGTCTGGTCTCTGCCCACAGGCACAAGTGGCATTATCTCTACTCCTAGATTCCTTTGACATGGTACATAATTGTACAAGAAGAATTTTTAGTAGCCAGACAGTTTTTCAAAAGTCCCAGAATATATTTGTGACATAAACAGTGACAGTCATAATAGTCTACCAGCTGTGCTTAAGATATACTCAAATACACTGGCTGTAGAAAGAGTGCCTGGGAAACAATGCACAAGGATTAAGACTATTTATTGTTTTGCAGTAGTACCTAGGAGCCCCACTCATGGACCAGCACCCCAGTGTAGTGGGCGCTAACAAAATGATGGTCCCAGCTCCAAAGAGCTTGCAATTTAGGTACCTCTTTTGTACCACAAATAGGCACAAATAGTCATTATAAGCACCTACAAGAACACTATAAATTTAATTTTGCTTTTAGACACTTTTTACTTTTTAGCTAACTTTTCAGAACAGTGATTTTTTTTAAGCTCAGTCTCAGTTACTTCAGTTGGTTCAGCATGGGCCTGACTACTCGACAGCAGTTTACACCGAATTAGACTATTCCCAGTAAACGCCATCATCCGCCTAAAAACAGGTGATTCTAGAGCTGTGCAGAGGATGGAAATTCCATTTCACAAAAGATTTCAGATTTTGATATTCATCTTTGTTAGGATTAAAATATTAAAATTCTCTACAAAAAAATCTGAAAAATAGTTTTGGATTGATTGAAATGTTTTGACAAAACAGTTCATTTTGGTTTGTCTTTTTACTTTTTTATGATAAGATGAAATACAATTCTAAACTAAGTTATTTCATAATGAAAAAATCACAACGTTTTCTTCTGAAAATGTCAAAATGGGATACATCAGTGTTGTTGGAATTTAGTTTTTTAGTTTTTCTTCTAAATGAAACGTCAGCAAAATGGACAGAATTTCACAGGGCATTTTTAAGTCTATGGAACTGCATTCTCCTACAGAAAATGGTTCTGTCAAAGTTTTCCCAACTTACTCTAGTTGTTCTAATGCATGCCAATATATAGTACTATTTGGATCCTGCGGGCTCTACTTTAATATCTATTATTTGTAATTGCTGCCAGTTAAATCCTCTTTTTGTCTTTTTAAAATATTTGTTTCTAAGTGAAAGTGTCTTTACAAGAAATTTAATTGTAATAATTGAGAAGGGTTTTAATAACATTTAGTAATACCATGATGCGTTTGTCACCTTAACCGTCAAATGGGAATTATGGCCATATGAAATCTCTATAACACAATCCTAGTGTCTGCCTCCTTCTCTCTCTTTAACTGGGTCTGTGCATGGATGGACCATTTGGAAAGTCATAATTTGGAGGCAAAACAATTACCCTAAAACAGTTAGCCAGAGCAGAGTGGACATACAAATTTATCTTCTCTCTCTCTCTCGTGGTGAGGAACATCTATCTTCCATGACCTCTTGATTACTGAAGCCTTCAAAATATATTCTTTAGTCAGTGACACTGAGCTCAGCACAGGGCTGAGCATTAAATATCACCTTCTATGATTAATTGGAAGTTAATTAAATCTATCACTGAAACAATGGGAAGGCAATGAGCTATGTAATCATTGAAATAGTAAATGAAATGATGTAAGGTCTCTCCATTTCGCTTATTGACAGTGATGGAGGGGTAGCAAAGCCCTGCTGCTCAGCTGTGTTTTCTGCCTGACCACACAGGCCTGCTCAGGCAGTCAAAAACTTTCCAATGAGCTGAGTTGTGAAGCAAAATTAATAGTGGCTCTGGGGATGCTGTATTCTTTCTTTCCTTTGGACTTTTTGAGTATGGCTCTCAGAACCCTTTGAGACAACTCCAGCATTTTGGGGATACAGTGCAATTTGTTTAAATCTATTTCTCCTTTCTCTCCCTCCCCCCCCCCCCCAAAAAAGATGGACAAAGCCATCTTGCAATGATAGATGTTCACAGGAATCACTGATCATATCTGATAGGTTTTTTTTTTCAATATGAAGGAAAATATCACTAACAGAGATGCTCAAAAAATATTGACAGTGCAGTTTTCCATTGGAGCATGCCATTATATCAAATCTGATACTCTTTGTGACATCATGTCAGTTTGGACACAATTCCATTTAGGAGAAAAAGATTTCCAAAATTTAGACACAATTGAAACATCCTGTGTTGTGATTTTCTGAATGAAATGTTTCCATTTTTTTCATTTTGAAGCGACTTTTTGTTTTATGTTGTATTATATGATATGATATGAAACAAAAATTAAAAAAGACAACATGGAAAGAAAACACTTCAGTGTTATTGGTACTAAATGTTTTAATTCATCCAAAATTATTATACATCACTTTCTTCTATAGAGAATTTCAAAAAAATCAGCTTTTGTGCTTAATAGAAATGAAGACTATCTCAAAATTCATCATGAAATAGAATTTCTGTTCTCTGCACAGCTCTAATCACCATACGAATCACTTCATAAAGACTATCTCGCATTAAAAATTCACTTATTTATCTATGCTTTTGATGCCTGACAAAATATTAGTTGCCATCATTATAGAGGATGATTTCCTTGTCACTCCTCCATAACTATTAAAATGGGATCACACAGGAATCATAGAATAAAAGGAAGCAAAGATAAAAAAGATGTCACCTCGCCCATCTTCTGACCAATGTATGAGTAGTCCCTGGTGGGAGGGGTTAGTGCCAGAGTGCATGTTCACTCTAGTATTAAATAGTTCAAGCACTGGGTCTTCACTTCTCAGAATAATAAGTCTGACTTAGGAAGTTTCTTGATAGTTAGGGTTTAATTTTATTTGCTCAATATCATCACCGTAAACAAGTCCTTTCTTTCCTTGGCATTTAAGTATTTGTATTTGGTGTGACTATCACAGATTGTGCTTTCTCCAGGGTCCTCAGTAAAAGTCAAACTGTTGTGGTAAGTAGGCAGTGCTTATATATGTTATTATTTTCTCTCACCAATTGAGAAATTATTTCATAGTCCGTCATAATGAATGATCCTGTTTCAAGAAGTTTAAGAAGATTTGTTCTTGGATTCACCAGAAGTTGGCTTGCTTCCTTTGGACTAGATAGAGAGGTGCCATATTTGGGGTGCTATACTGTGGCTTAGTTAGATAAGCTGAACAGCTGGTCAGAAATCTTCACAGATTTCAAGTCAAATAGTCTCAGCTCTGCGAGGCCAAAATAGGATCTGAAAATCAAATTGTTGGGGAAGGGTCCTGCCTCTTACTGCATCACCAGCAAAGATTGTGCCGTCTGAACTTAGCTGTCAATTCTGTTGATGATGTAGGAGACAGCAAAAAATCCAACTTGGTGTCCTAAAGCAATATAAACTATTTTTTTAGCAAAGAAAACAGATATGACTCAAAAACAGACAGGGAACAGACGTATCGGGTAAGAATGTGCCACTTTTATGTAGCCAGGTTTCTGATCATATTGGCATTTCAAGCATTATGGGAATATTTCTGGGGCAAACAGAACTCTGAACTCTTTGGCAGGCAAAGAATTTAGATCACCATTTAATATTCAAGTTCAAATCACTATCATTTATTATTTATTGAGTACTATTGGTATGTTCAGCATTGCACAATATATGAAGGAAGACACATACTCTATCCCAATTGATTTGCAATATAAATTATACAGTACAACAGATATTGCTTCATATTATAACTGCTGGCCAAATGAAGGTTCAATGTCAAAACATACAGATGTTTCTTAAAAGCTTTCCTGAAGCAAATTATCGGTGAGTAGAAGCTTAATTTAAAAAAAAATCAATTGAATAATCCACCTACAAATTAAAATATTCACTTAAATATTTTATGTAAATGTAGAGCTTATGAAAGATGCTGGTTTGACAACATTAGAGACCTTTATCCTCTGTTTAGCCACAGAGCAAATATAGCATAGAGTGTATCAGTCCAAGCAGAAGGAACCAATTAATGTAAATTTGATACAGCTATTTTTGTGATGTGGGAGCCTGAGCTGAGCTAAGGCCATCAAAAAGACATTGTTTGGTAATGACTTTCAATCACTAGTAACCTGGACTTGAACTGGGTCCATGACTGAACCGATAGTGTGTTTTTAAAAGTCTCCATGGTGAGAGGACATTCAAGGCAGTATTAATCCAGTGGAAGACAAAATACATATGACTTGATTTTCTCTTCTGTTACGGCAGTTGCAAACCAGTGACATTTCAGTGATGTCAGAGAGGTTACATCAGTTTTATCTATTGTAATGTTGTGTTGAATGAGGACCTTAAAGTGCTTCAGCCGCAGTCAATGGCTATAGGAGGTTGCATGTTTATCGTGCCTAACTACTAGACTTTGCATTTGCTTTGCAAAACATACATGTGTGATGCCGCATGTAGCATTAGTGATAACACATATGCGAAGGGTCAAGCAATGCCAAAATGAGGCATGGTCCAACTGTAACTGATTCAGCGCCCATGCCCTGACAAGATCATACACACCCACAAGAGCCATTTTGAGAAGCGATAACAATGATCATCTGCTTGTGGACTTTTCTCAGCATCTCTTCCTCACTCTGCTAATCTCACACTCACACGCACACACACGCACTCACCCTGCACACAGTATTGGTTCTGCTCTTTTTAAGTCTTATAACACTCTTGAAATAAAGAGAATATTATTCCAATTACACAGACACGGTTTTGCTTTCAGAGCCCCATGTTTTAGACGAGAGCAAACAATCTATAAGTATGTATTATTATTGTTTTAATTGCATAGCAATTAAGCAATTATGTTCTATTATGCCAGGTCCTGGACACAAAGAGGACTAAAAGTTGTCACCTGACCCAAAGAATTTACAATCTAATTAGAATTTACAGTTTATGGTACTTGCAGCCTGGGCCCTTAATCTCCTCTTAAACATCAATTTTACACTAGCCTAGCTCTGATTGCAGGGTTACACCTGATTTATACCAGTGAGGCTATGTCTACACTGCAGAGCTATTTTGGAATACCAGAGGTATCCTGAAATAGCTATTCCATGTCTTTTGAGCATGCCTGTTATTTTGAAATAGAACAGGCTCACTATTCTGACGTCCCTGTAAATCTCATTCCACAAGGAGTAAGGGACGTTTTGGAACAGTGGGTTATTTTGAAATAAGTGCTGTGTAGACTAGACAAAACTGCCTCAATGATTGGACTGAGTATTAACAAGGGAAAGACCAAGACGATGAGGATCAACCAGTCCAATAACAACACCATCACACTGGAAGGGGATGACCTGGAAGATGTGGAGCAGTTCATCTTCTTGGGGAGTATTATGGGCAGAGACAGAGGAACAGACACGGATATCAATGCTAGGATAGGGAAAGCAACAGCTGCATTCAAGACTCGTTGTCCCATATGGAGTTCACAAATAATATCTGCGAAAATGAAACTGTGAATCTTCAACCCAAATGTGAAGAATGTGCTCTTGTATGGATGCGAGACCTGGCATACTAAAAAATCTTCAAATCACAAATTACAGACATTCATAAACAGATACCTGAGGTATATCCTTCCCATCAAAGGGCAAGACTTTGTCACAAATGAGGAGCTTTGGAACAGAGCAGGCCAAGAACCACTTGACGTTCAAATCAAGAGAAGAATGTGGGGGTGGGTAGGCCACAGTCTTAGAAAACCATCATCCAGCATAGTCCATCAAGCTCTCACATGTAACCCGCAAGGAAAACACAAAAGAGGAATAGTGATAGAAATGCAGCCGTGTTAGTCTGGTGTATCTGAAACAAAAAACAGGACTATGTAGCACTTTAAAGACTAACAAGATGGTTTATTAGGTGATGAGCTTTTGTGGGCCAGACCCACTTCCTCAGATCAAATAGTGGAAGAAAATTGTCACAACCATATATACCAAAGGATACAATTAAAAAAAATGAACACATATGAAAAGGACAAATCAAATTTCAGAACAGAAGCGGGATGGGGGGGCAGAAGGTAAATGTCTGTGAGCTAATGATATTAGAGGTGATAATTGGGGAAGCTATCTTTGTAATGGGTAAGATAATTAATGTCTTTGTTTAAACTGAGGCGCAAAGTGTCGAATTTAAGCATGAATGACAGTTCAGAGGATTCTCTTTCAAGTGTGGTCTGAAAAGGTCTTTGAAGCAGGATGCAGGTAATCAAGTCGTTGAGACAATGTTCTTTCTGGTTGAAATGGCAAGAAACTGTTTTTTCTTTGTGATCCTGTCTAATATCTGTTTTGTGGGCATTGATTCTTTGGCGAAGTGTCTGAGACGTTTGTCCAATGTACATAGCAGGCAGACACTTTTGGCACATGATAGCATAAATTATATTTCTGGATGGGCAGGAATATGTGTTCTTGATCTTACAACTCACTTGGTTAGGTCCAATAATGGTATCAGCAGAGTGAATATGTGGACAAAGCTGGCAACGGGGTTTGTTGCAAGGGAAGGTACCAGGGTTGGTATTAGTGTGGTATGTCCTGTGGTTGTTGGTAAGAATCATCTTGAGGTTAGGTGGTTGTTTATAGGAGACTATGGGTCACTATCCCAGAGGACACCACTGACAATCTGACAGCAGACCTATGTAACTTTGAATAGCTCAAATTGCGTAGCTTATTTCAAGATACTGGTGCAGATACACCTTGAGAGTGAGAGCAGATAATCCATTCCCATGCCCCTTGGGGTGGGGGAGGCCTATGTCCACAGGGAAAACAGCAGACACATACAATTATCATCTGGTAGAAATGAGAATACAGGCAGTCCCTAACTTACGCGGATCCGACTTATGTCGGATCCGCACTTACGAACGGGGCTTTCTCGCCCTGGAGCTCGCAGGCAGCGATCCGCCACCTTGACCTCCGGGGCGAGAAAAGCTGCTCCCAATGCCCCTGGTCTGCTGGAGACCATCTCCAGCAGACCAGGGGCACTGGGAGCGAAGCCACAGCCGCGGCAGGTTCCTGTGCTTCTGAGGCTTTGCCAGAGCAAAGCCTCAGAAGCGCGGCACTCCGCTGCCGCTGCGGCTTTGCTCCCCGTGTCCCTGGTCTGCTGGGGGGGGGATGCAGCTAGTGTGCCCCCCCCCAGCAGACCAGGCTTTTGTTGTGGACCCTGGGGCAGAGCAGCTGGGGCGCTGCCGGTTGGTCCTGCAGCGCCGCTCTGGGCACTACTGGACCAACCCGGCAGCACCCCAGCTGCTCTGCCCCAGGCGTCCTGATTCAGCCACTGCTGGTCAGTTTCAGCAGCGGCTGAATCAGGACGCCTGGGGCAGAGCAGCTGGGGTGCTGCTGGGTTGGTCCCGTAGCGCCGAGGAGCGGTGCTACTGGAGCAACCCAGCAGCACCCCAGCTGCTCAGTTTCAGCAGCAGCTGACTTGGGGACGCTTGGGGTTCTTAAGTTGAATCTGTATGTAAGTCAGAACTGGCGGTCAGTTTCAGCAGCGGCTGAATCTGGACGCCAGTTCCGATTTACATACAGATTCAACTTAAGAACAAACCTACAGTCCCTATCTTGTACATAACCCGGGGACTGCCTGTAGTTCCATTGAACTCAATAGAGCGATACTAATTTGCACTAACTGGGGATTTGACCCATGTGTCTGTGAGATCCGCAAATTCAGCAAAATGCCTGTTGTCAGTTAGCTCTTACAGATATAAATAAAAGCAAACACTGGAGGCCAACAGTGCATATATGATAGGAGAACCAGACCCTGAGACTTTCTATAAGAATAAATCTTATCAGCCCAGACAGGAACAAAATATTAATGAGATGAGAAAACAGA